>NC_134310.1:26492866-26832414 GCF_949628215.1 Phalacrocorax aristotelis
TTTCATGATGAGTTTTGAATGGGTTGGATCTGGAATTGGATTCGTGACCTTTTTAATAGTTGTTAAAATATGGGAAGCCTTGTACCTATTAAAATGTGATCTGCACATTAATTTTCCTCTCAAGATGATTAGCTATTATCAGTGTTTATTTTAAAAATTAAATCTGACGTTGTGCAGATGTATGCTGGCTCATGAAAAAGGAAGGAAAAAACACCTGTAGAAAAAAAAGCTTCCCTTTACCTTTGTGGGAATTTAGACTGCTCTGATTAGTGCTTAAGCCTAACAAAGGCTGTGCTTGTTAAAAACAAATGCATGTCATATTAGTCATCGATATCTGGCAACCTTATGTACTTAATATTTATAATGAACCCTGCTTATGTGATCTCTGCTAGAGAGAGTTTTAATCTTGATTGTTTAAAAGAATATGTTCTTTTTGCCAGAATAATAGTGTATTTAAAATTCTATCATAAACTTGATTTCCCCCCCCCCCCCCCCCCCTTACCCTGGATTTTTAATTGTCTTTTGCTTACTGTGGACCAGGGCCCTGAGGTATGACGCAGGTGTCTGGGTGGTGGGATTGTGCTCCATCGGGTGGCTGCAGGTCTGTGTGTTGTGAGGCCTGACATGCTGTGGGAAGCAGAGGGGTGGTGGCGGCTGAGATCTGAATGCTTTGCCGTTGACAGACTGGTAACGTGGTGAGCGGTGACCCGCAGACTGGTACCATGTGGGGGAGGAGAGAGAAAGTCAGGGAAGACTGAAGGAGCAGTGCTGCGATTTGGGGTGTAATCGGGGCGCTAAGCGTGGCTTGCTTGTGTGCTTACAGGCATCTGATGATGATTGGTGCCGGTTATTGGTTTGGGTCACTTCCCAGTTAAAACCAGTGCATCTTTGTGTTACCAGTGTGGCCCTAAAGTCTGTCTGGGGAGTGTGGCTTCATAGATCCTGGTAAGCTGGGTTTAGGGAGTGTTGTGGTTTAGCGGCAGCTCAGCCCCACACAGCCGCTCGCTCACTCCCCACCGGTAGATGGGGGAGAGAATCAGAAGGGTAACGCTCGTGGGTTGGGATAAGAACAGTTTAATAATGAAAATTAAAAGAAACAACAGTAGAAATGCAATGTAAAGGAGAACGAGAGGCGCAAAGCCCCGGGGGAGGGGGGGAAGGGAGGGGAGAGGAGGAACGAACCGCCGGAACAAACCGCACGCGCCGCAGCCGCTCGCCGCCCGCCGACCCGACGCCGCGCCGCCTCCGCGCTGCCACTGCCCCCCCTCAATATATTGGTCATGGTGTCACATGGTATGGAATGAACCTGCCATTGGCCAGTCGGGGTCAGCCGCCCCCACCACGGCCCTGCCCCTCCCAGCCCCCCCTGCCACGCCACGCGGCAGAGCGCGGGAAGCTGGAAAGGTAGCTGACCCCCACAGTGAGGAGAATTAACCCCTTCTCAGCCAAAACCAGCACATTCTCCACCCCTTATTCCATACCATTTACACCATGCCCAGGTCTCATATGATGCAATACAACCGTACCAACCACCACCCCTCCCCTTCCCATCCTTTAACATAATACACAGACATCATTCCCTTAGTTCATGGATCTTCCCTGTAAAATGTCCATTAAAATGTCCATTGAGTTCACGCAGTCCATGACTCTGGGCTCCATCTGTTGTATCAGTCTTTCAGGGTGGGAGAGATGGTGTGTGTGGCGTTGGGTTGCTGCATACAGAGTCAGTCATCGTTCCATCACTGCTGCACGGCTTGTTTCATAGTTGATCTTCCATGGGTTGGGAGGCTCGTACTCTGATATCATTGATACAACACAGAGGTGACACACAGTATTATATAGCAGTTCACATTGTGCCATTCAGTTCATTGACTGTTTTCACCCAAAATCAAATCCCCTTGAGGCACACATCGGATTTCTCCATCCTCCCGCATCACCCACCAAGTGCACCCAGGTCCTCGAGCAAAAACAATCCCACGAATGGGTTTGCCTTTGCCAGAGGCAGGAAGAACCCAGACTGTTTTGCCCAGCATACTTTTTGCGTGCACTACAGGGACTCTATCCCCTTCCACAGTATGTAGGATTTCTGACTGGGCAGGGCCAGCTCGGTTGGCACAGATCCCCTCGTGTTGACTAACCACGTGGCTTTTGCTAAATGTGTATCCCAGTGCTTGAATGTTCCACCCCCCATTGCTCTCAGTGTGGTTTTTAACAGTCCGTTGTACCTTTCAATTTTCCCAGAGGCTGGTGCATGATAGGGGATGTGATACACCCACTCAATGCCGTGCTCTTTGGCCCAGGTGTCTATGAGGCTATTTCGGAAATGAGTCCCATTGTCTGACTCAATCCTCTCTGGGGTGCCATGTCGCCACAGGACTTGTTTCTCAAGACCCAGGATAGTGTTCCGGGCAGTGGCGTGGGGGACAGGATATGTTTCCAGCCAGCCAGTCGTTGTTTCTACCATTGTAAGCACATGGCGCTTGCCTTGGCGGGTCTGTGGGAGTGTGATATAGTCAATTTGCCAGGCCTCCCCATATTTATATTTCAGCCATCGTCCCCCATACCACAGAGGCTTTACCCGCTTCGCTTGCTTGATTGCAGCGCATGTGTCACATTCGTGGATAACCTGTGCAATAATATCCATGGTCAAGTCCACCCCTCGATCACGAGCCCACCTGTATGTTGCATCTCTCCCTTGATGGCCTGAGGTGTCATGGGCCCACCGAGCTAGAAATAGTTCACCCTTATGCTGCCAGTCCAGATCCACCTCAGCCACTTCAATCTTGGCAGCCCGATCTACCTGCTGGTTGTTTCGATGTTCTTCAGTGGCCCGACTCTTGGGGACGTGAGCATCCACATGCCGTACCTTTACAACCAGGTTCTCTACCTGGGCAGCAATATCTTGCCACAATGTGGCAGCCCAGATGGGTTTGCCTCTGCGCTGCCAGTTGCTTTGCTTCCACTGCTGTAACCAGCCCCACAGGGCATTTGCCACCATCCAGGAGTCAGTATAGAGATAGAGCACTGGCCACTTTTCCCGTTCAGCGATGTCTAAGGCCAGCTGGATGGCCTTTACCTCTGCAAACTGGCTCGATTCACCTTCTCCTTCAGCAGTTTCTGCTACTTGTCGTGTAGGACTCCATACAGCAGCCTTCCATCTCCGGTGCTTTCCCACAAGGCAACAGGACCCATCAGTGAACAGGGCATATTGCTTCTCATTTTCTGGCAGTTTGTTATACAGTGGGGCTTCTTCAGCACGTGTCACCTCCTCCTCTGGTGATAATCCAAAATCTTTGCCTTCTGGCCAGTCCATAATCACTTCCAAGATTCCTGGGCGACTGGGGTTTCCTACTCGAGCCCGCTGGGTGATCAGTGCAACCCATTTACTCCACGTAGCATCAGTTGCATGGTGTGTAGAGGGGATGTTTCCTTTGAACATCCGGCCCAGCACTGGCAGTCGGGGTGCCAGGAGCAACTGTGCTTCAGTACCAACCACTTCTGAAGCAGCTCGAACCCCTTCATATGCTGCCAATATCTCTTTTTCAGTTGGAGTATAGCGAGCTTCAGACCCTCTAGTTCCAGGCTACTGGCCCCATTATCCCAGCATCGGAGCAGCCAGGTGACAATGTGCTCACCTGAACGACGGCTATAATCTTTTCGCATATCTCGCAACTCGCTCAAGGACAGGGATCGGGTGGTCTCTATTTCATTTATTACTTCTCCCTCCTCTCCCCGCGATGGCCCTGGTTCTTCATCATCCCGTTCTAAACGAGTTGATGTCCGCTTCCAATATTTCGTCTTGTGTATGGGGGCAACTGATACTGGTACGGGTTTATTTTCTGAGCTAGCTCCACTACTTGTTGTGGGGGTTTGAGTGGCTGCAGTGCCTGTTGTCAGGGCTGGATTGTCTACAGTGCCAGTCACTTTGCATTTCAATCCAGAGACATTCTCTTCCCCCTGGGGGCACTGAATACTGTTGAGCAGGGCTCGGTATGCATGGGCCAGACCCCAGCATGTTGCAGTTATCTGTGTCTCTCTGGAGTTCCCAGCATAACAACATACTTTCTCCAAATACTCTACTAGTTTTTTAGGATTCTGCACTTGCTCGGGGGTGAAACTCCAAAACACTGGGGGTGCCCACTGCCCTAGGTACTTGCCCATGCTATCCCACATGCCCTGCCACTCGTAACTATCAAGCCTCGGGGCAGATTTCTGGGTGATATTCTTAAGTTGCTTAGTCAAAACCAAAACAACATGCCCAAAAAGTAACAATAAGTGCACCTTAACCACCCAAGGATGTTCAAGATACAAAAACGTTGTTGTAACAAAGGCACAGACATCATAGAACAAAGTTGCAAAGGTACTATTCTGTATTTCCTCCATATAAAATCTCTCAGAGGAGGAGGTATAATTGCTAATTGCCTCAGCAAGGTGGTATCCGAAGTACAGTAACGGTTTCAGCAAAAACCCCAAATACCAGATAAAGCTGAAAACGAGTGTTTGTATAACAAATCTTGTAGGCAAAACATTACTAATCACAGCAGAACACAGCAGACTCAAACAACCAACACCGATTTTTAACACCAACTGCAAAAAGGACAACATGGTGCTGGGACCAGCAGCTGTTGTTATCTCCAACCCTTGAGCCCGACGTTGGGCGCCAAAAAGACTGTTGTGGTTTAGCGGCAGCTCAGCCCCACACAGTCGCTCGCTCACTCCCCCACCGGTAGATGGGGGAGAGAATCAGAAGGGTAACGCTCGTGGGTTGGGATAAGAACAGTTTAATAATGAAAATTAAAAGAAACAACAACAGAAATGCAATGTAAAGGAGAACAACGAGAGGCGCAAAGCCCCGGGGGAAGGGGGGAAGGGAGGGGAGAGGGGGAACGAACCGCCGGAACAAACCGCACGCGCCGCAGCCGCCCGCCGACCCGACGCCGCGCCGCCCCCGCGCTGCCACTGCCCCCCCTCAATATATTGGTCATGGTGTCACATGGTATGGAATGAACCTGCCATTGGCCAGTCGGGGTCAGCCGCCCCCACCACGGCCCTGCCCCTCCCAGCCCCCCCCCCCCCCGCCACGCGGCAGAGCGCGGGAAGCTGGAAAGGTAGCTGACCCCCACAGTGAGGAGAATTAACCCCTTCTCAGCCAAAACCAGCACAGGGTGTGTTCAGGTTCTTAGGTCTGACTTGCAACTTTGTCTACTCTGATGAGACTTCTGCATTTGAACAGGCAATGCTGTCTGGCCTGTTCCTGAATTTAGGAACTTTCCCAAGAACTAATAATTTAGTCCAGAATCTTGAAGGTATCTTCTTGCTCTATTCCTGTAGAAAATAAGTTTGTGGTCCTGTGTGCATGTGGGCCTCCAGTCTTAGCATCTTTTTCCTGAAAGTGAAAATACTAGTTTAATGCTCAAGATTGAGTATTAACAAGAAGCACCTGGAGACTGGAAGGTGGAAAGAACATTATGTACTGAGTTGGGATCTGGTTGCCTGCCTTTGTTACTTCTGCATCCATTAATTTCTCAAAAATACTCACAAACTCTGCTAAACATGGAGTAGCCTGGTGCTTTGCTGCCAGATTGCAGCAGAGGTGAGTAACCAGCTACAGTAGTGCAGGACCCCCTGAATTTTCTTCCTGTGACAGATGGAGTTAATGACCTGGGAGCCATTTGCATGGTTTCTGCACAAAGCTGATAACTTTAAAATGCCAGAGGATAGGTGGCTAGAACCTGGGGAGACAGCTGGGCTTTCTTGAGCTGCAGATTCAGGAGAAGGTAACTCCCTTCAGAAACAGTTGGAAGCTTCAGGGTTTTTCCAAGCTGGTCTAGTTTGTGTGGGTGTTCTTACTTCCATCTGGTTATGCTCAGGGCTTTGCTGTAGGATACAGCCTGCTCCAAGCCAGCAGATCACTGTGCAGGATGGGTGACTTTCGGCTCGTTCTTGGAACGCCCTGTGGAATCAGTGATGAAAAACTGTTTGTCTAGAAAATAAAGCTAACAAAATCTTAGAGTTAGAACTCATAATAGAATTTTTTTATATATATATCTGTTCTCATACCCTAAAAAATGGTTCAGGCTGTTTGCCAGTGAGGAGCTGATTTAAGCTATCCCGGGTGGGGAGTTGTGGTGCCTTGCCACGATCCGCTGGCTGTCTGTTCCTGCCTCTGTTGTATTTTGCCTGTTCAACTGTGCTAGCACAATTGTCTGTCTGTCTGTGCTGTCAGCCAGATGAAACGGTACGGGGGGAGTCTGGAGCATTTCAGCAACTTCCCCGTGCAGCTTGAACTGTTGCAGCAGAGTAATGGAGGGCTACAGCAGAAGTTTGGGGATGTGCTAGCAGGGGTGGGGAGGTATGTGAACTGGAGCAGCGTGCTGCCAGAGCTGTAGCCCGAAACAATAGCCGGAGCAGAAAAAAAAGCTGTAATAACACTAAAAGGCAAGTACGGCCCTTGGCCCTGGGAGAATGCTGGTGAGCTCATTCTGGAAGTGTGTCATGAGAAGAGTCTTCTGTAATTTGTTGTGGAGGGATCGGGGATGTTTTCTGCCCATGTCTGCTTTTCTATAGGAAAAACAGATTTTATGAATGAGGAAGATCAACAAATCTGTACTTCGAACTGAAGCAGAAGACTGCTCACACCAGGATACTGGTAGCTTGAATACCAAAGTTGTATGTGATACGGTATTTGCTGAGACCGAGGGAGGATGGCCTAGTCACTTTTAGTCTTGTTTCCCTTTACGCATTTCTTGCTCTAGTCAGTAATACAGTGATTTAAGAAAATGTGTGTAGTTGCATTAGCTGCATAGTGAAGAACCTAGTGTGACAAATCTTGTCTTTGGCGTTGTTGATGAGAAGGTCTCATGGAGAGCCTGCTCTAGTGTGGCTGGGTATGAAGCAGCAGTGTGTTCAAGCAGGAATAGCCAAGAGGTGTGCCTTGGGATCCACGGAGAGCTTCAGCCCCAAACTAGGGGGAACTCCTATTACAAGATGTACTTCTTATTTTCACAGTTCCTTTCAGTAAAGCTGGGGTTTGTGTGCTAAAGATCTCTCCGTGCTAACATTTTTCTGTTAACATGGCAACACCTCGTGTGGAGGCAGAGGTTTTTAGCTCATCTTTTACTTCTCATGCAATCTACTGGAACTCGTTTTGCTGGATGAAGTTCTGCTGTGCTTTGTATCTTGTTTGTAGTATCAGATGACTCCTATTTTCCCCTTTTTGTGGCAAACATATTTATGAATTAAATTATTGAAATAAAACACCCTGTATGACCCCAACAGGGACTACAAATAATTGTTTACTTACTGTGTTGGGTTTATTTTCTAATAAAAATAGAGTAGGCTTATACTTGCCATGTTCTTGACTGTAGTGTTTCTTAAAACATGGGTTGCAGCCTTCCTCTGCAAAAGTCGAGGATGCATGGGACACAGTTACCTCTAATTACCGGCAGTGGCTTGGGACCTCCAAAGCAACGTTTATCTCTTGACAGTCGCTGTAGTGATTTCTCATTTCCACCTCTGAGGAACCGAGCAGCTGTGAGGAACAAAAAGGCTTGGGGCTGCTCTGGGCCTGGGGGAGCAAGCTGTGAGGAGGAAAGTCTGAGGTGGTGTCAGTGTAACTTTCTCCTATGTATGTGGCTGCACAGCTCCTCTGGGTCCTGCCTGCGAGGCAATGTAGCAGCCAGGTAGCACCACTGCATTATGTAAATGCTGGTATGAAGAATTAATATAGAAAATAATGTATTTTCTTTCAGTTGTGTTGATTGGAGACTCTGGAGTTGGGAAGAGTAATCTTCTGTCACGTTTCACACGCAATGAGTTTAATCTGGAGAGCAAGAGTACCATTGGGGTGGAATTTGCCACCAGGAGCATCCAGGTGGATGGGAAGACGATAAAAGCACAGATCTGGGATACTGCAGGACAGGAACGATACCGGGCCATTACCTCAGCGTGAGTACTGTGCCTTTGCTCAGGCTAACAGCAGAATTCTGGCAGAGATGGTACAGATAAACTTATGGGTAGAGAATTAATGAAACATATTTGTGACACGTGACAAAATCATTATGACAGACTTCAGTGTAGATGCAAGTATTAAGATAGCAAATACTTCTGTGTTCCTTGATTAATGTAATGGAAGTAATTTTTAGATTCTAATGATACTGTTCTAGAAAAAATGGCAGATTAAATCGAAAGTGTGGGAAATTCTGTTTGAGTCTTATGATTTGGGTTTTTTACCTGCCCTGGATGTGCTATCTTCATCACGTGGAATGAGTGTCATTTCTGATGGATGCCATCAAGTTTTGGTCTAGGCATGGCAGCTTACCATAATGCCAGTGGCTTCTGGTCTTCATTGGCCCCCCAGTCTTGAGATTTAGGGTATTTTTAGGACAGTCTGCAGCCACAAACTCCCTTGAAATCTCAGTGACTTTGAATTAGTCACAGCCCTGAAAATCAGGTCCAAGAGTGCATGCTGAATAACCAGTAAGTAGGAAGGCAACTGTGATAATGCTGACTCTGCAGCATTAGGCACATCCCTATTTAGAGCAGTGGTGTTGAGATCCTTTCATGTACGGCACCTTGTAAATCCAGACAGTGTCTCAAGATGTAACCTCTGGGTATATCTGTTTCTGTGCAGGTAGTAGGCAAAAGTACCTTTTAGAGGGAGAAAAAAAAAGCAATTGGCAGGCCTAGTTATCCTGGCCATGTTCTGATCAGTGAGCTGAAATCTTGTAGTGTTACAGATGTATATCAGTATTTTAAAGGTACAAACTTAAGTCATGCACAGATTGAGCCATTCGTAGTAAACTCAAGGTAAGGGGAACTTTTTCCATTGGAGGTGAAATAGGGTAATGCAGAATAGATGGATGAAAAATAGAAGAGTGTGGATGCCCAGAAGGAATAACCTCTAGGGAAGGAATGCAAAACTAAAGTAACGCAGAAGCAGATGTAAGTGGCGATTTCAAATTGCAGCTTTTCCCTAATTGTTAGTATGTTTTTCAGAAATTTTTTTGGTGACCCTTCAATTGTTGTTACTGCTGTAAAAGGTTAGCAGAAAAATTGCTGCCTGAATGTGGTTCAGCAACAGACTTGACCGATGAGAATCAGTGCATCTGTAGTCCTGTGATCCTGCCTCTCCTTTGTGCTGGCATGAGCTCTTCCTTGACACATTGCTAGGCCAGTTCAGCTTGCTAAGACAGCAGAATGCCAACCAGCAGTCAAAAGTGAATGTGTTCTGCTGACTTGGTGCCCTGAATCAGTTCAATGATGTGTGGGACAGGTGCTGGTGGAGCAGAGGAGGAAAGGTAGGGTTGTGTGGAAGAGAGGTGGATGTTATAGGATTGCTGATACAGTTTGGCTTGTGGTGTCCTGAGCCCTTGGCTTGAGCTGAAATGGGCCCAAACCTGCACTGAGGGAGCAAACTCTGTTCTTGGATTATGGGCTTGTGCATAAGTGTCAGTATAGCCCAGAGTCCCCTTCTTCCCCCTTTAATTTTTAAGAGGGACAGAGGTATTTGAAAGATCAGCAACAATTACTGACATCTTACTGAGGACCGTTTTCCTGGTAGAAAGAAAAGTTACAACTTCAAAAATCTCACAGTACTGATTCCGAGATCACTGTTTTAGCAGACTAAAGATGTCATGGCTTCTGCAGTCTCTCCAGCATTTTGTTACACACACTGGAATTTTTTAGGAATGCCGTTAAAAAAACAGCATTTGGAACTTGATTGTAGGCTTAAAACCTCAACAACAGTATTTGCATGAGCACAACTTTTTCTGAAGTAGGTGGGGGGAATGTTTTAACTTTTTAGTAGTAACCAGTATAGAAGAGCCGAATACCAGGTTTGTCGGTATAACTCGGACAGAGCTCTCTGTAAAGGAATGCGCCTTATGGTTTCAGATATTACCGTGGTGCTGTTGGGGCTCTTCTTGTCTATGACATTGCCAAACACCTCACCTATGAGAACGTGGAGCGCTGGCTAAAGGAGCTGAGAGATCATGCAGACAACAACATTGTCATCATGCTGGTGGGTAACAAGAGTGACCTCCGCCATCTGAGAGCTGTGCCCACCGACGAGGCCCGGGCTTTTGCAGGTTTGTAGACAGTGTGCTCTAGGTTGATGCTTTCTGAACTAGATGTTGGTGTAAGCTGTCATCACGTTATTGTTTTCCAGGACTGAACTTTCACTTCAAGTTTTATTTTTGACCCTAAAGGCATTTACTTTTTTTTTTTTAAAAAATGGAAATATCTTGGATGATTAAATAGCGTGTGTGGCTGTGGGTATTTGGGAGTTGTTTTTGTGTGGTTGTGTGTTTTTGGTTTAGCTTGGGTGGTTTTAGTTTTGGGGTTTTTTTTTTAATATCTAGTGGTAGTACATGTTTTTGAAACACTGTCCTTGAGCTGCCTGATAGCTGAAGATTGAATACTTCCTCTAGCAAGGCTAGGAACAGTAAGCAACATTTAGAAGAGAAAATGTCACAATATAAATATAAAACATCACAATGCAAAATGTCTTTCCTTCCTTCCTAGAGGCCTGGTTCTACTGAGTACATATCAATGTGGACAGTTGCAAATGAGTACTGAACTTTCTCCTAGATGGTGTAGTTTCCCCTCCAGAGTGCTGATGCATATAGTAGTGTCATCTAGTTTAATTTAAACGTATCAGACTTGGAGATTATAAATTGTTGGGAGAAATCGAGGGTTACATGAGCTGCTGCCACTGCATACTTCTCTCTCTTCCTATCTTGTAGAGCCCTGGTCAAATACACTTTTGCCCTATAGGCTGAGGGACATTCAGCTTGCTTTTGTGTGGCTATCAAGCTTGGAGGTGGAATTTAAAAGTATAGATTTTAAAATCCTCCTAGGAATATTGCTAGGGCTTCCTTAAATGTGTTTTCTGAAGGTTGTTAGTAATCAAGTACCCTGTGGTTAGTAAAACCACTTTAAATTTTCAGATGAATGGGAAGTGAAGTCTGTGTAAGAGAAGCAAAACAAGTTAATAGCACCCGAGATAGCGTGTTACTTTAGTCACTTGGTTCAGCATCTTATTTTTTACCCCTGACTTCCTACTAAGGCTGTTTTCAATAGCTAGTGATGGTACAGGCATTGCCATTTAAGCTCTATGACTGAAATGTGCCTATTTCTGGGCAGACAGTACCATTCTCAGTGTGGTGTTTGGGTGTTAATCACAATCTTTTTTAAAACAAAAAGTATGTTCCATTGTAAGAAGAAAATAGACTGTATTACCAGGGGTTTTATTGTAATTTGGAGGTGGGGTCTGATTTGGAAAGTGTAGGTCTGTTTATCTTTTTGGGGTTGCAGAGAATTGTGACTCCTGTTGCAGCCAACATGCTTTTCCCTGAGCTCTTACTGAAGGTATTTCTGGGAGTGATCCGTAGCCAGATGAGAATAATATTGTATTGCTTGATTGAACAAGGGCTGCAGTGAGGAAAACATTCTCATGCTATGGAGAGGCAGCGGTCAAAGGTGATGCCACTGAAATGCTAGCAGCTAAATAAATGGTGCAGAAAGTTTTTCCTAGTGTAACAGGGAAAAAAAAACACACGCCTGTGCCCCAGCTGATTTGGTGTAAAAATAAAGGTGAAAACCTCAAAGTAAAGGTGAAATAAAGCACTATTAAAGTTTTTTAACTGAACTACTTGTTATTTATTACAGAAAAAAATAACTTATCTTTTATTGAAACTTCCGCTCTGGATTCAACAAATGTAGAAGAAGCCTTCAAGAACATCCTTACAGGTATGGTGTGTTACGCATGCAGAGAACCTCCTGAGGCAGTAGATCATCTTCATAGGCACATTTTGCAGTTATCTAGAATGTTTTAGAAATTAACGTTGGGAACAGTGGTTAGTTTGCAAGCCTTCTAGTCTTTATAGAATCATGGAATGTCCTGAGTTGGAAGGGACCCACAAGGACCATCAAGTCCAACTCCTGTCCCTGCACAGGACAGCCTTGTCCAAGTGCTTCTGGAATATTGCCAGCCTTGGTGCCGTGATGCCTCCCTGGGGAGCCTGTTCCAGTGCTCCACCACCCTCTGGGGGAAGAACCTTTTCCTAATACCCAACCTAACCCTCCCCTGGCACATCTCCCTGCCATTCCCTCGCGTCTTACCTTTGTGTTTTGCCTCCAGCCTCACACATACCTTTCTGCCCAAGAATATGGAGGTTTGTAGTCTCCTGATGTTCCATAAATTCAAGCTGTTGCGATAGCACTGTTGTAAAGGCACTAGTAGCTCTGTGCCTGCACAAAATCTAGGCAGTGAAGCAGCCACAGCCGTGCTAGCAAGTTGAATGTTCCAGTTTGTTCTTTTGCACCGAAACAGACCAGTATATAATATTTTTGTCTGGACTATTGAACTCTTGTTCTCGCTGAATGGCAAGGGTTGTAGGTGACCATGCACCAACAGCATAGCTGCATGCAGGCTGCCTTCTGGGGATGTCCCTGAAGAGTTCCTGTGATAGTGGCCATGTGCCAAAATGAGGCTAGGGTTTATGATTTCCACTGCCCAAGAATGCTCCTCAGCATGTGTAACTGCTGTAGATGTGGCTGCTGAGTGCACAGTGTCCAGTTGCAGCTTCTGACTTGCTCTGTGTGGGAATGCTCATGCCATAGGCCCACTGCATGTAGTGTCAGAGGTATTCCAGGTCGTAGGAGTCTACTACTTGCTTTTTTCCTCTTTCAGACTGGGGCTTAGAATTTCCATTCCTTAAGTTGGAGCTGTTGCCTGCATATATTCTCTTGGCCCTGGAGTAAGGGTTTAAGGGAGCAACCTACTGCACAGGAGGCCTAGGATTCACCAGCAAAGCTTTATCATTGTTGGTACACCAGCAAGGCCTCCTTACTGTGCTAAGCCTACTTTTGTTAGTAAGCTCACAGGGATTTCCAGCTGGTGTTTTGCAAATTTGACCTGGGTGCTCATTTGGCCGCTGGAGGAGTGCAGCTCTGTTCTAGGCTAAATGTGGTACATGGGGAACTTGTGGATTTCCTTCAACGTGAGGTTGGCCTAGAAGTGAGTTGTATGGGCATGACATCAGAGAACGAGGAAGGACAGGGCTGAAGTGGCAAGGATATGTGCTAGGAGATACGTAGCCTACAGACAGTAGAAGTGGGAAGCACGCAGAGTGAGAGAGATGCTTAAAATAAGCGTTGCTCATTTCTGTGTTGTTACCTCGGCCGGGGTGGGTAACATTTCCTGAACTTGGGGTTTGGCCTAATCTTGCTCTAATTTTAGTTAGACTTTAGTTTGTATGAGTGTGTCAGCACTGTATGCTTTAGCACTTTGTGTTCCAGAGGATGTATTGTTCTGACACCAGTGTGAGGTGACTGCATTTGGGTAGCTCTGTGACTGAGCTAACCCTCGGAAGCATAGTGCTGTTGTGCCGAGGGATGTCTGAAGTAAACTGGCTTGGGCCTGCAGGACTGCAAACTGGAGCTAAGAAACCCTGATAAACTTGAGTATCTCTACTTTCAGAGATTCTGCCTTCCACTGTGTGTTCTGCAGTAGTCATATCTCAAAATACTGTTTGAGGTGACAGGGAAGTCGATGCTTCAAAGCATAGTCTTCCACTCCTAAAATGAATGAATCAGTAATTGGCAAAGAACCCTTAAAATAATCTCTAAATAGGAAGAGGGCTATCAAACAGGTATTGGATTACTGTTCTGCCTCTGGCTGCCCCATGAGGTCTGAATCTTTTCCTAAAGAGGGGAAAATGCCATATAATTTGTCAGTGTGTTCGTTCCGTCTCTTGAAAAGCTCTTTAAGATCCATACCATGAACATGAAGAGTTGGCAAGATTCAATTCCTGACTACTGCTTACCATAGACTGAAACTATCTCTACAGTCTTACCCCCTACATTGTTTTGTGAAGTTGTACCTGATTTACATGTCCCACAACATCTCAAGATGAGCATTTTCTGAGCTTTGTGACCAGATATTGATTTCAGTTAAATGAGAATGAGCCTTTGTTCTGGTTCTAGCTGATTATCAGAAGGGTCTGGTGTATGTTGCTTATGGGATGCTGACCAAAGAATTGTCTTTGTATTATTGTTTATTGATTATGTATGAATGACAGCCTATTGCTGGGGAAAAAAGCTGAGTTTTAATATGGTGAATTCTGTAAGGCAGGATCTTTTAGGTTTCTTCTGCAGAGGTGTGTGGGAAGGAGTAGGAAGTGTTGGGATCACTAGGTCTGGTGCTGGCCAACTCTGGAACCAGAAATGTGTTGCAATTAGAGGAAGTTGACCAAGAAGAGGCAGGCAGGAGAGAAAGGATAGCTAAGCTGCTCCTATAAGTAAAAAGCCTGACAAACTAGGAATGGGTTATATTTGTTCCCCAGCAAGATTTGCGTTATGTTATTAGTGCTGCTGGTGAAGCAACTGGAGAATACTGCTGTTGAGAGAAAGCCAGAGAAGATCATCTGGTGTCTGAGCTGGGACTATCTTCTGTAAGGCTGCCCTGCACAGAAGATTCACTGCTTATCTGTGACACTTGGCTGGATCTGAGGCAGCTTGCCTGGTGCTTTGAGATGGTATCCATGGTTTTAGTGCTCGGAGCTTAGTTCAGCAGTCAGCACCCATCCTGTCTTCCCTTGCAGTGTTGTCCTGAGACTGACCCTGGGTAAAGAAGATAGCCTAAGGTTGCTCTAGGAGAGAGTTCCAACACAGTCTGCTGTAACAGATAAGATACTTAAGGAGCCAGAACTCAAGCTGAGGTCAGGCCTGGGCAAACTGACCTCAAAGCACTATCTCTTACAGCATCCTGGGCTCCCAAAAGTGTTTAGATTGTCCAGTTCAGGCACAGTGGGGATGTGGCTAGTAACACTGAGTAGTCCTGAAAAGGCTATTCTTGAAGTGATTACCTGGTGGAGAATCATCCTTCTAAGGGAGAAGAAACCTGGGAAAATGTGCTGTGTAGAGCAGTGAGTTGGGAGCCACCGTGGGGGACTTGGAGGAGGGAAGAGGGTGGTAGCAGCAGGACAGGAATTTCCTTACTGGGGACCAGTTTGAGGGATTACTAAAGACTGGAGGAAGGGGAAAAAAACCCACCACCAACATAAAACCAACCAAACAAAAAAAAACCCACACAGATGCTACCCCAAAGGAAAGAGGGCTTGGCAATGACTCTGAACAGCTAGTGTTAAAATACATCACTGAGCATGAAGGGGGATGTGACAATCTCTGTACAGCTCCCCTCATCCCTTTCATAAAAAGAGCTGAAGGTAGCCAATGGCGACAAGATCAGTCTTGGGTTAAAGGTTTCCATTTTAAACAATGCAGGTATGTGTAGCTGCTTAAAAAAAAACAAACCCCCAAACCCATAAACAAACCCCACATAGTCCCCCATGATCTTTAATCCTTATGAAAGACTTTGGGTGTTGCTGTTTTGAGGCTGTGGCTGTATGAATGTGACCATAATATTTACTGCAGACTTCTAGGGAGGTACTTGCCCTTTTCCAGTCTCACAATGGAGGGAAGTCAGAACAAGGGCTTATAGTCAGTGAAATAAGTAATCTAAAAACCTTTCAAATTATTTCTTCTAACTAGGCAGTTGAAATGGTTTGTTTCTGAAAGATTTTAACCTGGTAGTCAGTCTCTCTTCATCAGTTATAGCTTTGCGGATCTGTGTGCTTTCAGGCATAAATTAATTTGAGTCAAATAAATTAATTTTCTCAGGAGAAGCATTTTTGGATCAATATGGGGCTTTATGGAACCATGTGGCTTTTCACTGTCATAGATGGGAAAACTGATTTGTTGCAGAGAGGAGCAGGCATTTCTGTCCTTTGGTAGCAGCTTGCCAGAAGCTGAAGTGTGAAATAGATAACCATCATTGCTGCCGCACAATGCTGTTTTGCAAGTATCCTATTGATTGGTGTTTCTAGATTGTTGCCCATATTTTTAATCAAAAATAAGATTATTCCCTATTTTAGAAATTGGCATTCCTGCTCCTTTCTCATTTAGAAAGCCTTTTAAAAATATCCATGTTTGTGGAGTCATTGAAAAAGACAGTGATAGGAAGTGCTATTGTGGAAGACAGTAAGGATTCTTGTCTTAATGACTTTTCCAGACAGAGCTGGCATATCCATTACAGAGCTGGAAAGCCAGCCAGATGTTACATGCCACAGCTGGTCAGACTAGATTCCCTTTCACAGCTCTCAAGTTAAAATCTTCCCATTGTTGGGTTCTAGCATCATCTTTGACAGCTTGCTTTGACGCGTGCATGTGCTCCATTGGAGGCAGTGTCCTTCTGGGCTCTAACAAGTCTGTTCTCATTTCAGAAATCTACCGCATTGTTTCGCAGAAGCAGATTGCAGATCGGTCTGCACACGATGAGTCTCCTGGCAACAATGTAGTTGACATCAGTGTCCCACCAACCACCGACGGACAGAAATCCAACAAACTCCAGTGCTGTCAGAACCTGTGACCTCCTGTAGATGACTCTTGTGCCCTTCATTTCATCTGCGCTTCGTCTAGAAACTTGTGTGCACTTCTTAACTCCTGTGATTCAGTGACTCCCTCTTCCCCCCTTTACCCCCTTCCCAAGTCTCCCCTTTCATCTTAGAGCTTTGATTATAGGGCTAACATTCCCCTGCCTCTGAAATTCCCTTCAACATGGTGACTTTTGGGCTTGAAATGTAGGCACTGATCTGATAGACATGTTTGTGTTGGAACATCTGCTGCTGGATATTATCCCATGAAACACTCTCCTCAAATGGTTTTGGGTTGGTTTTTTTTCTGGGAGAGAAACCATGGGGACTTGACTATAACAGTTGAAGAAATAACTACATCTAGGTGACAAGGTTGTTTTCCTTCCATAGTCAGATATTTTTTCTTGTGTTTCTGTAAACATGGGGGAGAAATTAAAAGAAAATAGCTATCCTACCAAATGCTCTGTTTTCTGTCCTGATAGTCTTACAGTGAGGTTTTTAGTGGCTGCACACACATAAGAAACCTGTTTAAAATAACATTACTTATTATGTAATTACCCCTAATACAGTTAGTCTGGCTGTGTAGTTTACAGTTTCCTGCTTAGGAAATCTTTCTTCTTATTTGGGAACAATGAAGTATGTCTGCATTGCTTTCTCTGCCACCATGAATGCCTGTGCTGCTTGTGCCAGCTTCATGAAATTGTTTAATATTTATTCATGGCTTATGTTAACTGATTAACGTTATTGTACAGTAAGTGTCAGCATATTGATTTCAGAAATCTTTTGCAACCTGTACAAGCAGGCTTATTTTGTACTGTAGATCAGTGTCTGAAAGCAGGATCTTCTATAGTTCCAGGATTTTTTTTTGCATGCTGATTTTTCTCTAGATCTTTCCTACCCCTGTTTGAGTGAAGCAATATTTTCATGTCATGTATATACCTGCACTTGGGTTTTGGTTGTTGTAGAGAAACACAATGCTTTATACATTTTGTAAAACTTATGCACAACTATAGCATCTTGAACTTTCTCTTCATGATCTTTCATTATTGACCTTGTGCATAATCTTCTTGACCTGTACTAAAACGCATAATATTAAGATTTCACACAATAACTACTAACCTGTCGTTTTCCTCTTATTCTGTTTTACTGAATTGCAGACTAATTCTCAAACGATTGTACTTCACCTGATGTAACAGATTTGTCAGCAGGGCTAACTCCTATCATACTTTGTTTTGCTGAATGGGAAGACTGTTATCACAGCTTCGTGTAGTCAGTCTCTTGCTAGCTTGTGAAAATCATCTATGATGGCTTCTCATCACTCACTAGCTCTTACACACTTGCATCCCCTCTGGTATATGCCGAATGTTATGATGAGGCAAATACCTGGTGAAACACTCTAGAGGAAGAGTTGGAGACCATCTGTTGCTCTCTGAGGCTAGTGAGGCAATTTGCAGTGAATTTTTGCTCTGTGTTCTGAGACTGTACCTCACTCGATGAATCCTATCTGCATATTAGTGAGTTGATTTTTCTTTGCTGATACAAAGCAAATACAAAACTGTGAATTGTGCTTGAAGGGGAAATCTGACATTCCAGTCTCAACTGTTCTGTCTGGCTATGTAATAAAATTAAGGGTGGTTAACTTTGGCTTTTCTTTTATAAGATTTCCAGACCGATGCCTTTAATTTTGTACTGTATGCACCTAGAGGGCTATAGTTCACAGTAAAGGGTGCATGTGGTGCCTAGCACTTTTCAGCTTTGTTTAGAGGATGAATTCAGGGTGAAGGGGTGCATGCTTGCAGCCTAATCCCATTGAATGAGGATGTGAACTCCTCTTTAGGCATCACAGTGCTCTGTCCTAAGGGTGTCCCAGTTCAGGAAGCACTTTCAACACTTGGTATTGACCTAAATAGCTGGTTGAGAGAAGGTGCAGCCAGTGGGAACTGGAGATGTCTCCTTTTTGTGGTCCTAGACCAGCATGTGATGTGCCATCAGTATTTAGAAGGCTGGCAGATGAGCATACCATCAGAGAGGATGGAAAATTCTGAGGTGTTGAAAATATTTCATTCAAGAAGAGGTGGACACTAGTGGAGCTGGGCTCCTTAATTTTGAGCAGAACTTTTCCTGAAGAAATGAGTTGAATAGCGTGAGGATGAAGCATCATGCTGTTAAGAAGACTTATTAGTTCGCAGTGATGTATTAATGTGTTTACTCTGCAAATCCTGTTCTTAACATGAAGTTTCTAGAATCAATCTAGCCTGGTATAAGAAGCTGAGAAGCAGTTTAGTCACTTCCTTGTATCTTAAAAGATATTTTCTTTAGTATGACTTTGTGGAAGGCTCTAAACTTTGCCTCAGATTCCCAACAAAAGGTTCATGTCTAGGGCTTAAGTGCTGTTAAATTATATGGGTATCGAAGAGACCTTGTACAACTTGATTGTGTGTTGACCAAAGTCCCCTCAGAGCAGGTGGATCTTGGACCTGTATGGTTCATGCCAGGCAGGATGGTTTGTTCTGAGATCTGTTGTGTGGTGTGGAAAGGCCTACCGCCTTTTGCTGCAGGACTGTTTGGTGTACCCGAGATGTGGGAAGCACGTGTGCGCATTCATGTGCGCACACATAGCTTATGCGAGTGCTGTAAACTAAGCAGTGGTTTTATCTGCTGTGGTCACTCAGTTTATTAGACTATATTGACTCTTCCCAGATTGCTGCGTGGCTCTCCAGGCAGTTAGACATAACCCTTCTGTGGATTTGAGATGTCTAGACTAAGTACAGGGCCATTAGTGCCAATAGGAAAAGGACAGCAGACCAGTTCTGCCTGGTAAAACCATCTTCCTGTGCATAGACAGGGGAAAATGCTTTTGACCTTGACTGCCCTTGTTTCCTGCTGAAAGCACTGTGCACTCCTCAAACTATAGTTACAGCCCAAGCTGCTGTTGGTGATGGCTACTGAAATTGCAAAGGGGAAGGCTTAAAGGAATTCTGAGGAAGCTTGAACTGTGGAAGAGCTGTCTGACATTCAAAGCTCTCCAATAGGCCACAATCCGTAACTGCGCTTTTCTGATGTGAAAATGTCCTGGTTTCGCTTAAATGTAGCCTCACCTGGACTGCTTCATACTGCAACTTTGCTGGCTCTGTGTGTCTCAGTATTGCCGTTGGGGAAAACAGAAAAAGTTCCAGCACTCTTCTGTCTGCCATAAGAGGTTTGAGGGCAGAATTTGGCTTATGTAAAACTCGCGATGACAGGAAAGCTGCCTGTGAAAGAAGGAACATGTGCCATACTTGCTTTACTTGGATGTTGAGGATGACTTTCATTTAACTATAGAAAAATAACACTAAAAAGCGCTGGGTGCTTAGCACCCAGTGTCAGTAATATTAACCTCAGTTGAAGGCTCCTGCTGATATTTAGACCAGGTCCTCCAGTGCAGAATTAAACAGGAATCTTTTCTGCTAACTACCCTCTTAATTATGGGGACAGTAAAGGCCAAAATTCACATATAAAAGTGCTTTGGTGGTGAGCACACAAACAGGTAATTGGTAAAATAAATTCATGGGGTAGACTGCCTCAGTCTAAGATCTTTTCTTCCTGTTGAGTGAGATGCCTACAGACTAGATGACTTAAAGTCTGGGATCCCCACTGAGAGTTTGTCTGTAGCCTGCACAGGACAAAGTTTGGTTCATAGGAGAGTTTTAAAGCTCTATACTTGTATTCATGTAAAAATCCAGTTGATGAGTGACTGCTTGCTACTTTGTTGAAAAGATTTTTGCATGTGCTGTGGAGACCATCAAAATTTGGTAGGAGGAAAAGGCACTATGATCTGTTCTTCCCCCTGTGGCTGCTTCTCAGCACTTCTAGCAGGTTAGAGGCAGTAGAAAGACTGCTGCATCCTAGAGATCCCCCCCTGTTTGGGTGCTGTTCTGTTAGACCACTTGCAATGACCCCACAGTATGTGGAAAGGCTGGTAACAGGGTATTCTTGTGCGAACAGGAGAGCGTGCTCTCAGCTGGATGTGCCAGGATGGTAACGATTGGTCTGTGCCTTTTACTTGAGTAGGTCACTTACCAAAAACCACTTGGAAAAATGTACAGTAGGTATTGTTGCTTCCGAACGCTTTGATTCCTCCTGCATGCTGTACTGTTGCAGAAGTTGTGGATGTGATCTGTTTGTGGGCTGTTAATGGATGTCTTGCCCATGCTTGGTGATCGTTTCCCTTCCAAGCATGAAGGAAGAACTTGCTTAGAGGTTCTGGACTCTGTAGAAGGAAAAAGATCCTAATGAAGTGACTCAGTCACTTAGGGAGGCCTTTTCCCTTCAGAAAAAAAAAAACCCAAAAAACCCCATGAAAACCAGTATTGAAGGTAGGGGCCTGAATTTCAAATAAAAGAAAAATCAGGCAATCGGAGGTGAAGACCAACTGTCCTTCAAGTAAAATACAGTGAGCCAGGGCTGAGGTTGGATTCTCTTGACTTGCAGACTCTTAATACAGTCTTAATAAATAATACAGTTTGAATGGTGATTAACAGAATGTTTCCATGAAACTGTCTCCAGGGCTGCACTGTTTCAATAAGTAACAGCCATTCTCATTTTAAACGGGTCAGATAATGCACGGTAGTGTTGTCTCTCAGGCTTTGTAGGCTATGAAGAGCACTGGACCTTTATGCAACCCAGAAGAGGTTCTTTTAATTTATTCCTGGTTCCTGTGTTAAGTGCAATTCGCTTTGTAAATATAGACATCACTTAATTTTTGTGCATGGTTATGATGTATTGTGGATATAAAGATTGCCAAATCATACTGTGTGTGTAAAGTTCTGTTCCAAACACAACTGTAGACTAAGGTGGGAATGTAACTTTGGAGCCGGTACCGTGCTGCCTCGAAGCCCAAGTGCTGGGCTACCCCTGCCATGGTGGGGGGTGACCCCTGGGCTGTGCCCCTGCAAGGGTGAGTTACCCTGGCCCTCTGCTACACCAGGAGCCGATGTTCCTGAGGGCTCTTCCCCTCGCTTCAGCCTGCGGGAGCCCAGTGCTCTCTCGGACCCGGTCTGGCACCGACAGCAGCCGCGGCCCTGGGGGGAGCCAGCGTACGGTCCGGGGGGGGCGCTCCCCTACGCCGAGGGGCGGAGGAGGCCGGTCCGCGGTTTCCAGGAACAGCCGCTCCGAGCAGGCGTGTGTGGAGCCGACCGAGGCCGAGCAGGCGTGGGGCCGCGCCGGTCCCCCCCGGCCTGGGGGGTTCGGCTCCGCCGCCCCGCGCTGCGGGGGAACCCTGAGATGAGGGAACGGCGCGCGTGCCCTTGGCCGGGGTACTATTGGCTAGCGGCTGTTGCCAGCGGGGTCGCGTTGCGACGCCGGCCGCGTCCCGCTCAGCCCATTGGTTGCACGGCCGCTGGCGTCAGCGCTTCGCGGCGTGGGGATTGGCGGTCGGCGCCCCTGTGAGGGAGGGCGATGGCGGGTGGGTGGTGCCCGGCGGTCGCAGGAGCCGGCGCTGGGACGGCGCGCGTTGCGCTGAGGGGCCGCGGGCGGCGGGACCGCAGGTACTGGGCGGGGCGGGCGGCACCTGCGGGTCTGGGGGCAGCAGCCGGCCCGGCCCGGCGCAACCCAGCGCCCCGCTCCCGGCTGGGGCCGGCTGCGGCCGGCTGCCCTCAGGTGCGGGGCTGTGGCGGCGGAGTGGCGTCCCGGGCGGGCCGAGGCGGGTGGGGTCCTGAGAGCCCTGATAGCCCTCCCACTCCCCCAGCTCCGTCGGGGGGGATGTCGCTCAGCGCCCCGGTGCCCGGCAGTGTCCTGCACTGGGGTGCCGCAGCCGCGCCCTAAGGACGCGCCGCGGGGCTCGGGAAGGACAGCTGGCCGGGGGCGGCGGGGCCTCTCCCGCGGGAGCTCTTCTGCCCGTCCCGCCGGCCCTGGGCTGACCCCGGGCTACCGAGGTGTATTATGGAGCGTTCGCCTCCAGCTCCGTGCCCCAGGCGCGGCTATCGGCAGGCCCGGCCGTGCCTCCGCCGCCTGCCCCGGCCGTCGGGCTGCGGCCCTTCCTGGCGGAGCCAGGGAGCGGGCTGATACCCATCCCCGGCGGGGAGGGCTGGGGCGTTGTGTAGAAACAGCCTGGGAGACAAATGGTGTAGGCCCGGAGGCTGGAGCAGCTTTTTTTTACATCTGCCCGTCAGTCTTTCCTTCCGCAGTTACAAGTAGTTAGGAGGTGACTTCTCTGCAAATGGACTCTGCCTGTTTTTTCTTCTCTTTTGGAGTGCTACTGGCTTTTGTTCTAACACATATATTTGACCTGCGGAGTGCTGCGTGGTGTGACAGGGAATGCACTGTCTTGCAGAGCTTGTTACAGAGATTTCTCGAGAGAATGAGCTCAGCGTCACAGCAAAACTCAAGAACTTGCTACGGTTGTGTGCTGGAGCACCAGCTGCCTTCCTCTGTGGCATAAGCTTAGAGTTGGTGGTTGACTTTTCTTAAACTGGGACCTATGAATCTCTCTATCTCGCTTAAACCAGTTTTCTTGAGACAATTTAACTGCTAGCAACAGAGACCAAAACTGCTCGTTTGTGGGATTTGTCTGAGGGACGGGTCTGTGGCTCGTGTACAGGAAGATGACTGTGACGTTGGGGGTACTTTTCTCATGGTCTCAAACGTTTGCCCTTGTCATATGAGCGTGTTCTCTATCTGATGGGGAGACCAAGATTAAAACCTGAAACGCCACGCAATGGCCTCAGACTGAGACTTCTCGCTTATCCGTGCAATGGCCTGCGCTGTTAGTGCCCGCAGAAACGATGCTCACCTAAACGTGGGGTGACGCACTTGCACTGTGCAGTGCTGCTACCCCAAGGGTTCAGGCTGTTGTGCGACTTCTCTTGGCAGAAGATGTGCAGAGCTCAAATCTTACAAGTGGGCAGGCGGGCTGTCTCTCAGGTCAGTGTTGATGATGACTAACTGGCCAGGGTTAGCCGGAGCAGCTCTGGCTTTTCGTCAGGCTTGTTTGTATTCAGTGCACCATCCCTGCAGTGTCCAGAGAGGAGGCTGACCTGCCCCAATGTGTGTGTGATAAAGATCTGTTAGCGGGGATGTGCTTCTCATCCCACCCTGTGCTCTTTTTCTGCTCACACTCAGGACTGTTTATATCCCCCATTCAACCCTCCCTGCTACTAGCCCTCATTTTCCTTGGGCCTCTCATTCTCTTGCTCCACTCTCCTTCCAGCAAGCATTTATCTCTGCGTCTTTCCCTTCTGATACAGTTTCTAGCACTTTCTCGACCTTCTTCCAGGTTCTTGTCAAGAATGCCTGTGATGCCACTGTGGTAGGTCAGCTCCGATGGCCGTGGCCAGTCCCATTTATCCACCCCGCTCCTGGGGATGTACAGCCCTGCTCAGCTGCCGAGCTTGCACATGCACAGAATAATCCTTTTAACAGCTGGATGTTAGCCTTGTCTTTCCAAGGCTTAAGTGTTTGAATACTTTTTTGCATCTCCAAAGGATTATGGAGACAGCTGCAGGGGAAAGCGTGTGGAGAGCTAGAAGAGCCCTGGTTTTCCAGGTGCGTTTGAAACTGTGATGCTGTGTCACCCTTCGGAAATAGAGGCTTGAAGGGAAAGGAGCTGGGACTGGAGAAGTGCCGCGTGCGCTGTAACAGTGAATTTAATACCTCCAGTTGAGGACGCAAGGTCTAACCGCCCCCAAGCACGTGCAGTGGGCCGTCACAGGCAGCCTCCATCAGTAAGGAAGTCTTAACTTTGCCAGGAGCGGACCAGGTGGCACAGGAAACAGCTGAGTGTGAGCTTAATGTGTGCGCCATGGATGTTACATACCAGCTGTAAACCCAGGATTGTCTGTGTGTGGTTAGTTAATTAACACCACTGGCAGTCTTTAAGTGGAAACAGGAAAAAAAGCACTGGAACTAATGGTTTCTTGTTTCTGAGGTATTTGACTGCCCTTTTTTTGCTGTGGAATTGCACTGAGGCTGCCGAGTGAGGTCACCCCGCGCTGGACGCCAAGGAGACCATGCAGATGAGCAGTATTACAGATGTACTAATTGTAAACAGTTTCCAACAGAGTTCTTGCCTCAATAGATGCTGGAAGAGGGGCTTTCCTATTCTAGCTTATTGATGCTGGGCAGGATCAAGCGAGTGCAGGACACGATGTTCTCCTGGGAGGAAGTTAGCGTAGATTCTTTGAAACGGCATGACCAAAATCAACCCAAAATGCATCCAGCACAAGCTGGGCAAATTGAGGCTGGATATGGGCTCTTGAGACACTGTAAGTCCTGAGGGCCAGCTGCTGGCCCTCAGGATGTGACTTTGTAGTAGTTCTGGGGGCAGAGATACAAAGTAAAATGCACATTTAGGGGCTTTTTTCACTATTGTTTAAAATATCTTTGCTTTTTACACTAAAAACCACAGAACCTTTCCTTAGAACTTGAAGGGAGGAGTCAGGCATCCTGAACTATAAACTACAGGATGAGTTTATTTTTCCCCCACTTGACTTTGACTCAGCTTTGGATATTTGGAGATTTCGGAGTTTCTGTTTTCTAAACTGTTGTGGGTTTTTTTTCCCTGCTCCAGATTAAAGTTCATAACTGGTCTCTTCTGCCCCCCCATCTTATTTACTCTGGTTTACTTATGCTTCTGCATGCTCTTAGCTCAAACCCTTCCCATGAGAGAGAAATTATCTCCGTTTACTTAAGTTTGAAAGTGTAAAAATCCCCTTGAAAACACACTCTGCACTTCTAAGTTGGTAAGAAATGGGCACGCAGTCTCTGTGATTTGAGAGATGAGCTGTATGAAAAACAAAGCTGTGGGTCACTTTTATGTGAAGGAAATGAGCACAGCACCAAATCAATGTGAAGGGTAGGCAAGCAGTTTCCATGAAGTTTGTGTAAAATAGCTTTCTCTGGTGCTAAAAGGATGGATGAATCTGTGCTGAGGCACAGTGTGTGGCTTATTGAGACAGTTAATGTCATGCATGTGAATAGCAGGTTCTCCAAGTCTGGTCTTGTTCTTTTCTAAGCTCTGACTGCAGTGGTGCTGCTCCCTGGGGAGGATGCCATCACGCTTGCTCTGTTGTCTTTCTGTGTTTGCTGTAGTTAGACCAGGTCGGCCTTAGCTCATCAGCATTGCAGCAACAAATGCAGGTTTGCTGGGAGAGGTGGTTACCCACTTGCTGAGCATTTGAGAGAGTGCTCGGCTGTTTATCCCACTGTTTAAAAGTGGAAAAGTCACTGCTAGGCTTCTTGGGGTTTTGGCCACCTTTCCTGGTGGAGCTGTGCCGGTTACAGTTTGTGGGAGCTCTAAGCACTGATGGTAGAATGCAGAATGGGCAAAATCCTGAAGGCATGGACTGACAAAGTGTCTCAGGGCAGGGACTGAACCGTTTGTATCCTCTGGGAAAGTGAATATCCCGATAGGAGCTGTACTGACCTGCAGCTCTCCCTACCTGTCAGCCATGCAATGCACTCCCTGCCCCAGACCTCTCTAGGACAAGCAGTGTTACAATTTAGAATCTGATTTGTCCCCATTTTCAATCAAAATGGGCATCTGTAAGTTTTCTTCCAGATTTTACATAGCAATTCTAGCTAAACTTTTCAATTCCTGATAATAACACAAGAGGTGTCCTGGGGTGCATTAAAAGGAGTGCGGCCAGCAGGGCGAGGGAGGTTCTCCTCCCCCTCTACTCTGCCCCAGTGAGGCCACATCTAGAGTGCTGCGTCCAGTTCTGGGTCCCCCAGTTTCAGAAGGACAGGGAACTACTGGAGAGAGTCCAGCAGAGAACTACCAAGATGATCAGGGGTCTGGAGCATCTCCCTTGTGAGGAAAGGCTGAGAGACCTGGGTCTGTTCAGCCTGGAGAAGAGAAGGCTCAGGGGGGATCTCATCAGTGCTTATAAATATCTGAAGGGCAGGTGTCAGGATGATGGGGCTGGACTCTTTTCAGTGGTGCCCAACAACAGGACAAGGGGCAATGGGCACAAGTTGGAACATGGGAAGTTCTACTTAAATATGAGGAAAAACTCCGTTCCTGTGCGGGTGCCAGAGCAGTGGCACAGGCTGCCCAGAGAGGCTGCGGAGTCTCCTTCCCTGGAGACATTCAAACCCCACCTGGACGCGGTCCTGTGCCCCTGCTCTGGGGGTGCCTGCTCAAGCAGGGGGTTGGACGGGATGATCTCCAGAGGTCCCTTCCAGCCCCCACCATTCTGATTCTGTGTGGTTAACCCCAAGGGCAGGCATGCTGTACCTGTTCTTGCAATTTTAATCAGTTGTCATGAAGTCGGTGACAGAGTGAAGGAAACATCCTCCTGCTGCTCCCAAAAAGAGGGAGCCAAAGGGCAAGGAGTGTTCTGGCTTGGCAAATATAAATACAAACAAATCAAGCCTAGTTTCTAAAGCACTTCCCTACAAATAGGGGAATGCTCCAAGCTCTTGCAGTCTTGGCTTTAACACCTATTTCTTTCTTTGGAGCTTTGTGAGCTTTAATTGTGTTTCAGCTGAAAGCTGTTTGGGTTTAGATTTGAGAGTGGTGTGAGGGAAAAGGTAGACTACAATTGTGGACTGTTCTCAACTTTTTTTATCTCTCGGTTTTTCTTGTACTTCCCTGTAGCTGAATCAGTTGAGGCCTGTGTCTCCAGAAGAACTGGAAATACAGCCTAAGCAAAGCATTGCAAACTTAATTTGGGGGGGGAGGGGGAGACTGGGATTTTGCAGCACTGATATCAACTGTGTAGTTTCACTTCAGGGTTGAGAAGGAGATTTTTAGTGGTAAGGAGTGGGCAGAAGGGAGACACTAGTGAAATCAGCTAGGATCAGCTAATCCTCCTCTTTGACCATGGAGAAAGAGGATGTACTCGGTGCCTGCTTTGGAGCTCTTCAGATGCAGGTGGGTGGTGGGGTCGAAGGCTGTGGTGGTGCCTTTGCTGGAAAGGTCTTTGACAACTGAGCATGCTTGTGCTGGTTTTGCCTGAGAAGGGGTTAATTTTCTTCACTGTCGTGGTCGGCTACCTTTCCAGCTTCCCATGCTCTGTCACATTGGCAGGAGGCTGGGAGGGGCAGGGCCACGGCCGGGGCAGCTGACCCCGACTGGCCAATGGGATGTTCATTCCATACCATGTGACACCATGACCAGTACATTAAGGGGGGGGAGTTGCGGCTCAGGGAGGCACGGCATCGGGTCAGCGGGTGGTGAGCAGCTGCGTCGTGTGCGGTTTGTTTCAGCAGTTCATCATCCCCTCTCCAGGACATTACTGCCAATGAGTTTGCATACGAGGATGGTGCGCTCCGTACAAACTTCCGCCACATGGGTCGTGTGCACTCGGCTTCATCTGGATCTTTGGATGACTGTTGATCACCTCAAGCACAGCTAATTCCCTTAGATACTGGATGCCTTTCTCCATGGTTGTCCATTTTCCTGGGCGATATGTAACATCTTCCTTAAAGGGATACCTTTCCTTCACTCCAGACAGGAGTCGCCTCCAGAGGCTGAGGGCTTGTGTTCTTTTCCCAATTGCTTTGTCAACGCCCCCTTCCCCAGAAAGGGATCCCAATTGTTTGGCTTCTTTTCCCTCTAGTTCCAGGCTACTGGCCCCATTATCCCAGCATCGGAGCAGCCAGGTGACAATGTGCTCACCTGAACGACGGCAGAAATCTTTTCGCATATCTCGCAACTCGCTCAAGGACAGGGATCGGGTGGTCTCTATTTCATTTATGACTTCTTCCTCCTCTCCTCGTGATGGCCCTGGTTCTTCATCATCCCCTTCTAAACGAGTTGACGTCCGCTTCCAATATTTCGTCTTGTGTATGGAGGCGACTGATACTGGCACAGGTTGATTCTCTGAGTCAGCTCCAGTACTTGTCCTGGGGGTTTGAGTGGCCACAGTGCCAGTCACTTTGCCTTTCAATCCAGATGCCTTCTCTTCCCCCTGGGAGCACTGAATACTGTTGAGCAGGGCTCGGTATGCATGGGCCAGGTCCCAGCACATTGCAGTTATCTGTGTCTCTCTGGAGTTCCCAGCATAACAACATACTTCCTCCAAATACTCTACTAGCTTTTCAGGATTCTGCACTTGTTTGGGGGGGAAACTCCAAAACACTGGGGGTGCCCACTGCCCTAGGTATTTGCCCATGCTATCCCACATGCCCTGCCACTCCTAACTATCAAGCCTCGGGGCAGATTTCTGGGTGATATTCTTAAGTTGCTTAGTCAAAACCAAAACAACATGCCCAAAAACTAACAATAAGTGCACCTTAACCACCCAAGGATGTTCAAGATACAAAAAGGTTGTTGTAACAAAGGCACAGACATCATAGAACAAAGTTGCAAAGGTACTATTCTGTATTTCCTCCATATAAAATCTCTCAGAGGAGGAGGTATAATTGCTAATTGCCTCAGCAAGGTGGGATCCAAAGTACAGTAAGGGTTTCAGCAAAAACCCCAAATACCAGATAAAGCTGAAAACAAGTGTTTGCATAACAAATCTCATAGGCAAAACATCACTAATCACAGCAGAACACAGCAGACTAAACAAACCAACACCGATCTTTAACACCAACTGCAAAAAGGACAACATGGTGCTGTGACCAGCAGCTGTTGTTATCTCCAACCCTTGAGCCCCATGTTGGGCGCCAAAAAGACTGTCGTGGTTTAGCGGCAGCTCAGCCCCACACAGTCGCTCGCTCACTCCCCCACTGGTAGATGGGGGAGAGAATCAGAAGGGTAACGCTCGTGGGTTGGGATAAGAACAGTTTAATAATTAAAATGAAAAAAACAACAATAAAAATGCAATGGAAAGGAAAACAATGAGAGGTGCAAAACCCCCGGGGGTTGAGGGGGAGGGATGAACCACCAAAACAAACCACACATGACACAGCCACTCACCACCCAACACCACGCCTCCCTGAGCTGCAACTGCCCCCTTAATATACTGATCATGGTGTCACAATGTATGGAATGAACATCCCATTGGCCAGTCGGGGTTAGCTACCCCAGCTGTGGCCCTGCCCCTCCCAGCCTCCTGCCCACTTGGCAGAGCGCGGGAAGCTGGAAAGGTCCCTG
This sequence comes from Phalacrocorax aristotelis, assembly GCF_949628215.1. Lineage (NCBI taxonomy): Eukaryota > Metazoa > Chordata > Aves > Suliformes > Phalacrocoracidae > Phalacrocorax > Phalacrocorax aristotelis. The sequence goes on from NC_134310.1 coordinate 26,522,327, forward strand.
ACCACTGCAGGCACTAGTGAAGAGAATTAACCCCTTCTCAGCCAAAACCAGCACACCAGTCACTAGTTCGCCAGCGCTGCAAGATCTGGTGATGAAGTGCAGCTACTGCAGAGGTTCATCAAATACCCTGAAAGATTTGGAGAGGAGTGATGTGTGTGGATGTAGGCTTTGGAAAACAACAGTTTATTGATCATGAAGGCTCACTGCAATATTCTTTTCACTAACAGGGAATAGAAGTCAGATCCTGGCAATGTGTCTGGAAAAAAAAAATAAAAAAAAATAATTCTGTGGAAGGCTGCCTCTTCATCTGTGTCTGGAAAACAAACTCATTTGCCATCAAATCGTAGGCTAGATAATCAAGACTTCAGAGAGCTTCTAGAATATGCCTAAATAGTGGCTTGGTATAGAGAAGTTTTGATCATTTCTCCCCAGTGGGAGCTGGGTAAGCGAAGGCTTGCATTGCTTTTTCACTGTTGCTGAGTTGTGTTGCTGGAATAGTCAAAAGGCAGTGGAGTTGAGTCCCTGGCGGTGGTAGATAATGTACAGATATGACAAAAACAGGAGTCCAAAAAGGCTGCTTCCTAGAAGCATCTAACCTCCTCCTGGGTGTTACACGGTTAAATCTGGAGTAGCTTATGAACAGCTGAAATTCAGCCCTAGGGATGAGGCAAGTAAGCCTCTGTGGACAGCATCAGTGCTTCACAGTAACTCAGCCTGTATGTTCTGCTGTTAAAGGTGTAGGAGGAGGGTCCTGGTGTGATGCTTCATTAGAAGGTTCATGAGCTCCCAGGATATTGTTCCCTGATATTTTTTTTTCTTGCTTTTTGGGGTTTGTTTTGTTTTGAGCCTAGGGTCAGGTCTGTCCTGTGACTGTCTGATTCACAGCTTTGCTCCACTGGCACCGTCTGAAGAGCAAGTTAATGCTGAAGTTTTTACAGCACCTCTTTTAACTGTGACTGTCAACCAAATGTTGCAGGCAAGGCAGGAAATTGAGAAGCTGCCTGGGGAGTGAAATGCTTTCTTGTGTGTTATTTACTAAATTTTAAAATGCTTTAAAAGCTGTTGTGTAGCATCAGATCTTATTTCGAGTGTTGGGTATGTGTCATAAAATGCTGTGTCACTTTTCTCACTAGGTAGGTCTTGCTGCACCCTGACTTATAGGACTGTTGCATTCAGATGACTTCTGAGCATATGACTTGAGATTTCTGTCCAAGTCCTGGGCAATGCAAGAGTTGCAGTGAGGTCTCATAGCAGAATTCCCTCCTCTGTGGGGGGAGCTATCTTCAGCTGATGGATCAAGTGTGTGCGGATCTGTTGCTGGCTTTTCAGGTACTTTTAGGGTGTTATGCAGGAGACCTGCAGGGTAACTTCTGGGAATCAGTTGATGTACAAAATTGTGTACTTTTTTTAAAGAACAAAATCATGCTGCAGTCTTCAGTCCTCAGCAGAGAGTATGTTTAAACAAACCAAACTGAAAAACAAAGCCCTGCAGCAGTTTGGGACCTGTTTGGGGGTGTTTTTTTTGTTGTTGTTTTGTTTTTTTTTTCTTTAGATTAAACCTTTTAACAGTAGCAGGGAGCACTTCAGGACACTAATTGCATCCTGCCCATGCATATCTTTGGTGGCAGTATCTCAGGATGCGTAATTGCTGTGGGTGCGAGGGTCTGGAGGCCAGAGCTTGCTCCCGGTGATGTATAGGAGTTGGGGTGCGCTGCCCAGAGCCTGGGTGCCTGTGCCTAGAGCACGGGGGCTGCAGGTACACTGATTAGGCACTGCAGCCACCTGCAGCAGGCAGTGCTGGGTGCTGGAAGACATGTTGCAGGCCTGGGATTGGACTTGGGCTGTGGAAAGATGTGTGTGAGCTGGATGAGACAGGGTGTGTAGGAGCAGGTGCTTAGATGTGGTGAAGGAAGCAATTCTTTGTACTCGTCTCCCTCAAGAAGTTTTTCTTCAGATGATCTTAGGGCCTCAGGATTTGGGCAATCCAGTTTGTGTGGTGAAAAGGAAAGCATTGATGTTTGGAAATGCCCTTTAGCAACTGAAACCCTTCAATTCACTGATGACGTTTGCAGGATCATATGATTAGAAAACGCGGTATCTGCCTACCCAAGTTAGCTGAAATGGGTTTGGAAAGCAGGCTTGGGTGGCCTTGCTCCTGGGGGTTAAATAAACATCAGCTTGTGTGAGCAGCAGTCGGAGCTTTGGCAATCTGCACACAGAGAGTGGGTTACTAGCTAAATCTTTAAAAGAAAAGAAAAAAAAAAGGTACTTGCATAAAGCTGCGTGGGTTATGTTGGTTATCTCCTCATGTCACTGCAATGAGGTGCCAGATCTTGGTTACGATAATCAGGGAAACAGGTTGCTCAGTGGGAGGAACAGACTTAGCCGCTGGCAGCCTTGCCAGGAGGTGTTTTGTTTGTTTTTTTTTTTCCCCTCAGTGCAGATGTTCCAGGGAAGCTAATCTGTATAGAAGCTGGTGCATATGAGCTGCACCCAAAGAAGGTGGAGCAGTTTCTAGTTGCAGTTTGCTCTGGAACCTATCAAAGCCTCAGAATTTCTCCAAGGGTTTACACCAGTTGAGATACTCATGTAGGCAGGCCACAAGCAGCCCAGAGGAGCTGTGACCTGTACCTAACAGTTCCCCTTTACCATGATCATTTGGCCTCAGCCTTTCCTGTTGTCTTTCTCCTCTTGACTGGCTTTTCTCCTTGTGGCTTTGATCAAGGTATTCATCTGGCCTGCTATGGTTTCCCTGTCTGGGAGAAGTAACTGTCTTATTGGGCTGCAAAGTCTAAATATGCAGAACTGAGCTGGGGGACCCTTTAGCTCTTTGTCTTCTGTTTTTTCCTGCTCTGCATGTCTTCGGGATGGAGAGCAGTGGTCCAGCCTGATCTCTGCTGTTGAGCTGTTCAGACATTTGAGGGAGTTTTGAAACCCCTGTTGCCCTTTGGATGATATACACAGGATCACATATCTCATTGCAATGCCTGAAGGCTTGACAAGGGGGATGTTTTGCTGGCGTGTTTTGCATAAGCCATGGAGCAGGCAGGGTCCTGCACCAGCACCGTGGTCTCTGCCTTGGAGCAGTGAAGAAGCACTAGCTGCTCTTCGAGGAACCAACTCGTCTTGCTGTATGTGTTTGGGTTTTGGAGTCCTAGTGTATAACTCGCTCTTCTGAGCCAACTTTCCACAAACAGGGTTTGTTTTTCTTGAATTTGAGTAATCTCTACAAACGCAGCCCTTTATATCCTGGATCTGCTCAGAAGCTGAGGATATGGTGAGAAGAGATTTTTGATTTATTTGCTCATGTTTAACTGCAGCAGCAGAGGGGATATTGATAATAAATCTAATGTCTCAGAGACTTTTTTTTAAATGAAAACAAGAAATGTATCCCCAAGGAACGGGCTCCAAAATCACAGCTGCCCAGAAAAAAACAGTGTGTGGTTCAAACCAACTGTTTGGGTCTTGATTCTGACTCCGAGTTTTTGGTGTTTCTGCTGTAATGTTGGGTTTGGGTTCGATGACCTGTTGACAGTTGTGAGAGAAGGCTGCATGTTGATGATCTGAGCCTTTAGGGAGCCAGAAAAGGGACTGGCTTGGCTGTACACAGGAACTGGTTCATGTTCAGCTGGGTATGAAATTGGAACTAGAGTGCACTGCAGATGTTATCTTTGGATTTCAGTTACTTCCTCACTAACTGTATCCATGAAAATCTTGCTGCTTTTCCTTTGTATTTGCTGAATGGCATGAGTCAGATATTAAAGCAGTGACTTCAGGTTCCACCCTGGGATGGACCCCGACAAGGAAACGCCAAATAACTTTTAATAGAAAACTGTGTTTCCTGGTGGACGGCAGGGTGGCGATTCCCTTTCAGCCCTGAGTAGGGCTGCAAGGCAAAGACACGGTGCTGCCTGTATCTGTCAGATGTGGAGCACAAAGAGCCTCAGTATAAATACTCTCAGGACACAGGGAGTGGGGGCAGTTTTATTCCAGTACGTAAAATGTACCGTTTTCCTCTGGACTTAAAAATAAACAACATTTTGCCTGAACAAATGGAGCCAACCTTTTTATTAAAAGCATATATCTTCTCGTGCCTGGTTCAGTAAGAGGCTTTTAAAATTGAAAGAACTCCTTAACTTGCAAAACAGCTGACTTAAGTCATTCCAATAGCATTTATCATCTTACTTTTTGCTCCTTAAAGTTGGAGAGCTTGTAGCTTTTTTTCTTTTTTTTTAAAGGAGAGCAATAGGAAGAGTGGCTCGAAGCCTGTGTACTCTTTGCACAGGTGGAGAGAGGCTGAGTCAAGGCAATGCTGAGTCTGAAAGTTCATTTTTAAGTTTATGGAAAGATTCCCATTTATTTTGATGGGGATTGACCTGCCCCCAAGCTCACGCCTATTCCTGTTCAGATGCGGAGGAAGGATTACAGATAGTTATCAAGAGCAGCTTTTATGAAGCTATTAGAAACTTTTCTACTAGAAATTAGGAAATATTCAATAACTTGAGGGGATGGTACCAAAGCTGGCATCTGGTGATGAGACACCAGTGCCTCTCTCCCTCTTGAACACGTTCACCACGAAGGGAGCTGTCCTGACAGATGAAGCACTTGCTTGTTTAACATTTGTTTAATTTCCAAGACACAAAAGAACACTTGTGCTTACCCAAATCTGTTTTCAGGGCTTCAACAATCACATTCTCGTTTGGGCTTTTTTGTTTTCTTCCTCTGTAGTCTGGCCAAGCCTCCAACCAGCAACAAGCCCTTGTTTTCTTTAGCTATTTGAGTTTGATTTAGGCTTAGCTGAACCTGATGAAACTGCTGTTTCATGGGAATGTTTGACTCCTGTTGTGCACAGAGATCTCAAAACAAAAAAGCATTTCCTTGCATGGGGTGGTGAAGGTCTGTTTGCCCGCTTCTACCTCCAGGAGACAGAGATTGAAGATTCCCCACCCCCATGCCCTAAATTAAACAAACCTAATTATTTTCATCTTTCTTTGGTAAGTTTTGGGGTTGGGGTTTTTTTGTTTGGTGTTTCCCCCTGCCCTTTTATCCTTTTCATTGCTTTCATTTGAACTTCTTTTATGGGTTTGTTTCTCTCTTGAAATCTGGCCACCAGGATGAGACACCATTCCAGCTATGAGCCCAGCAGGACTGGTGCACGGGAATTATTGTGCATGCCTTACATAAGGCAGTCCTGTTTACAGACACAAGGATTTTGGTCTTTACCAGCAGTACGACGTTGTTGGCTTGTGTTCAGCTTGTGACTAATTGTAACCCCAGCTCTTTATTTCTGCACAGCAGCCGCTTAGGGACCAGGCTAAAGGAGATTGGAGAAAATGTTTTTTTTCTGAATCTGCAAAGCACGCCTACCTTTGGGACTGAGATATTCCCTGCCAGGCAGGAGCACAACTGTTGCTGTCATCCTGGGTGAGCTGCTGCCTTCCTTCAAAGGCAGAGAGCTCTCCCGTCTGCACATGGCTCATCTGAGCCAGCTCCTGGTTTGTCACGTTGGGCTTTTTCTCTGCATCTTCTCCCCAACTCTTGCATTTGCTGCTTGTTCCTTGCGTTCTCTTTACGGGGTAAATTGCAGAAGAGCTGAAAACGTGATGGTGTACTTTGCTGTTTGCACGTGGCTGTTATAAACATAATAGGTCTGAAACATTGGAAAGGAGGAAAACCTGCCCACTGCCCTTTCTGTGGAGGTCTGGGAGGGTTTGCAATGCTTTTGGGTGGTCAGTACCTGCACGTTTGCTGCTGGGGTGTACCACGTGGGATGTAGAAATGGAAGTGCTTGCGTTTCTGTAAAGAAATGAAAAAAATGGAGAATCAAAGATGGGGGGAGCCTTTTGAGTGTGGTGGACAGGCTCAACCTGAATGCAGCTGAGAGAAGGCCCTCCCTGAACTGAGCCACGCAAAGTGGTTTAAGTGCCATGTTCAGGTGAAACTGCAACTTTTACAGAGGGTATGAACATAAATTTTCAGGATGCTCTAGGCAGAGCGTTGTTGGGCCCGTGGGGCTTCGGGTTGTCTTCAGCATCTCTGCATTGTCAGCACTGCACATTCGGTTTGAAAGGCTTCATCAGGTTAAAGGGTGTGTACCTGGAATTCTCTTTGTGAAAGGCAAATTTGCAATGCTGATGCTAAATTATGTAAGTGGGACACTTGGAGCCTTAATTTTATGGTAAGACAGCCTCACAAAGCCTATTAAAGGGGATAGAAGGCTATCAAAACCCATGGTTGTTGGGACCCTGGGGTGCTGTCGGCCCCTGCGGAGCTGGAGGAGGGTTGGCAAGGGGGTTCCTGCGCCCTGGCTGGGTGGTGCAGGGAACCCAACTCTCACCGCAGTGCCGTTCCAGCAGGTCTCCGTGCCACTGGTGCCGGTCTCCGGAGCAGAGGGGCCTGGAGCTTCCCGGGCCATGACGACGGGCAACTGCTGCCACCTCCCCGGCTCCCTGTGCGACTGCCCAGGAAGTGCCCCCCTCTCCAAGTCGGTGGAGGACACCGACATTGGTCGCCCGCAGTACGTCACGCAGGTCACCGCCAAGGATGGACGGCTCCTCTCAACGGTGATCAAGGTGCTGGGTGCACAGAGGTAAGGCTGCTTCAGGGTAGGGGCTTGGGATGAATGCATCTGGGCTTTTTTTTTTTCCCCTCTTTTTTTGTGGCTCTAGAGGTAGAGGGAGACAACAAAGTCTTGTTTGGGAAGGAGTTTGCTGGGGCTCTAATATTGAGTGTGAATCCTCGTTAGCCACATGCTTCCCAGGCCTGTGCTCTTTGTGAGAGCTCAAGCTGGTTCTATGTGCTGGTGGACTGGAACTCACGTGTTCATCAGAACCCCCTAGGCCTGCGGGCTGCTCCAGTGTGAGGCAGCGCAGGCGGCCTCTTGCCATGCGCCTCTGCCAAGTCCTTGCTGAGCAGCAGTGAAGGTGGGATGCTGTGCTAGCAAGGGCAGCGTGCTGTCTGTGGAGATGATTTAAGGGCTGAAAATGGACCACAGCCCCTGTTCCAAGATGGTTGTGGAGTAAAGGTGTGGTGTCGATTTGCAGCCCCAGGGAGAGGAGGGTATTTGTATTGCAGGAACTGCAGTGTCCAGCTATTGCTAGAGGGGATGTGTGGCAGCTTTGCTTGCTCAGACTCTTCCTGATGTGACTTCCTAACATGTATTTTGAGCAGCTTCCAGAGCAAAGGACACTTGTCAGCATTGTTCAGTCCAGCTAGTGAGACCAGTCACATTTTGTGTTCAAATCCCGTCTGAACAGTTGTTGTTTTTTTAAATGAATTTGGCCAAATGTTGATGAGGTGTGAAAGCAGTGACTGCAAATGTTGGGGAGGAAGGCTAGATGAGAACTGAGGCAAATGTAATTGCTGTATCTAGCAAACCTGGAGCAGGTGAATAAAAATGCGAGGGGAACTGAGTTTGCTCTCTGACAACAGATAGGCTGGACTAGAAGTTGTGTAACCCCTTAAAACTTGTGGAGGTGTAAAAATTGGGTGGGGAAACTGCCTGGGATTACAGGTTAAAAAAAAAAACAACAGGATTCCTCATGTGAGTGTGTTCATGGGACACCAGTTCGTTCACTTTAGTAGTGGTGGGTTTCAGTCTCTTCCTTGTCACCAGCACTTAGCAAAGCAAAGCCAGGAGCAGTGTGACTGTGCTGGAAGGTTGGATTAGTGATACAGTCCCTACAGCCTGCTGGAAAACTGTGTTTGCAGGTGTATTGTGTGGGAGTGTGATCAGGCCCCCTCCTCCTCTGGTAAGAAGGAAGGAAAATGGAGTCTGGTAAGAATTCTTTTTTCCTTGCACTGTCAGCAAATTTTTTCCTTCTGGATTGTTTATTGGTAGCCAAGGTTATATTAATGTGCTGGAAATATGAAACTTCTCAAACAGGAAGAGAATGGATGAAATATCTTACAGATGCTTTTCTTAGGAAATAACAGATGCATGAGAGCACTGGAGGCTTGGGGGTTTTTTGGTCTGCCCCTGTCGCTAAGGCTGTGTGAGCAGACTGTAATTTTGTCATTCTGGTACAGCACTGAGCTTTATGGCAATAAAGGTTACAGAATCATCAAATAATTCATATTGAAAGGGAATTCTGGAGGACATCCGGTCCAGCCTCCTTTCGGAGCAAGGCCAACCTCAAAGTCGGATCAGACTGCTCAGAGCTGTGTCCGATGCAGTTTTCAGTGTCTCTGAGGATGGAGTTTCTACCACCTCTCCAGACTCCCGTGGCAGGGATTGTTCTGGCTGAAGAAGTCCCCTAAATAAAAGGCACATGAAAAAGAGGAGGGAACAAGGGTCAGTGGTTCACTGGTGATGTTCAACAGAGAGAAGGGGGCGGTGCAGTGGGTATATGTTGCTTCACAGCCCTAATTATTATTTAAAAGTTCAATTGGGATGAAACCTGCTAAACATTGAGTTGAAAGTGGTAGGGATTTCTTACCTGTGGTGCACCAGGAGTCTTGCTTCTCCTTTAGTGAGCTGACGCGCACTTTCTTGCTGGCTCTTCTCTTCCCTTTGTGTCCCACCAACCTTTTTCACCAGTACGCTCCTTTTCCTTGCACTGTGTTTCCGTGTCTTGCTCTTGCTTTTTCTGTTTTGTCTGATTGTGTGAACTAATGGAAGTAGCACTGCTGCTTTTGAAGATTGCAAATTGCTTGTTCTGACTGTTGTGTTGCAATTCCACAAACTTCTTTTGCAGTCAGGTGGGTTTTTATTTTTCAAAGTCAGAATAGCAGTGTTATATGAACTCTGAGGTGGGATCAGTGTGGCTTTTGTACTGTCAGCAATATGTGGAAAAAGGTGATAGCTGATACAGCTCACCTGTATTTCAAGAGGACATGCAGTAGGGTCTTTGAAATTAGGATGTTCCTTTCTCACCCTCCCTCCCACCCCCAAATCTGTGCAACTATGGATTTAAGAGAATTATTGTTGTGTGAAAGAAATGGCTGGTCAGAAGGTGGGAAAGAAGTGAGATACTAGTAAGTGGCTTGTTTTTGTGGTCCAGGGAGGGTAGCCCTGCCCTGGGCCTCTGCTGTCCAGCATTTCATTCCTAAATTATCTCAGCGAATGGCAGACACTGTAGAGATGTACTGAACTGCTGAGGATAGCCAGCTTTGGTGTCTAGAGCCATGTGAGGGTTCCCAGGGAGCCCAAGACATCCTCATTATGGGGCTGGCAGATGTGGCACAGGGCTTCAGATGTCCCTAGGATACCCTTGGACCTAAAACGGCACTAGAAGCCTGACTTTAGAGAGTTGAACGCATTGGAAATGACTGCAGGCTAAACTAATGGTTGCAGTTCTGTGTGCAGTGATGCAGATGAAGAACAGTAGTCTGGGATTTACATACGTGCTCGCAGGTTTGGAGGAAGGAGATCTTGGGCGCACCAAGGCGTTTCTGCAGTTACGTGCAGCAGTGACCAAAAGGCAAGTAAGATGCTAAGATTTAGGAAAGCAATGAAGAACAGAACACAGTCGCTGCAAAAATCCCTGGTGTGCCTGCATCTTGAAAACTGTAGCTCTGGTCCCTGTAGCTCTAAAAGGATGTTTTAGAAATGTGAGAGGTGGAGGGAAGGGTAGCGAAGGTGATCAGAAAGGTGGGTGTGTTTCTGTCTAAGGTATGACTGAATAGGCTGGGACTCTTCTGCTTGTGAAGGAGGTGACTGAGCAGGCTATGATGGAGGTCTGTAAATCTGGGGGGTGCCAGAAACATTGTCTTTTAGAGGACAAGAATTAGGGGATAGTACACAAAACAAACAAATGAGAGGTTTCAAGCGAAAAGGACTTGGTTCTTTGTGCAGCTAGAGAAAGTCCTTGCAACAGGAGGACACTGGACACTCTGAGTTTACATAGGCGCAAAAAAAATTACTTTAGTCTGTGATGGAAGTTTGTTGCATGAGTATCACCTGATACACCTGAGCTAATGGCTGTGGGATGCTGGAGCAGTAGCACTAATCGTCCACGGTCAGCGATGCCAGTTAGAGGTGTGAGGGAGTGTCTTGGGAACAAATGGGTGGTTTGAGTGCGATCAGCAGTGCAGGCCTCCTATGGGGAAGGTTGCAAGTGTCTCTGAAAGCTTTAGATACTTCCCTTGATAAGCATTTCTGGCTCTGTGAGGACTCAAGGGAGCAGATCTTGAGCATGAAACAAGAGATTTGATTCTGTAGTTGAAACTTCTAGCCAAGGAGGGGGCGAGAGGTGGTCGTCGGTGAAGCACCAAGGCATTTCTGCAGCCAGTTAAAGGCCTGAACGCTGCAGAACAGTGCTCTGCACAGCGGCATGCAGATAGGATGCTGAGTGAGTTACTGCGGTGTGATAGCAGAGGGTTTGTATGCTGAGAACTTAGTCTGGGTGACTGCTTGACATGAAATACGTTGTGTCCTTGGAGAGCTGAGCTTCCAAGGTCAATGTAGTTGTCTTTAGATATCGCTGTTCCTTACCCAGGATGCAGAGCAGAGATGGGGTGAGAGTGGGTAGGAGATCTGATAAATGCTACTATACTGCAAACCTCTTGAGTGGCTCCAGGGGTCTGGGGGCACGCCGTGACTAGCGTGGATCATCCAGCTTCACTTCGGGCTTCTGGATTTGCATCAGTGCCTCAGAGTTGGTTTCAGGTCCAGTGTCAGCCTCTCTGCCCTCTGTGAGTGGAGCTGGAGACAGGGGCATGTGCGCTGCGGTCCCTTCTGCAGCCAGCTCAGCTGGCCAGGCTGACATGCCAGCTTCTCTTGGGTGTTGTGGTGCTCATCAACACAGCTTCTAGATTTTACTGACTTAAGATGTCCTGGGTACCTCCGTGCTCTCCTGAGACTGGTTTCTTGCTGCAGCAGGCCGCTTTGCAGAGTGGCAGCACACCTGGCATGCTCTGCCATGCGCTGCCTGCTGTGCGCGTGCCCTTCTTGGGCTTGGTGGGCTTGGACCCCATTTTCCGATGTGGCTGTATCATTCTGCCTGCTCTGACCGTGATTTCATTCTGTTTGTCTGCCTCTTTAGTGACGGTCCCATCTGTCGAATCTGTCATGAAGGTGGAAATGGGGAGGGACTGCTTTCCCCGTGTGACTGCACAGGAACACTGGGCACCGTGCACAAGAGCTGCCTGGAAAAATGGTTATCCTCCTCCAACACAAGTTACTGTGAGCTCTGCCACACAGAATTTGTTGTAGAGAGAAGACCAAGACCTTTGACAGAGGTACCACTTTCTTCCTGCTTCACTTTTATTTCCTTACCATCTGAGAGAAAATGACTGATTTTTCCATACTGTCCTTATGGTTCTTGCTGTCTCCTCCTCCTCGCAGTGTCTTAGCACTCACAAAGAACAATTTGTTTAGAGAGATCAAGTCTCTCATCAGACCAAGTGATGTAGTTGCAAAAATGCAGTGGCAAGGTTTCGGGCAGCTCTTACCTGTGAACCCTCCACACGCTACCTGCCCGTGGCAGGCTGTAGGACTACAGAAAATATCGCAGTTGTAGATATAATTTAATGCCTGAGCATTGAAATGCAGAGGTCACCACGTGACTGACTGAAATATGATGCTCGCAGAAATATTTTTTCCTGTTAGTTTTAATCTTATCTCACAGTGTTGCATTAGCTCTCACATGTGACTTCCTCGTGCTCTGCTCTGGAAAGTGAGATGTGGCGATTGCTGATACTGTTCATAAAAGACCTGTCCTCCCTTCACTAATAACGATGTGTGCTTCAGAGCCTTTGGGTCTTGCTCCTTCCTGCTGAGCTGTGGTGCCCTGCCGCTGCCCTGTGTTCCCCCCAGTCGAAGGAGAAAGCAGGACATGGCTCAGCCAGTCCTTATGTTCCTCTTTGCCTTGACCGTAGAGGGACCAGGTTCCTGATGGGTCCATCAGCCTCCCAGAGTTGGAAAGTACAATCCAGGCTCTGGTTAGTGGGTTGGCTTAGGGTTTTTTTGGGTTGGGCTTTTTTTATCACAAGGCTTTCTTCATTGCCCAGTTTAGGCAGTCTGCTGTGCTCACATTTCAGACTTCCTTTGGCCCCTGAAGTTTATAGCAGCTGCCTGTACTGATGCCCTTTACATGTGGGGAACAAGAGCAGCTTGGATTAGGTTATCTTCTGACCTCAGCATTCAAGTGTACATCCCCAAAGAGGAATAAGTAAATCAGTGAGTTAGAGTACAAAAGGCTGTAACAGTTTGTTTTAGAAGACAGGTTAATCTCTCTAAATATCTGTGAGTTGTGTTGCCAGGTGAGCAGGTGATGTTGGTATGGCTACCGTTTCTGACGGTGCTGCAGGACTATGTAGGGGGTGTTGCTGCCACACCTGGGGTCCACCTGGAAGGTCAAAGGAAGGTCCTGCAGCCCTTGCTGCCCGCACCCCATTCAGATGCCTGTGAAGCTGCAGGCAGGCCCTTCCCTGTGTCAGCTTGCTGCTAGGCTGGGCTTTTGGGTGTTCATTCAACACAGTGTGCAACTGCAGAGAATTATCAGTCTGCTGGTGGGGATTTACAGTTAAGAGTTTTGGGAGCCCCCCAGTCCTGCGGCCATCAGCAATGAGAGAAGTAGAAAAGCATCATCTGGAGCCACCACTGCAAATACTGCGCTTCTTTGCATGCACCCTGACCCTGCGGGGTTTTTCATCACATCCCTCCCTGGCTGTGTTTGGACTATGGCACATAGCTCTGTTTTTTGTTTCAAAAGTTACTTTTCCTGCTGATAGTGTTTCAAACCAATGCAAAGCAGTGCTGCTGCAGCTGTGCTGTCATCAGTGAGGCTGCAGAAGGAGGTCTGTGAGCTGATTCTTACCAACAGGCTCCTGTTACCTGCCAGCTATCGGGGGTTTGTTGGTGCCTGCCACCAGAAGTGTATGTGTGGGGAGGTGGGGATTAATCTGGTTTGTAACTGTGACTGCTCTTGTCCACTTTTTCCTTCCCCTTGCTCCATCAGTTAGATTAAAACCAGGTCACAACTGGAACTCGCTGTTGCTTTTCCCATCTCTGTTTCCATTCCCATCAATTCTAGAGATTATTTCCTTTCCCTTCCCACCTCCCTTTGGAAACGATACCTGCCCCTTCTTCCTGCAACCCCCAGCTCTCCTTCCCATGCTCTGATCTCTGGGTGCCCAGCAAGCCTTGGAGGGGAAAAGAGCCCCCCAACTGGGGAAGCATTCAAGCCTCTGTTTGCAAAATTGATAATCAGTTTTAATGATTGTTTAATTTACAGCTGACTGTCACTGATTTGGCAGCCCCAGATAGGAGAAGGCTTTAGACTACAGTGCTAAACCAAACCACATATTTAGCAAAGCAATTTGTAAGAGACCATTACATCAGTGGTTAGTGATGTCTCAGTCTTATTGCTTTCCTCCCAGCTGCTAAAACATATAAAATAGCTCTTTGACCAAAAACTCTCAAATGGTTGTTTCAGAGGTTGAAAACCATTGCTTTAAAACATTTGGGAAGGGCCGTATCTTGGCTTTGAGGATGGACTGCAGGCGAGCCCAGTAACAGTGAGCTTGCTAGGGCCTAAGTGGGCCAAAATTTTGAGTGTGGGTTTCAGATGTTTTAGCTTAAGAGCTAGCAAAATATTCATGCTCAGAAACAAACATGTGGAAGTGCGTTTAGCCATAGTTCACAGATGCTGTAGCACCTCGTAACAAGTACAGGCTTAGAAAGGCTTAGAAAATGGCATACTTGAATAAAAGCTCAAAGACCAGCATATGTTGGAGGAGTTTCTCCTCTGACACTGAGGTCTGTGCCTTCAGCAGGCAAGTGGAGCTTGCTGGGACAGTGTGACAGGAAAGTTGTGGGTCCTCCGTGCACTTTCTTGCCTGTACTCCAAGGTGGATGAGTGCGTGGCCCAGGACAATCAAATTTTAATTCCTGTTGAAATCTGGCTAGTTCTGCCCCTCTGAACTGGAGCCTGTAAGGGTATGGTGACCAACAAGCAATTTGTGAGTGCCGAGAGGTGATGGGTGGGCAGCATTTAACGAGCCTCAGACACAAGATAAATGCCACTGTGTTTTCAGAGAGGACTAGACCCCTCAAACCATTACTGGTAGCTGTCAAAGGCTTTGGGATGTGAATTATTTGTTACTTCCCATGTTTGGAGACTGTCTGCGAGCACAGCAAAGGGGTTGATCTGCCTTGTTCTGGTGTCTCCTGTGTCTGCTGGGGGAACAGCTTGCATAAAGTGCCATTAGTGCCTCATGAGTTTGGAGGCTGGTAACCACCTGATGAAAAGCTGCCAGTTAGCTGGTGAGAGCAATCCCTGCCATAGAGCAGAGTCTAACGTGCAGCTTGCCATCATCGTACAGCCCGAGAGTAATTCCCTTGCCTGCAGTTCACTGGCAGCAAGCGTTTTCCCTGGCTTAAGGAGCAGCCTGCAGCCTGGTTTGATAAATCCAATGGTAGTGGCCTGCTCTTGCTCTTTCCCAGGGGCCGGCAGCGCTTCCCCACCATGTTACCGAAAACGGGAATAAACCTCGTAACACCAATGTAGTGTTAAAAGGCAGGCATTCTTTATTCACGGCACCAGATGCACGGGGGATCGCTCCTCCTAACGTGCATACCTTACCTTCCCATGTGATTTATATAGACTAAAAATATACATATTCCTTTTATCCATACATATTCAATATTATTCTCTTTGGTAATTGGAACAAACTTGCTCGCTTCACAGGTAAATTATTGCGCAGACTCAGTTGTCCTTTCCCATTGTTCTCTTCTGAGTAGGTGGTATTACTTGGGTCGGTGGTCCGTGAGTCGGTGGTCGCGATCTCCCCCTGCCGGAATTACCTTTTACCTACTTGGCTCTTAATCTTGGCAGTCCTGGCCAGTTTTCTCAGTCCACTACACGAAACCTCATTTTGTCATCCTTTTCTGACAGAAGCACATTGTCTGTTGTTTCGTTCACATTAATGATTACCTAGGGACTAAAATACAGATCAAAGAATACACTGACTGATATACTCCATGTCCCCAGACTTAACGCCCAGTTGGATAGGGCTGTACAAGGAGTATAGCAACATCCATGGTTGGTTAATTCCATCACCCTGGTTACAACCACGCGACGGAGTGCTGGGTGTCTGGTACAGCCGCACTGAGCAGCGCCCGTGCTGTGGCTGAGGCATGTGGGGCTGCCAGGCCTCCATGTGACACAGTTCAGCTGCTCAGCGTGTGGCTCAAGTGGAGGGCTCCTGCTAGAGTGCAGTGGATCACCTGGCTGGAAGGACCTCCTCTTGTTCTGCTACTTACACCAGGCTGTAAAACACTGATCCCTGCCTGGAGTCTGGGTTAGACGTCCTGGAGTTCAGTTACTTGTTTTCCTTGGGAGTTGTTAGAACTGCTCTGAGCTTCTGCACCACCTAAATCTGTGTTCATCAGAAGCAGTGACAATGAGCATGCTTCGCTATGTGATGTTTGCTTGGGCTTCTTGTTCACTTAGAGGCCAACTTACAGAACTTGGCCACCCTCAGAAGCATGCCTGCTGTTAGCAGAGGCTCTGCCCTCAGTGCAGAGCCCTTCTGAAAGAGCTGATAACCACTTCGCCAGCTTGCTGGTGCTTTCTATTAATACCCTTTGTCTGCAGTCTGGTTGTGCTGGTTTTGGCTGAGAAGGGGTTAGTTCTCCTCACCGTGGGGGGTCGGCTACCTTTCCAGCTTCCCCGGCGGGAGGCTGGGAGGGGCGGGGCCGAGGTGGGGGCGTCTGACCCCGACTGGCCAATGGCAGGTTCATTCCATACCATGTGACACCATGACCAGTATATTGAGGGGGGGCAGGTTGCGGCTCGGGAGCGGCGCGGCGTCGGGTGGTGGGCGGTTCGTTCCCCCTTCCCCCCTCCCGTTGTTCTCCTTTACATTGCATTTCTGTTGTTGTTTCTTTTAATTTTAATTATTAAACTGTTCTTATCCCAACCCACGAGCGTTACCCTTCTGATTCTCTCCCCCATCTACCGGTGGGGGAGTGAGCGAGCGACTGTGTGGGGCTGAGCTGCCGGCTAAACCACGACATTGGTGTTAATCTCATCCCCACACCAGATTGGGCCAAAACTCTTCACCAAATACTTTTGGGAAGTGTCATGCCCAAGTTATTAATCTGTTTCTGAGAAGAGGGCTGAGGAAAGAGGCTGCTTAGTCATTTAAAAATGACACAGTTCCCTCAGCCACCTTATCTGAGAAATCCTCTGCTCCTTTGTTGCAGGGAGGGAAGTATTTTGAAATTTACAGGGAAATGATGCTCGTGTGTGCTGTTTAGTAGCGCTGATAAAAATCTGTTCACCAAGTAAAACTGGGAAGTCAAAATAGAAATCAGTGAGCACTGGAGCATAAATGGGATAGAGACTAGGAGTGGGAACAATGTGGGAGCATGCTTTATCGCAGTGGTGTTGATAAAAGGGTCTGCCCCAGGTGTGAAAGGCTATCCATGCATCCTGGCGCTTTTCTGCTTTTACATGGCCACCGTGAAACCCACAAGAGAATTAGGTGACATGCTACCTGCTGATGTCGGTCCTCACAGGAGAAAGCAGCTAGCTCTTGCTGTTTGCTCTGCTGTGTCCTGCCTTGCCAGCCTGGGGACACTTAGACCTGCTTGTAGTGGCTGCGGTGGTCACCGGATGGCACAGCTGATCTCCGTGTGAATGGGCCATCAGCCCTGTGAAAAACTAGCTCTGTCTATGTGTGTTTGAAGAGCTTTCAGAAGGAGAGAGGCTGAGAGCTGACTGTGGAGGCGTGTTGGCGAGCCCTGTGAGGAAGCTACATGGTCGAGTTTAAATGCTTCTGCAGAAGCTGCAGAAAGTTCTTGAAAGTCAGGAAATGCCACAACCTTAGCTGCCTTAGTTTTTACTTTGATCTTCTTGTATATCTGCATTACAGTGTGGTATCTGCTCTACATGGTCACAGACTCGTTTTCCAGGATTGAAAGTATGGGTGAAAGATGCCCGCTAGCTAACTTTGTTTATGCCACTGCGTTGTGTGGCTGTGTGCTCTTGCATCCCTGCTCACAAGACAAAATTCTTCATTTCCCCGTGGGCTTCTCTGGGGTACTTATAGCTGTGATATCTGAGCACTTCCCAAACAGTAATTTAATTTTGCAGTCTCCTTTAGGGATTTTTATTTTCTTTAAACAGCCATTTATTTATGTTGTGGACTGTTCAACATAAAAACAGTGTTTTCTGCCAGTGTGCCTGATCCCTGAACTGGGAGTGGGGCACTTGTCTGAGCCCGGAGCCAGCTCTGACAGCTGTGGGCTGACTCATGGCTGTGGGGAGGATATCTCCTGCAGTTCAGCCTAGTTCAGTTATTTTTTAACGAAGAAGCTAGTTGAAAGCTGAAAAAAAAAGACTTTTGTTAACTGTTAGGCTGTGAGATTGATGGGCTGAGTGCTTTTTTGAGGGCATGTTTTGAACCACTGCAGGTGAAGATAGAGAGTTGAACTGCAGTTCCAGGTGCCCGGGGAGGGTCTGTAGCCAGAGGTGCCTGTGCTGTGGAAGGACAGAGTGCCTTCTGCTTGACCCTGAAATAGCCTCCAGCACAAGAGGGTCATGGTCTGGGGCTCTCGAGTGAGGAGCATGTCCCCAGCAGAGAATGAGATGGCCGAGCCTTGGAGGGGGATGGTTTTTCAGTACTTGACTTGCCTAAATCAATGTTAGTTTAATGCACATCCATATGTTTCCAGGGAAGCAGTCTGAATCCATGAGACTCTAGCCAGCATTGCTGGCACAGTCAAAAAGTGCAAAATACATTTCTGTGTCACCTGGAAGGCTTCAGCAACAGGTATTTAGATGAAATGTTCAAACCATAAGTTGCAGTGCATACAGCTTTCCTGGAACAAAGAAGAAACTACCTGTTCCAATAACATTAAGCACAGAAAGTGCTCAGTTAGCACCTAGGATTCATCTTCAGGAAATATCTGTATCTTTGCTGTCCAGGGCATTGTAGAAGAAGGAGCGCAGGCCTTTGAAAATGAAGCATTGCTTCAGTCTAGGCAGCTCTTTCTCCCAGGACATGGATGGTCACCCAGTTCTCTAGGCAGGGTTGGGTTTATTTGCCCTGACTTTTTACACCTTAAATTTACCTCAGCCAAACCTTGTTCTTTAGAGTCCTGTAGTCTATGGAGAGAAAGAAATGCCTCTAGTGATCAATTCCTGCCTCCTTAGAAACCTAAGTTAGGATGGGTCACCTTGTCTGGAGGTGCCTGCCTTTTTCTGGCTCCAGGAGAACCAAGGTAAGTGCTGCTATGGGCAGCTTGTTGTACAAGTCTCAATATCCCCCCTCTTAGTGTTCTCCCTTCCTTGTAAACTCCTTTCTTTTGTCTGTGGCTAAGTCCATCACAAATGTATTTTCTCTTACAAAGTGCTCTCCCTGCTGAAGATGCTTTGTCCTCTAGGATTTTCAGGCAGAGCCATTTGGTACTGTATTGAATGCATTGTGTATTTCTAGGAAGCATTATCAAGGGTGATGCTGTGGCTTGGGTTCTACAGCCACAAGCAAGCGTGGCCCTTCTGTACAGCTCCTGGTCTTCTCCCTGGCTGCAGCCCGCTGCCCAAAGTGAGGTGGGAGCATGGGTTGGTCCGTGTTTTGCGTACGTGAGCCCACTCCTGCCCGTTTGCCCTCTGCTTTCCCAGGTTACCGGCAAAAATATTTCCTTTCCATGGCCGCCCTGTTTTGTGTATTTTGCTGTGGCACTGACCCTCTCATTTCTCTTTTAAATTCATTAACCGCTTGTAAAGCATTTTAACTTTAAGCTATGGTTGATTTTCTCCCCCTGAGTGTTTCTAAATGGGAAACACTGCCTCTGCTCCTCCGAGACTCCCATTTCAGGCCATCTGCGACTCAGCTTTGGTTTCCCATCTCCTTTGGCCTGCATTGTCCATTGGGCAGGCGCTGTCTGCTTGGCCTGGCGCAATCCTGCCGTTGGGCAGTTGTCGCCAAGGTCTCTGTGCGGAAATGTCCCGGGCTGGCAGCTCGGGCAGGCGTCAAAGCAGCGGCTCTTTGATTCCAGCAAAATGTCAGTCTGTGTTAAAGAGGAAGGATGTAAATTTTTTCCACACATCGTGTAAATCCTAGGGAGAGGAACCTGGGGGTTACAGGACAGCTCTGAGAGTGGGCATGAATCTTTGGTGCTGAGGCCAAGGCTCTGGCTTTGCTAAAATTACCAGGATGCTGAAAGCCAATGTATCCTGGAGGTAAAAGCTAATGAGTGTTATGCATGACTTGTTCATAATGCTTCTCTAAGTGTTTAATACCTGTGCTAAAGCAAAACTCATTTGAGACAGCTCACTAATCCCAAAAAAGATTTCTCTGGTGAATCAGTCACCGCTGGAACAGTTTAGCCACACCCTTTGTTCCCATATTTCTGTCCTTGCAAGCCAATTTCATGATGGAGCCCCAAGAAAATTCTGCTTCCATGTATTCAGTGCTGGTGCTTTCCTGCAATAGGTGCGTTAACATGCTTTATTTAAAAATGGCAGATTTAGTACTATCTGTGTGTCCCTGTCCTTCTAAGGGTAGCATGCAGTATAGGAGACTGACCTTTTTTTGCTCCTACTGTTTTTCTTTGTGTTTTATTATGCAATTTAGATTAAAAGATGCTTATTTTCCACTGACTGCTAATACTTTTGGCTCACTTAAGCTGGATATTTTATATAGGTCAGTGGATTTTTTTCTTTTTTGTCTCATAAGAAAGTACGACTTCCAAGCACACCTGTCGCCTGCAAGAAAGCATGTTTGAAATTCTCAGATGTTTGCTTGGCTGTTTGGGTCACGCTGGAGTATGAGCCACCTCCCGTGGGTCTGCCTCACGCAGTCGTTCTGCTACACCTCAGTAGTCTCCTGTACCTCAGTCGCTGTGGGAGATGCTGCTGGGATGTTTTCGGTACAAGCAAAGTGAGGTTTGCAGGGAGCAATAGTGATGTTGTTGTTATTCCTGCTTATGTTGTTAGGAAAAGAAATTTTGCCTCTGGGTGCAGTGCCCGGTGCAGCAATTGCTGCCCCCCCTTCAGTTCAGAGAACTGATGTGACGAAAACTCTCCCCCACCCTTCCTCCAGCCTTATCTTCCTCGCAGACAGACTTTTTTTCTTTGCTTTCCTTGAACTCTTCTGCTGAACTCACTGCACCATTCTCTGTCTTGTCTGTGCTCCTCTCCCCCTTCCCTGTCTCTTTCCTTTCTCAGTGCAAGCCCATGTTAGACTCCCGTATCTAGTGAAAAATAAATCACTCTTGGCTCCAGCTGAGTCCCGTTCCTCTCCCATCTCTTCCCTTCTCTCTTTGCTTGCATTTGCTGCCTGGAGATGCTCTTCTCAGATCCCACCCTAGATCGTCTTGGTATTGCTCTGTGCAGTCCCTGGCACTGCTCTGCAAACCTGGCCTCTTTGGGGCCAAAACTGGAAATACTTCATCCCTGCACTCTTGGCACTTACCAGTGCTAGTCTCTTCCTTACATGTCCATCTTCACCGTTTTGTCCAGCCCTGTCTGTGCCCTGATGATCCAGAGGACCTGCTACCAGTGGGGTTTCTCTGGGGTGCAGCTGCTGGTGGTGCCATGACCTTGTATTTGTGCATGTCATGGCACGGCATTTCCTGTGGTGACGCCAACCACAGAAGCACCTGCTGCTGTGTAGGAAAGTGTCCTGGTGACCCACAACACTGCTTGGGTCGGTTCCCCTCCTGTCCGCCATCTCTGTCGCCCCTGCAGCTCTTGCTCTCCTTGGGTCAGCCCAATGCCCTGTGCTTCCCGGTGGCTGGAGCCGGGCTGAGTGCATCGGGAAGGCTCTCGTGCCTGTAAAAGGAGATATTCAGCTTGTTGAGGTTTGCGGAGCAGGAATTTGTGCAATGGGGAAAAGAGGATGAGGAGGGGCAACTTTGCAGCTTTTAACTGCTCTGCTTGCAGGACTAGGGGTGTGCCTGGGTCTTGGCTTCCTGAACTCTGGGTACTCCATTGGAAAATGTCACTCCCCACCTTGGTAAAGGAAAGAGGATCATCCTGCTGGGGCTGCCCGTGGAGCTTGCTGGCCTGCAAGGAGGCTTTGGTGGAGAAGGGATGTGACGGTCCTTCTGAAGCTGCGTTTTTTGATTTGACACGTTTCTCAGAGCAGTGACAGGGCTGATAGTGCTGTTGTCTGTCAAAGTCATGTTTTTCTTTCTGGCTTACACAGCCAGGCACCAGGTCAGCAGTGAAAGAAAAACAACAGGCTCTGAGCAGCTACAGGCTAACTGGTGCACAGAAAGGCCACGGGATGTTTTGTAACGCAGTTGGCTTTACACAGCTAAATACCCCTGTTGTTGCTGTGGCTTGCATCATACCGTAGCTGTGAAGCACACGGGGAACTTTGTGGCAGGGTAAGCCGGTGAGATTGGCAGGTCACGCTGGTCCTGACAGTCACCAGAGCGGGTGGTCTAGCTGTGAGGCTGGGAGAGACCTGAGCACATGCTGACCGGAGACTGCTGGCCCCACTGGTGCTGGTCCCGCACCGTGCTGGTCCCACTTGCCACAGGACTGCCATGGGGGATGTGTGAATGCTGCATGCAGTGTGTTTTGTGAAACAGAGGCTAATAGCTCACAGCCACTTACATTTTGCAACGCAAGGTAAATGAGCTGTAAAAATCAATGTACGCTTATTCTAAAACACCCATTTATAAACCCCCCAGAAAGACTGCAGGGTGCTGAGCACTGTTGGGGCAGTCCTTCATCAGTCCATTCCCCCTGGTCCCAAGTGGCAGAATGCAGCCCAGCTCTGAGACATGTGGAGTAGCAGGGGCTGTGATGGACTGCCTGGGAGACTGCTCTGTTATACTTTGAGCTCTGCTCTTGGCTTCCAGAGGAGCTGATGATGTCTGGTGCCTTTTTCTGCATGCCCTCCTCCTGCCTTCTGTCACCTGGGGCTCACCCTAGTTTCATGGGCCCTGCAACACCCAAAGATACTCATCATCCCATAGCCCTGCCATGGGTCCAAGAAATGAGCTCCCTTCCACAACCCTGCTGATCCCAGTAGAAAAAACATCTGGGAAAGCCTCAGGATTGTGGTGGAGGACAAAGAAATATGTTGTACCTGGAATAACAACTTGTCACACAAGCAGAGAGAGGTTGTTTCCAGCAGGGCGCTCTGGGACCCAGCTCATAGCCCAGCAAGCAGCCAGTTCTACCTCCTTCCCTTTGGTCTCACATGTGATTGCAGTATGGAAGCAATTGTTTTTTGACTTGGCCTGGAAGAAGCCCAAGTTGTGCTTTTGTTGTTTTCCCATGTTTACTTGATAGTTTTCCCTACAAAAATGGTTTAATCTGACTGCTTTGGATTGTTTGCAAGGTTTATTTTAAGTCCTGTATGCGCTAATGTGCTGCTGTGCCAGAAACCCTGCACCCTTAGGGTGGCTTATTGTATTCTTTTTTTTCTTTACTGTGTCAGTGCATATTGGCAAAGTAAATCAACTAATTCAAAAGGAAATTAATTTGTTTCCTGCCTTTACATGTTTGGCTCCCATCTTAGGGAGGAAGAAGGAGTTTCAAAGGTCATGAGGAATATAAATAGAATAAAATTCAGTAAAATACCTATCTGCCTTCAGTCCCTGAGGTTCTTATTGTATGACGGTTAAAAGTGACCCAAGATGTTTTCTTACAGGGGATGGGGTGCTCTGGGATTGCTGCTAGAGGGATGTTCGCCCAGTTGGGGTAATTCAGGGTTCACCTGAGTGCTGTGTAGCTGGGGCAGCCCTGTGCTGGTTGGAATAGGGAAAGCCAGGCACATGGCCAGGGGTTTGAATGATGGGACTGCCAGTGCACTGTTTGTAGGTGCAGCCTTACTGCGTAGCTGTAGAGCTTTGCTGTCCAGCCTTGCTTCCTCTTAGGGTTGCTCAGGACTGTGTGTGGTCCTTATCTTCCCCATGCAGCTCATCACCACTAATCTCCTCTGCAGAGCCACACAAGGGGTGACTTGCAGGTCTGCCTCCCTTCTCCCAGCCCCTCCTGTCCAAACCACAGTTGTGGCTGCTCTGAAATTTCCTTCTGGATGTCTGGCCATCAAGTTATGCTCAGAATGGCCTTTAAAATGCTTCTAATTTGTCATCTGTTACAGCAGGAGCGTTACTAGATCCCCAGATCTGTGTTCTTCAGCTCCCAGCTTGCTCTCTAGCTTCACTTGTGCTTGCTCTGTTTGGGTGTCTCACATGCTTCAGGTCACACCTCTAAAATATCTTGCTTATCAGTCCTCCCAGCTGAAATTCCTGACCAGGCTCTTATCTGTTGCTGCAGCATCCTCTTCTCTGTTCTTGGCCAGCTCTGTGTGCCATCACAGGTGTCTGCAGAGCATGCTGCTACCGAGGCTCTGGCCACCCCAGCCACAGTCCTGTTCCTTGCCCAGGTTTGCCATCTCCCCGTTCTCTTTACAATTTCAACAAAAGTTGTCTGCATTTCTCATCCTCACGCCCCTGCTGTGTCTCGCTGTACATCCCTCACATTAGACTCTCTCTGTAGTTAAACCTACACCAACTTGTGTGCATCCTTCTGTGCTCCCCTTCTGGGCCAACACTTTCTGCTTGTCTTTCTGGCCAGCCATGTCTTCAGGTTACCTGTGCTCTGTGTTGGCTGGTGTGGTCTCATTAATTTCTTGCATACCTGCCACCACTCCTTCTATATTGCTATTTAAACTCTGGTTTCCCCGTAGGGAAGGAGCTTTGTGTGCATAGCTCTCAGATGGGTCCCTTCTCATGCTGCCTGTTCAAAAGCAGGCACCCTACCCCAAGTCTGGCAGTGGGATGTGCCTGCCTGGCCCTGGCTGCCTTGGGGATATTCCCTTCCCTCTTCTGACTGTGCCTTTTTGATCATGTACTCCCAATTATTATTTTTTAGAAAAAAAAAAATCCTAAATGAGACCAGTCATCCTTGTGCAGAAAAGGAGGGAGGGATCCAGCAGCCTGGCATGCAGAACTCCCAGTAAAAATGTGCTGTAACAACTCTGGGTATTGGTAGGAACCACAGCCGCTTGCTATGCTAAAAAAGGAAAGGAAAGGCTGAAAATAGCATAATCCCAGGAAAGCTAGGACAATCGCTGTTGTTGACGTCAAGGATCTAAAATGAACCCACATTGGAAGCAAGTCAGGACTCCTAAAAGTAGAGCTGCTTTCATTCTGCAACCTGCTAATTTTTGAGAACTGCAAGAGAAATGCCTGCAAAGCTTCTTGATAACACAGAGCAAAGTGCAGTAACCTCCACTGGGATGGATCACTTACTGCCTGGGAAGAAAGCGAGCCTGAAAATGGGAAGGAATACACCAGAATTTGCTCTGTCCTGGTCCTGGCAGATCTCTTCTGCCTGTAACGTGGTGGCCAGCAGATGGCCACCAGCAGTAGAAAGGTCTTGGGGATTTTGCAGTTGTGAAGGTGGAGTTTTCAGCAGCCTGTGTGATCATGCCTTGTCCCATTGTGGTCACTTGTGATCCACGGAGATCTGGGAGAAAGCAAAGGGGGATCTTTCCCCAGCCAGCCAAGCTCTGTGGCCCTCCTCACCTGACAGTCATGCTGCTTTTTCTTTCTGAGAGAAAGAAACAGATTTGGGCACAGGTTTTTTCTGTAAAAGAAAATGGATTTGTGTTACCTTCCTCTGCTGGGCCCAGCCCAACACCGTGGCCCCTTGGTTCCTGTCCTGCTTTGTCTGCTCAGGTGCAAAGCTTTCTGCTAGTTACTCAGTTTCCTTTTGCTTTTCTGTTCCTTGGTTTCTTAGTTGAAGTTATATGCTTTTTTCCTCTCTGTCATCATCTCAGTGAAAATACTGGGTGTGTGGGTGTTTGCGTTCCCCACTGAAGGCCCTGGTTGGGCGCCAGGCTCCCCGGTGAGCAGCACTGCCGCGGCCCGCTCAAGCCCCGAGGACAGCGCCGTACCCTTGAGAGCACCCCTTCTGCAGAGCTGTCTTGCACAGTCTTTTAGGCAGACCTGGGCATTTCAGATTTGATGTAAATCAGGAGTGAAACTCTAAAATGCCATGATTTTCCAAAAGGAACCAGAAGGCTGGGTTTTGGGACAGCTGCTCTTATGGCTTGGCCTGGCCACAGACCCCAATGCCCCAGTTTCCCATAGTCCCTGCACCAGTTGCAGAGGCCTGGATGTGTTTCTACTGAAGCTCAATCCAAGATGTGTTGGATCTTTATACTAAGCCAGACTACTTGAACCAATGTCCCTCTGTCTGCTAGCTGCTGCCTGTTCCTCGCTACTCCAGTGAAGAGCCCAGGCAGCTCCTGTATTTACTACTGCCTTCCCCTGCACATATCCTTCAGTTGTCTCTTCTCTTTCTCTTGTTGGTTGTTGAAAATACACTTGACACTCGCTAGCTCTATTTCTGTGAAGG
This sequence comes from Phalacrocorax aristotelis, assembly GCF_949628215.1. Taxonomy (NCBI): domain Eukaryota; kingdom Metazoa; phylum Chordata; class Aves; order Suliformes; family Phalacrocoracidae; genus Phalacrocorax; species Phalacrocorax aristotelis. The sequence continues at coordinate 26,547,610 of NC_134310.1, forward strand.
TTTATGTGAGTTAAGTGTATGCACCAGGTGCATGCAGAATGCAGAGAGCACGTGAGAGCTTCCCAGCAAAGCAGTCCTGTTTTGCTAGTAGCTGTGCGCTCTGCGTGCTGCTGACTAATGCCCTCCCTTCCTTCCTGCAGTGGCTGAAGGATCCCGGTCCCCGCAATGAGAAGAGGACCCTTTTCTGTGACATGGTATGTTTCCTGTTCATTACTCCCCTGGCAGCGATCTCCGGCTGGCTGTGTCTGCGCGGAGCCCAGGATCATTTGCAGTTCAACAGCCGACTGGAGGCCATTGGACTCATAGCACTAACTATAGCACTTTTCACAATCTACATCCTTTGGACGCTGGTAAGTGTCTGCTGCCCAGGGCCTTGTTTCTATTCAAAAGGGAGATTGAAGTACTGGCTCACACCGCATCGGTGCGCCCGCCATTTCTGACTCCCCTTGTGAGAAAACCTTGGGCTCTTTCTTTTGAACGTCCATTTAGTCTTCAAATGGGAGGTGCTAAAGTTGCTGGCTGAGAATGAGAAACCATTTCCTGATCATCTGCTTTCCAGATTGACATGGGAGCTGTGATCCCTGGGGTGTCATGTGCCAGGGCACAGACGTGCCCAATCGTGGCTGGGGCTGGGTGGGAAGGTCTGGTGCTGGGAGCAGGCAGCAGTCCAGCTGTCCTGCCTCTTCCTATTTTCGAGAAGAAACACAAACTTAGTACCCAGGTGGTTTAGGGGAAAAATAAAATCTGGAAAATGTTTGACCCCTAGATAATCTGCTGTGCTGTCCCTCCGTGCTTTGTGCTGCCCAGCACGGGTTGGCTGTGCCCGAAGGAGGTGCAAACCGGCTGTTGGAGGTCTCTGTGGCCCCACAACTCAACAAATTCCTGCACAATATTTTTAAGATGTCAGTAGCACAGAAGGGTGTGTGCAAGGAACACCCCAGCCCTGGGGAGATGTCTGACTTTTCTCTCATACTGGGCTTTTGGATGCAAGCCCTGAGCCAAGGCTGAGTAGCCAGCCTGCCCTGGCCCGCTGCTGCAACATTAGAGTGGTGCTGTCAGGGTCGGAGGCACCGGGGATTAGTGGGAACCTGCACTTGACACTCCCTGGGTGTTGAACTGAACCGATCTGTGCTGGGAAAGAGCTTCCTGCAGATGCCACACTTTCCATCTTTTTTTGACGTGCTGAATTAGGCAGCCAGGAGCTTGCAGCTTGGAGCGAATCCAGAAGAGCACAAAAGCAAATGTGAATTTGCTGTGTAGCACATCTGTGAGCGATCCCAGCTGAGGTCCCAGAGGAGCAGCTGGACTGGGGCACAGCTCCCTGCCCTGCCACTCCCCAAGCCCTTGGAGCTCCCAGGCCAGGGACTTCCTTCTATTTCCCATTCAGTTCTTTTGTGTTCTGTTGCTAGGTGGCTTTCTGGGTTTGGATCTTCATTTCAGCTCTCCTGTTCAAAGCCCTGTGTGTGCTCATGCCCTGTTGATACCCTTTTCCAGCTGCTTGCTGGGAAGCACCATTTTGGGAAGGGAAGAAGTGCAGTTGCTGGAGAAGAAACAGTGGGACCCCAAAAAGCTGGCAGTTCTGCGGGCAGTAGAAATGCCGCAGCCCGCTTCCCTGCCATCTCATGCTCCAATCTCTGAGGAACAGCTTTCCCTGGGGTTAGGATGTTCCTTGCAACTCTCCCACACAGACTCAGGTGCCAGAGGAGGGTGAGCTGGTGCTGCAGCCTTTGCTCCAGGGGTGTGCCTGCAGCGAGAGTGCCTGATCGGTGATGCTGGCAAAACATGCAGCAATTGCAGTGCACAGGGAGCGGTTCAGGGAAGTCTCCAGTGCTGCATGTATGTAGCGCATAAGGTTCATTTCTATAGAAAGCCAAGCTAAATTTGGAAACCTTATGAGGAAGTGCTTCCATCTTCTCTGTCTCAGGACTGATCTGGAGGAAACAGAAAAATGGGGTGTTTCTGTGAAATAATGAGTCCTCACTAAAATGTCTCTAGTTCTGTTGTGCTTCACCAGAGAAGGACTTACGTGAAGCCCCTTTTCACATTTACCGTATTCAACTGTGATTCTTCTGTGCCCCACGGGCTGTGTAGCACAAAGGGCCATTACATGGGTAGGTGGTGATGGTTGTAATCAGTGTTACGATTGTGAGAGGCCCTGGCCAAGGCTGTAACTCCTTCCTGTGGAGCAGGAGCTTTCCTTGAGCTTTACACCATTAGCTCCCCATTCACACACTGTCTCTGAAGACTGCGAGATGCATTTGCGTCTTGTTTATCAGCAAACCACCTTATTCCCAGTTTTCCCTCTACAACAGGGAAAAGGGGAGCGAACAGATCAATAAGCTAAATTACCTCAATGCCACAGCACAGCTCCATTTCTCATAGCAGATTTCTGAGACCTAGCCAAAAGTAATAGGAATACTGACTTTTCCTTGTCAGACATACTTCCTGGTACTTCTTACTTGCCAGCCGTTTCCTGTACTTTTACAGAGTACAAAAGCTTGGTTTTGATGAGTGGCTGACTGGATGCAGTAGTTCATTTTCTTGCTCATAATTTCTGGGAAAACAAATAGGAGGGAAATATATTCTTGTTTTATTCCTTCCTTGAGAAATTCTAGAAAAGTTTTATTTCAGCATGACGGAATCAGCAAGAGCTGTGAGCAAATCTGTAGTGGTGGTAACGATTGCAGAAGGACACAGCAAGGAGGCCAGCCTGCTGGGGAAGCACAGCTCAAAGCTCCCCCTTGCAGGGCTGCTCTGAAACTGCAGGGCCAGCTCGTGCCTCTGAGCCAGGCTGGTTCAGGGCCCATCCAGTCTTTGCATCCTCTCCTGTCTCCCTCTGGGTGGACAAGTCTCCCAGGCCACAGCGTTGTCAGAAGAAATGAGTCCAACCGATGTCCTGTTGTTGCAGACCAAGGCAAGAAGGCTTTTGCAAAGGGCAGAAAAGATCCACTGGGATCTGTGAGATGGGAGGAGGCTAGCTGGATTCAGCCACTTGAGGCTGGTCCTGTTGAGAACCCCTTGTTTCACCCAGACAAGGTGCTCGCTTCAGCTTGTGGCTAGGGTGAAGGGGTGAGTTGTGGTTCCTCCCTGCCACAGCTCACCGCCCTGGTAACCAAACCCAGCTGAGCAAATTGTCCCCCTCTTGGTGCTGCCCAGAAAGCCCCTCTGGCTGTGCCACGCTCAGCCTCGTGTTACCAGGAATTAATTGATTCCTCATCAAAAGCTCAGGACATGGAGTGCCCCAAACTGTTTCAGGGTCAGTGCAGTCTCTGTTGGCCGGGGGTGCTGGTGGATTGGCATGGAATATGCGGAGAGCACGCAGAGGGCAGGTGGGTGACTGCATCTTCTCACGTGCTGACTTGTGACAGGGGCTTGGTAACCAGAGCGATGCATTATCGCCTACCAGGTTTCGTTCCGCTACCACTGCCAGCTGTACTCGGAGTGGCGAAGGACCAACCAGAAGGTCTGCTTGATGATCCCAGCCTCACGGAGCCCTCACCCTGTGTCCCACTCCCTCGTCTCTGCCAAGCTCATGAAGCAGACAGCAGATGAAACCACCGTCTGAGCCATCCCTCGGCCGCTGCTCCACGTGGCTGCTGGGGCGAGGGCAGCCCTCTGGGGCTGGCAGACGCGAAGAGGGTTGGGTGTCCCCGCACATGCAGGAAACGTGGCAACTGTGGAGGCACTGGAAAGCAATCATCCCACCTGAAGGGACTTTGCAGTCAGCACATACTTTATGCTATGGCAAACAGACAGATAATTAATGTCTGTCATGAAACGGCCCAAAAGAGCCAGATGGCAGAATATGCCTGTCTGCAGGGACACTTTCCTATGACTAAATACCATACATGGAAAATATCTCCCTCTATATATATAAAAATATTATTTTTTTAATGGCTCTGCATATTGTGTTTCAGTCCTTTTGTGTTGCTGTTCTAAGCTTCAGTATAGAAGCTGGCAGCCTGAGCTCATTCAGAGGTTAAATCTATGCCTTTTCTCCAAAATAGCATATAAAGAACACTTTTCATCGACCATTCTTGAAAGTCCCCTTCTCCTTTGCACTAAATTGGTTTTGATAACACTGCAGCAGCCTTTCCCATTACTCTTTGGTCTGTTTCGTGGCGTTGATGTCCTTTATAGACAGTTGTGTGTTTTTAATAATTATTATAATCCCAGAAGGAGTAAAATGATGTAATACTGAATGGAGACATTTTGTATTTGTACTGTAACTTTGAGAATTTCAAAATAAGTTTCAAAATGAGAAAATATCTTCCTGTGCAGCTGTGATCTCACTAAACGCTTTCCTTGCAGATCCTGGCTCATCCCCAGGGCTTGGATGCACTCAGCTCTTGGTGTGTCTGGCAAAGGTAGATGGAGGATCCGAGGGTGGGAAGTGATGGCGCGTACTAGCTAAACCGACCATTGCCTTTTGTTTTTAAAAGATTCAGAAAGGACTTTTCCTGACCCTAAAAGGTGAGAGCTGGAGTCTCTGTTTGCTGATGTCCTTTCACCATCTTGAGGCTGGACCTCTCGTAGTATTGGTTACACGCAGACCTTACGGGACAGGCTGTGCTCTGCAGCCGCTCAGCAGGATGCAGATGGTCTCGGCTGTCTCCGCACACCTTATTTGCACATGCCTCAGCAGCAGCTGGAGGAGCTGCTGTGATTTGGTTCACCCCTGAAAGCACTGCCTGCCTGTTACATGTCCTCTAGTGAAACACCCCAAGTTTGCTGGTTCCCAGAGAACAGGCCCTGGGTCCCTTCTCCTGCAGGGCCAGCCTTCCTCAGCTAATGAACCCCTCTGTCTTGGAATGTCCAATCTGCCAAGGGTCTCCCTGAGTTTGGCTTTAGTCCTTGCCACTCTCTGCCTCCCCACCCTGCCAGCCGATGCCTCTGCTTGGTGCTGTGCTTTCCTGAGCCCCGTGAGTAGAGCAGGCTGTAAGGACGCCAGCATTGGCACTGCCCTGGTGAGTGCTCCAGAGGTGTGTGCAGCTGCTTGGCGCGAGCCTTGGCTCGCGCTCTCGTCACGGTAAGGGCAGATAGCAGGGAGGAGGCCGGCTGTAGGGTGCCTGTGCTCTTGCAGCGGGTGGTGGTAGTCATGCACTATGTCCTTCCGCTTCTTTGCTGAACCCAAGTGGATCAGTCCAATTCCCTGCTGGATCGAGCCCTGTAATTCCTTGAATTCAAAGCGCCATGTGCCATTCCTCTTTCTCTAGCTGGAAAGCAGGATGCTTTTCCTTATGTGTCCCGGTCCCTGACCTTATGTGCTGGTTTTGGCTGAGAAGGGGTTAATTCTCCTCACTGTGGGGGTCGGCTACCTTTCCAGCTTCCCCACTCCACCGAGTGGCAGGGGGCTGGGAGGGGCAGGGCCATGGCGGGGGCGGCTGACCCTGACTGGCCAATGGCAGGTTCATTCCATACCACGTGACACCATGACCAGTATGTTGAGGGGGGGGCAGTTTGCGGCTAGGAGGAGGGCGGGTGGTGAGTGGCTGTGCCACGTGCAGTTTGTTTTGGCGGTTCATTTCCCTCCCCCCCCGGGGTTTCGCGCCTCTCGTTGTTCTCCTTTACATTGCATTTCTGTTGTTGTTTCTTAATTTTAATTATTAAACTGTTCTTATCCCAACCCACGAGCGTTACCCTTCTGATTCTCTCCCCCATCTACCGGTGGGGAGTGATCGAGTGACTGTGTGGGGCTGAGCTCCTGGCTAAACCACGACAGTCTTTTTGGTGCCCAACGTGGGGCTCAAGGGTTGGAGATAACAACAGCTGCTGGTCACAGCACCATGGTGTCCTTTTTGCAGTTGGTGTTAAAGATCGGTGTTGGTTTGTTGAGTCTGCTGTGTTCTGCTGTGATTAGTGATGTTTTGCCTATGAGATTTGTTATGCAAACACTTGTTTTCAGCTTTATCTGGTATTTGGGGTTTTTGCTGAAACCCTTACTGTACTTTGGATCCCACCTTGCTGAGGCAATTAGCAATTATACCTCCTCCTCGGAGAGATTTTATATGGAGGAAATACAGAATGGTATCTTTGCAACTTTGTTCTATGATGTCTGTGCCTTTGTTACAACAACGTTTTTGTATCTTGAACATCCTTGGGTGGTTAAGGTATACTTGTTAGTTTTTGGGCATGTTGTTTTGGTTTTGACTAAGTGACTTAAGAATATCACCCAGAAATCTGCCCCGAGGCTTGATAGTTATGAGTGGCAGGGCATGTGGGATAGCATGGGCAAATACCTAGGGCAGTGGGCACCCCCAGTGTTTTGGAGTTTCACCCCCGAACGAGTGCAGAATCCTGAAAAACTAGTTGCAACTGCCTCCATTAATATACTGGTCATGGCGTCACAATGTATGGAATGAACATCCCGTTGGCCAGTCAGGGTCAGCTGCCCTGGCCGTGGCCCCACCCCTCCCAGCCTCCTGCCCGCATGGCAGAGCACTGGAAGCCGGAAATGTCCCTGACCACCACAGGCACTACAGTGAGGAGAATTAACCCCTTCTCAGCCAAAACCAGCACAGTAAGCTAATACACTCTCCTTACACTGCCCAAGGTGCTAAGTGCCTACACACAGCCAGTCCTCACAGCTCATCTAGTGGCCTTTGCAGCTTTCATAGAATCATGGACTGTTTGAGTCTGGTACGGAATTCTCGAGGTCATCTTGTCCAACCCCACTGCTCAAGCAGGGCTGCCCAGAACCATGACCAAGGCTGTTGCCTCTTTCAGCATTGTTCATATTCTCAGAAGAAGAGTTTACAACAGGGCCTCGCTCCACTGTGTTTTCTCCCTAAAGAGCAGCGTTACCTACATGGACATAATGCAATTTGCTGCTATGGCCAATGCAAGGCTCCCACCAACACCACTTAAGTGCCATGACCTACAGGTTTCATTACCCTTCAGATCAAGATACTCACTGGTTACATTATACTGCAACTCATTACCCAGTTTCTTGGTCCCCCATACCATTCCCAATACATCTGCTGTTGGTCTTTCCCAGGCTCGGCACACAAGGAGGCTAGGGGGACCTTTGGTCTGTTCTGAACACCTGCTATTATATCCTGTCCTTATCTGCTTTTCCACAAAGCAGTAGGCTGGTAGCCCTGTCTCATTCATTCTCAAATCAGACCACAAATTGACTGTAAGCATCTTTTCCCTTACAGTCTTGCTTTAGACCTTCTGAGAGCGCAACTTTTTCTAATAATCATGTGGAAAATAGTGTTTTTGTGGACAATGATGTACCCACACTTAGGTAGGGAACACGAGAGCTACTGAAGCCTCTGAATGCACAGCCAGCTCCATTAGAATCCTCATGATCCAAATAGCTGCAATTTAATAAGGGCACAACTGAAATATTAAAGTTGAATTCTGCTATAGGAAGAAAAAACAAAGGGTCTAAGGTATCACTGTCACCCAAAGAACTTGACAGCCCAGCCTCATTTAAATAAAAAAAAAAACCACTGAGGTTTTTAGGAGAGTTACTGCTTCACCTTTCCTATTGGGGTCAAGAATTGATACATGTTCTTAAGAGCAAAAACTACAAGAAAGACCAGATACATCACCTCATCGATCAGTATAAGTGGATTCTCTGTCTTGGACATCTTCAGACACTGGATGATTTTTCCTGGCATTGCTCCAACATACATCCTCCTGTTTTACCAGAGACTCTATTTAGGGAACCATTGTGAAGTACAGTACACATCACACAACGTAGCATGCAACTGATGGAACAAGTATATCCTGCTGGGAAACAAGTCTGTATTTCTTCTACATCTATCAAAAGCATTCTCCATCACCGTACTAAGCACCAAGACCCATCCAGTCTGATTCTAGATGTGAATTTTGCCACAATACTCCCGGACTGCAGCTTTTATCTTTAGTTTTAACCCTTTTTAAAATTAGAGGGAAGCAAAGAGGTAAGGCTGAAAACAGAGAAATCTGAATAGTGACTTCTTGCTTTTTGGGTAAAGAAACATTAGAAAAGGGAACGTTTCATTCCCTCGCTTGGTAGGGACAAAAAAAGGAAGATCAGTGTAAATCTAAAGATACACTGAAGGAACAAACTGCTAACAGCAAAACACAATCTTTCTGCTAGAGGGAACTGGCATCCAGGAACATGCAGAAGCAGAGCAAGGGGGTAACGACAGAGTGAATGCCAAGAGGCACAGAGCAGAGAACACCCTGACAAGTATATAAAATATTTCTCTCTGCCTCTGTATCACATAGGGCAGAACCTCGCAGATGCAATTCACACTGCAGAACAGCTACTCTTCTACATTGTCCAACTTCGGTTAGGTTCCTATTTTGACAACATTAATAAAAACTGCTGGATAGAGAAACTGCTTGAGTTACACTGACCTGTGTCCTTTTATTTCTGCTACACCAGTCATCCCTCCAACACTGAAGCGGAAGTACTCTCTGTTTAGGGTTCTGGCAATGGAGCGGGCAATGCTGGTTTTGCCAACCCCAGGGGGACCATAAAAACACAGGATCTTCCCCTGGGTGGATCCTCACAGCTGGCTGGCTGCTATAAATTCCTGCGGAACAGATGAAGGACCAGTAGTGAACAGAGGGCAACTGCAGCCACACCAAAACATATTTGTTATCAGGTCAAGAAACTATTAGAAAACGAGCATCACACACAAAACTGGTCCTCAAAGGAGTTGGGGAAGGCAAAAGGAAAAGCTAAGGATACTGGTGCACCTCTTTTCCCTCTGATTATTTACACAGTTGGTTGTCCATGGGTTTTGTGCTCTTGTGCTGGTTTTGGCTGAGAAGGGGTTAATTCTCCTCACTGTGGGGGTCGGCTACCTTTCCAGCTTCCCGCGCTCTGCCGAGTGGCGGGGGTGGGGGCTGGGAGGGGAGGGGCCATGGTGGGGGCGGCTGACCCCGACTGGCCAATGGCAGGTTCATTCCATACTGTGTGACACCATGACCAGTATATGAGGGGGGGCAGTTGGCGGCTCGGGAGCGGCGCGGTGTCGGGTCGGCGGGCGGCTGCGGCGCGTGCAGTTTGTTTCGGCGGTTCGTTCCCCCTCTCCCCCGGGGCTTTGTGCCTCTCATTGTTCTCCTTTACATTGCATTTCTGTTGTTGTTTCTTTTAATTTTAATTGTTAAACTGTTCTTATCCCAACCCACGAGCGTTACCCGAGCGACTGTGTGGGGTTGAGCTGCCGGCTAAACCACGACAGCTCTGTACTTGTCTCACTGGGAAAAGTAGTCTCTCCCTCCACTGTTCCGGAATGGGAAGACAGACTTCCTTAGTTCTCACCCAAGTTCCTCAAGATACATGCGAGCATCTCCTACTGTACCACTTCTTTGCTGACTTAAACTTGCATCTTTTCACGCTCCTATGCTAGGCAACCCTCAGATAACACTCACTGTCGTGGTTCAGCCTCAGCTGGCAACTGAACACCACGCAGCCACTTGCTCACCACCCCCCCCCAACCCTGTGGGATGGGGAAGAGAATCGGACGAGCAAAAGAACTTGTGGGTTGAGATAAGCAGTTTAATGATTACAATAAAATGATAATGATAAATGATTATGATAATAATGACAATAATGTGAATATAATAAAAGGGAAAAGGAAGGGAAAGGGAAAAAAAAGGGAAAAAAACCGCAGAAACACGAACGATACAACCGCTCACCACCCGCCGACCGACGCTGCCCGTCCCTGAGCCGCGATTGCTCCCTCCCTCCCCCGGCCAGCCCCTCCCAGGTAACATACTGGGCATGACGTTACATGATATGGAATATCCCTTTGGTCAGTTTGAATCCGCTCTTTTAGCTGTGCCCCCTCCCCTCCCGGCTTCTTGTGCACCCAGCAGAGCATGGGAGGCTAGACATGTCCTTGACTAGTATAAGCGCTACCCAGCAACAGCCTAAACATCTGTGTGTTAACAGTTTTTTTTTCCCTGCTAATTTCAAAGCACAGCACTATACCAGCTAGAGTGAAGAAAATTAACTCTATCCCAGCTAAAACCATGACAGTATCCACCCCTTATTCCATATCATTGACATCATGCTCAGGTCCCATACTATTCAGTACAAATTCAATAATCCCTATCCATCTTCTCATCCTTTAACTATATATATATATCTCTCTCTATACAGATTTTTCATTTATCATTCCAGTAGTCTATGGACCACCCCTGTAAAATGCCTGTGAAATGTCCATTGAGTTCATTTAGTCCATGACTTTGGATTTCATCTCTTGTAAGGGTCCTTCAGAGAGGCGGTATGTGTGGGGTCAGGTTGTTGCATGTCAGTCCTTGTTCCATCACCGCTGCACTGGTAGTTCTTGTTCTCTCACTGGGGCACTTTGCTCGGTTCAATTGAAAGTTCATTTGCTATTATTATGAATTGGGAGATTCCCACCATGATACCATACCATTGATGCAACCATAGTAGTGATGACATACAACATTGTATAGCAATTATCAGCATACTATTCAGTTCATTGGCTGTTTTCACCCAAAATTAAATCCCCCTGAGGTACACACCGGACTCCTCCATCCTCCCGCATCACCCACCAAGTGCACCCAGGTCCTCGAGCAAACGCAATCCCACGAATGGGTTTGCCTCTGCTGGAAGCAGGAATAACCCAGACTGTCTTGCCCAGCATATTTTTAATGTGCACTACAGGGACTCTATCCCCTTCCACAGTACGTAAGGATTCTGATTGGGCAGAGCCAGCTCGCCTGGCAGATCCCCTCGTGTTGACTAACCAGGTGGCTTTTGCTAAATGTGTATCCCAGTGCTTGAATGTTCCACCCCCCATTGCTCTCTGTGTCATCTTTAACAGTCCATTGTATCTTTCGATTTTCCCAGAGGCTGGTGCGTGATAGGGGATGTGATACACCCACTCAATGCCGTGCTCTTTGGCCCAGGTGTCTATGAGGTTATTTCGGAAATGAGTCCCATTGTCTGACTCAGTTCTCTCTGGGGTGCCATGTCGCCACAGGACTTGTTTTTCGAGACCCAGGATAGTGTTCCGGGCAGTGGCGTGGGGGACAGGATATGTTTCCAGCCAGCCGGTGGTTGCTTCTACCATGGTGAGAACATGGCGCTTGCCTTGGCGGGTCTGTGGGAGTGTGATATAGTCAATTTGCCAGGCCTCCCCATATTTATATTTCAGCCATCGTCCCCCACACCACAGAGGCTTTACCCGCTTTGCTTGCTTGATTGCAGCGCGTGTGTCACATTCGTGGATAACCTGCGCAATAGCGTCCACGGTCAAGTCCACCCCTCGATCACGAGCCCACCTGTATGTTGCATCTCTCCCTTGATGGCCTGAGGTGTCATGGGCCCACCGAGCTAGAAATAGTTCACCCTTATGTTGCCAGTCCAGATCCACCTCAGCCACTTCAATCTTGGCAGCCCGATCTACCTGCTGGTTGTTTCGATGTTCTTCAGTGGCCCGACTCTTGGGGACGTGAGCATCCACATGCCGTACCTTTACAACCAGGTTCTCTACCCGGGCAGCAATATCTTGCCACAGTGCGGCAGCCCAGATGGGTTTGCCTCTGCGCTGCCAGTTGCTTTGCTTCCATTGCTGTAGCCAGCCCCACAGGGCATTTGCCACCATCCAGGAGTCAGTATAGAGATAGAGCACTGGCCACTTTTCCCGTTCAGCAATGTCTAAGGCCAGCTGGATGGCCTTTACCTCTGCAAACTGGCTCGATTCACCTTCTCCTTCAGCAGTTTCTGCTACTTGTCGTGTAGGACTCCATACAGCAGCCTTCCATCTCCGGTGCTTTCCCACAAGGCAACAGGACCCATCAGTGAACAGGGCATATTGCTTCTCATCTTCTGGCAGTGTGTTATAGAGTGGGGCTTCTTCAGCACGTGTCACCCCCTCCTCTGGTGATATTCCAAAGTCTTTGCCTTCTGGCCAGTCCATAATCACTTCCAAGATTCCTGGGCAACTGGGGTTTCCTACTCGAGCCCGCTGGGTGATCAGTGCAACCCATTTACTCCACGTAGCATCAGTTGCATGGTGTGTGGAGGGGATGTTCCCTCTGAACATCCAGCCCAGCACTGGCAGTCGGGGTGCCAGGATCAACTGTGCCTCAGTATCAACCACTTCTGAAGCAGCTCGAACCCCTTCATATGCTGCCAATATCTCTTTTTCAGTTGGAGTATAGCGGGCTTCGGACCCTCTGTATCCCCGACTCCAAAACCCTAGGGGTTGACCTCGGGTCTCCCCTGGTGCTTTCTGCCAGAGGCTCCAGGTAGGGCCATTCTCCCCGGCTGCAGTGTAGAGCACATTTTTTATATCTTGTCCTGCCCAGACTGGCCCAAGGGCTACTGCATGGACTATTTCTCGATTAATCTGTTCAAAGGCTTGTTGTTGTTCAGGGCCCCATTTGAAATCATTCTTTTTCCGGGTCACTTGATAGAGAGGGCTTATGATCAGACTGTAGTGTGGAATATGCATTCTCCAAAAACCCACAACGCCCAGGAAAGCTTGTGTTTCCTTTTTGCTAGTTGGTGGAGACATGGCTGTTATTTTGTTGATCACATCCATGGGGATCTGACGACGACCATCTTGCCATTTTATTCCCAAGAACTGGATTTCTCGTGCAGGTCCCTTAACTTTACTTTGTTTTATGGCGAAACCAGCTTTCAGGAGGATTTGAACTATTTCCTTTCCTTTCTCAAAAACTTCTTCTGCTGTGTTGCCCCACACAATGATGTCATCAATGTATTGTAGGTGTTCAGGAGCTCCACCTTGTTCCAAAGCATTATGGATCAGTCCATGGCAAATGGTAGGGCTGTGTTTCCACCCCTGGGGCAGTCGATTCCAGGTGTACTGGACCCCCCTCCAAGTAAAAGCAAACTGTGGCCTGCACTCTGCTGCCAGAGGGATTGAGAAGAATGCATTAGCAGTATCAGTTGTGGCATACCACTTGGCTGCCTTGGACTCCAGTTCGTATTGAAGTTCTAGCATGTCTGGCACAGCAGCACTCAACGGTGGAGTGACTTCGTTCAGGCCACGATAGTCTACTGTTAGTCTCCACTCTCCATTAGACTTCCGGACTGGCCATATGGGACTGTTAAAGGGTGAGTGGGTTTTACTGATGACTCCTTGGCTCTCCAGTTGACGAATGAGCCCGTGGATGGGGATCAGAGAGTCTCTGTTGGTGCGATATTGCCGCCGGTGCACTGTTGTGGTGGCGATCAGCACCTGTTGTTCTTTGACCTTCAGCAACCCCACAACAGAAGGGTCCTTTGAGAGGCCAGGCAAGGCAGACAGCTGTTTACTTTCCTCCGTCTCCAAGGCAGCTACACCAAAAGCCCACCTGTACCCTTTTGGGTCCTTGAAATACCCTCTCCTGAGGTAGTCTATGCCAAGGATGCACAGAGCCTCTGGGCCAGTCACAATGGGGTGCTTCTGCCACTCATTCCTGGTTAGGCTCACTTCAGCCTCCAATACAGTTAGCTCTTGGGAGCCCCCTGTCACTCCAGCAATGCTGATGGGTTCTGCCCCTATATAGTTTGATGGCATTAGGGTGCACTGTGCGCCGGTGTCCACTAAAGCTTTATACTCCTGTGGGTCAGATGTGCCAGGCCATTAGATCCACACAGTCCAGTAAACCCGGTTATTCCTTTCCTCCACCTGGCTGGAGGCAGGGCCCCCCTAGTCCTGATCATAGTATTCATCACTCACTTCCGGTAAATATGAATCACAGGTGTCTCTGTTAAGATCAGTCAGGCCATCAGCACTTCTGCTGCTCTGTCTGGAGAATTGCTTACGGGAAACTGGAGCAGCAGCTCTCCTGGAGAAACTCCCCTGAGTGATTGTTCTCCCTTGCAGCTCATGTACCCGTGCCTCTAAGGCTGAGGTAGGTTTTCCATCCCACTTCTTCATGTCCTCTCCGTGATCACGCAGGTAAAACCATAGGGTGGCCCGTCGTGTGTATCCCTTCTCTTGAGCCAAGGGACGATTACTCCTAATGGCTGAGATACTGGTCCGTACTGGTGGGGAGTAGGACAGATCTTCTTTGAGTTGCTGGACCTCTCGGGACAGTTTCTCAACAGCAGAGACGAGCGAGGAAGAGAGATTCGCTTCATATTCCCGGAGTTTATCAATCAACTCAGCCACCGTTGGTGTCTCGTCATCTTTCCAGGACATCACTGCCAATGAGTTTGCATACGAGGATGGTGCGCTCCGTACAAACTTCCGCCACATGGGTCGTGTGCACTCGGCTTCATCTGGATCTTTGGAGGACCCTTGATCGTCCAGGTCACCATAAACCACCTCAAGCACGGCTAATTCCCTTAGATGCTGAATGCCTTTCTCCATGGTCATCCATTTTCCTAGGCGAAATACAATATCTTCTTTGAAGGGATACCTCTCTCTCATCGCGGACAGGAGCCGCCTCCAGAGGCTGAGGGCTTGTTTCCCTTTTCCAATTGCTTTATCAATGTCCCCTTCCCCAGAAAGGGATCCCAGTTGTTTGGCTTCCTTCCCCTCTAATTCCAAACTACTGGCCCCATTATCCCAGCATCGGAGCAGCCAGGTGATAACGTGCTCACCTGAATAACGCCCGAAATCTTTCTGTATATCCCGCAACTCACTCAAGGATAGAGATCGGGTAGTTTCCGTTTCTTGTACACATGCTTCCTCCTCCTCCTCCTCTTCTCGTGATGGCCCTGGTTCCTCGTAATCTCTTTCTAAACGAGTTGACCTTCTCTTCCATGATTTCTTCTTGCGTATAGGGGCGACTGATACTGGCACAGGTTGGTCCTCCGGTTTAGCTGCAATGCTTGGCACTGGGGTTTGAGTAGCTGCAGTGCCTGTCGTGGGGGTTTGAGTGGCCGCCGTGCTCGTCACCGGGGTTGGAGCAGCTGCAGTATCTGTCGCGGCGTGTTGGGTGGCCGCAGTGCTTGTCTCTGGGGTTGGAGCAGCTGCAGTATCTGTCGCGGCGTGTTGGGTGGCCGCAGTGCTTGTCTCTGGGGTTGGAGCAGCTGCAGTATCTGTCGCGGCATGTTGGGTGGCCGCAGTGCTTGTCTCTGGGGTTGGAGCAGCTGCAGTATCTGTCGCGGCATGTTGGGTGGCCGCAGTGCTTGTCACTGGGGTTGGAGTAGCTGCAGAGTCTATCGTGGGGGTTTGAGTGGCCGCAGTGCTTGTCACGGGGGTTGGAGTAGCTCCCTTCTCTTTCCCTTGGGGGTACTGAATAGTGTTAAATAGGGCCCAATAGGCATAAGCCAGACCCCAGCACATGGCAGTGATTTGTATCTCTCTGGAATTGCCTGGGTGACAACATACTTCCTCCAAATGTTCTACTAATTTTTCAGGATTCTGCACTTGTTCAGGGGTGAAGTCCCACACCACAGGGGGTGCCCACCGTCTTAGGCATTTGCCCATACTTTCCCACATACCCTGCCACGCATAGCTATCGAGCCTTGGGACCGATCTCTGGATTATATTCTTAACTTGCTTACTAACCTTAGACAGATCTGATACCACCTGCCAAAGCAATATCAACAGATGTATCTTAACTACACAAGGATGTTCAAGATACTGAAAAGTTGTTGTAATGAAGGAGGAGGCATTACATAAGATGGTAGCTATGGTGCCATTCTGTATTTCCTCCATAAAAAACTCCTCAGAGGAGGAGGTATAATTGCTAATTGCCTCCATGAGGTGGTAGCTGTAGTACAGTAACGGCTTCCATGCAAAACCTAAATAACCGATAACAGTCAAGGCCAGTGTTTTAATAACAAGTCTCCTAGGCAAAATATCTCTAATCACTGCAGAGCACAGCAAACTGACAAAACCAACAGCAATTTTTAACATGTACTTTACAATCAGCATGGTAAAGACTGGACAAACTAATACTGCGAGCAGATGAATCAATGCTGTGACCAGCAACTGTTATTATCTCAAACCCTTCGGGCCCCACGTTGGGCGCCAAAAATAGACTGTTGTGGTTCAGCCTCAGCTGGCAACTGAACACCACGCAGCCGCTCGCTCACACCCCCCCACCCCTGTGGGATGGGGAAGAGAATCAGACGAGCAAAAGAACTTGTGGGTTGAGATAAGCACAGTTTAATGATTACAATAAAATGATAATGATAAATGATTATGATAATAATGACAATAATGTGAATATAATAAAAGGGAAAAGGAAGGGAAAGGGAAAACAGGGAAAAAAAACGCAGAAACACAAACGATACAACCGCTCACCACCCGCCGACCGACGCTGCCCGTCCCCGAGCCGCGATTGCTTCCCCCCTCCCCCGGCCAGCCCCTCCCAGGTAGCATACTGGGCATGACGTTACATGATATGGAATATCCCTTTGGTCAGTTTGAATCCGCTCTCTTAGCTGTGCCCCCTCCCCTCCCAGCTTCTTGTGCACCCAGCAGAGCATGGGAGGCTAGACATGTCCTTGACTAGTATAAGCGCTACCCAGCAACAGCCTAAACATCTGTGTGTTATCTCAACAGGTTTTTTTTCCCATGCTAATTTCAAAGCACAGCACTATACCAGCTAGAGTGAAGAAAATTAACTCTATCCCAGCTGAAACCATGACACTCACCCATTGAGAAATCAAAAGATCACAGTTCAGAACTGAAGTCTCAACTGCTCATACATTTACAGTGGGAAATCACTGTGCCAGTGGGCAGAGATGTGGTTCCCCTGTAACACGCTAGTTATTTAGAAAGATGAGCCTTGAACTCTTCCACCTACAGCACTGAACTCCACAGCAATGCTATACAAGGACAATAGCACCAACCTAATTAAGGCTTAAACCTGCATGGATATTTCTCACTACCTTAAAACCATCAGCCTCGCTTGCATTGCTGCAACTGGGGAATCTCCTCTGTGTGGTATTAATCACATCAATAATCAAAACCACAGACTTGTATGATGCAACTCCGTCTATTTCCATATAAAGGCTGGGCCTAGTCAGCATGAATAGTGCTGACAAGCAACATAAGGGACTGATACCCAGAAGGGGTTATCTGCTTGCAAGTGTGCAACAATAGGCTTACCATAAATCATTCAAAATAATAAATGAGATTGCGAGATTTAGTCACAAGTCTTGGGCACTACTAGGGAAAGAAGCCCCCTTTGGCTGCCAGCGAGGAGATACTTCACAACCTTTATCTTCTTCTAGAAGAGACAGGAACAAAGTAATTTAATAAAAGCAAAATCCCAGGATGTCTAAGAATTTACTATTCATTATATATAATGACATTGTACTGTTAGCTTAGGAGATGCCTACACTGTTCCTGTGCACAACGACTACTGAGGTGGCCTAAGTACCATCAGTGCTGTCCCCAGGGTAACAAAACTCAGCTATATACAGCTTGTGGGAACAGCAAGAGAAACCGCCTTACTACGCTCTTCAGAAGGAAATGGCCACGTTGAAGGCCAACTACACTCAACAGCTTCACCAGATCTGCTAAGCTCCCACCACAATTTGTTAATGCAAAGCCAGTATCTGCAGCTGTCTCCCCCCCACTTTCCCTTTCATGCACTTGCCCAGTACGATACAAATCCTGCCAGCACTAGGATTGTCTTTCACTGCTTGAAAGCATTGGCTGGCTACAAGGAGGAGCCTATTTCTGTCCCCTGGAAAGGAAGGCAGCTCCCACAGCAAGTTGTTGAAGTTGTTGCAACCTGTTGCAAATACCTACTCTTACCTAAAACAGCTTCCCTAACCACAGCAAGCACAGGTGGGACATCCTCAGGCAAAAGTGACAGAAGTTGTGGAACAAGGCAGTACTGAAAACCACCCTGTCTGGTTCTATGAGGGCTTTATTGCATAGACTATAAACCCTTCAGCAGTCAGCACAACTCTGGAGATAGGTAAAGTCTGTGAGGCAAACATGCATCTTCGCTAACCTCCCCCCTCTTAATTTTAGAGGCGTGAGTAGAGGTTCAGTGTGTTTTGAAAAGCCAGTAACTTTGCCAGTCAAGCGGAAACATTTTAATAATCTCTGAATGAATTAAAATCCAGAGACTGCTTCCCTTGGACACTTATTCACTTGCTCAGCTTTAAGTAGGAAAACAGTACATTGCTATGTGAAATCAGAATATGACATTCATTGCCACGAGTAATTAAACACATTAACTGATCACCAGAACATTCTGTTCTTTGATTCAGCTTTCTGTTTGATCCACGAATTAACACAAATTCAATGGAGAGCTGCAGTCTGAAACACAACCAAAATGCCTGATGCTAAGCAGTGTGTGAAACGGAACACACTGCCTATTCCCGCCAAGCAGTGTGTGAAATGGAACACACTGCCTATTCCCGCATTACCAGAATTCGCTTCTTGACGTCATCCATTCCATAATGATCCTCCTCCAGAACTGCTCAGGCTCTGGTCAGCTCCAGGTTTTCCTTGCTACACTTACCCCACAGGGTAGATGTCAGCCAGTCCAAGTAGTTCCGTGTAACACTAACAGAAACACAAATGAGAGTGATTTGACAACAACCAGCTCATGCCATCCTCCACTGCCTTCCAAAACAACCTCATCCAGAACAAGTCAGATATAAACTACTCGTGGAAGGGAGACTATGAAAAGAACATCATTATCTGGGCAGTCATTGCTAACCTTTCATTATGGTCTTCATCCCCTTGTTCCTTCCCCCAGTTTTTGCTTTCCTGAGACAAAGAACCTCCAACATACTATGCAAAGACCTAGATTTCTGCACACAAGTTCCCTGTATGATTTTTTGGTGTGCAGCTGGTTCCTGTCTGAAGACAAGCAGTCCTGCTTGTCAAGCTCTGCACTACTGTCAACTGTTTCGATCAGGTCACAAAACTTAAAGATAAAAAAACAGTTTTCTCGGTTTCCCCAGTGGATCAAGAACATAAAGAACAATTCCTGGATCAGAAGCAAGGAAAAACAGCTGGATGTACAACACGACAGAGAAGGATTTAAGACTGGGAGATAAGGATGTTAGTGCAGCAGCTAACGGTTGAGATAATCAGTTAAACAGACTGCTACTGAGGAGAGCACCAGTGCATAAAAGCAGCACTCATCTGTTCTAAACCTCTGCACACTCAGATCAGGGATTCAAATGTACAGGGAGGTCTGCAAGATGCAGTAAATAGCAAATTGTGCACTGTTGTGAACACAGAGAAGCACGGCCTTCCCATGTTGGCTGGCTGGTTCCAGGATTCACTCTACGGGGACCACCACACCAACAGAGCTTTGGCTTTTTTCTCTCAAGTACTTCCTTTGCCATCTTAGAATCACAGAATCATTAAGATTGGAAAAGACCTCTAGGACCATCAAGTCCAACCATCAACCCAACACTACCATGTCTCCTAAACCATGCCCTGAAGTGCCACGTCTACACATCTTTTAAATACCCCCAGGGATGGTGACTCCCCCACCTCTCTGAGCAGCCTGTTCCAATGCCTGACCACTCTTGCAGTGAAGAGATTTTCCCTAATACCCAATCTAAACCTCCCCTGATGTAGCTTGAGGCCGTTTCCTCTCGTCTTGTCACTAGTGACTTGGGAGAAGAGACCAACACCCACCTCGCTACAGCCTCCTTTCAGGTAGTTGCAACCACTGTTATTACTCTGAGGGAAAGGGAAAGGCACTATGCTGGCTGTGAAGCCCAGTGCGTCTTCCCTAGCTTCCTCCCTCCTCCCAGCATATGATTATCAAGATATTTCTCATCCAAATGACACGTCTGCCCTCAAACACAGTCTTTTACTCCATAAAAGATATTTTGTTTTGGAAGCAAAGATCCAGGACATTAAAGTGCTGACGAGTCCACTGACCACTGTATTTTCTAGCACATATTGCCTCAGCAGACAAGAAATGTTTGAAGCAAGCTCAGTTTCTGACAATCCATGTCACGGATTACGTGGTATAAGCTATTCACTCCTCTGCAATTTCAACCCTGCCCCAACGCTTCAGGGACCACCTCAGGTAGCTTAGCCAGCGTCATGTGTTAGCAACTAGCTTCGCTTCTCTCACATCTAATGAAAACACCTAAGTACAAGAGAGAAGAGCCAAAATTAAGGGTCGAAGGAATCACTGCACATTTCACGAAGGGTAAGGAACCACACGGTTCGTATCCACAGCATTAGGCTGCAAGAAAAGACCTAAAATGATCAAGAGAGGCAAATACAGTAAAACAGGAGATTTGGAGAACAATCCTAGAAATAGCTAGGACGTGATCACATGCTACATTAGGGAAAACAACTATGACAAAAAGAGAAAAGAAGCTCTTAAGGTAAAAGCTCCACAGAATTGTATTGATTTCCCTCATTCTCCCAACTAACCCTGACAGCAGAGGACAAAGCCATACACTCACTTGAATTCTGAGGAGTGATTATCCAGCAAGCCCAGCTTGTTCAACTCTTCGTCAATCACATCCATGATGTGTTTTGGCACTACCAGCTCCTTCAGTCGCTCACGAAATTTCTATAGCATCCTTGTCCTCTTTTTCCAGACCTAGCTCTTTCTTAATGATCTTCAATTGCTCTTGGAGAAGGTATTTGCGGTGTGTTTGCTTAATCTTCTCCTCAACCTAGATACAGCAACGAACACAGTAACTATTCTGTTCCTGGCACAACCCATCAAACATCAAATGCTTCCAAATACTTCTCAGTTATGACCTTCTCAGCAACTGAAAATACTACTCTGAAGTCATTTGCAGCATGTTCCAATATAAAAAATGACTCTATGACACCGTCCAGCTGCCTCCACATCTCAGTGGCCTCCACTGGCCATGATTCAGTACTTCAATGTTTTGTTTATGCTGGGGAGACCAAAAGATTGGCAGACTAAGCCAGATGTGATTTCTCTAGTGCCAAATAGAAGGGAATAACCACTTCTCTCGATCTGCTGTCTACACAACTGCAAACAGAGCCCAGTACGCAGCTGGCCTTCCTTGCCACAAGGCCAGACTGCTAATTCATGGTCAGCTACCTGGTACGTGGGGGGCCTCAAAGTCCTTTTCTGCAAAGATATTTTCCATCCAGTTGGCAGCCAGCCTGTCCTGTTGCACAGGGTTACTCCAGCCCAGGTGTGGGACTCTTAATTTCTTTGCTGAACTTGAGTAGGTTCTTACTGACTCCCTGAGAGACACCACTAGTAGGTAGCTCCAGTTAGCCTTTATAGTGTTGATCACAACCCTTCCTGCCCAGTAGTCTAGCCAGTTTTTTCACCCACCTTGTACTACATCCTTCCAGTCTGTAACATCCCAGTTTGGTCATAAGAATACCATGGCTGCCCACAACAAAGGCCTTGCTAATGTCAAGGTATACAACAGTCACTGTTCTCCCTTTGCGCTCTAGGCCTTCTTATCGGAGAAGGCAATCAGGTTCATGAGGCACAGTTTGCTCTTGGAAAATCCCTCTGGCCCTTCCAAACCATGTCCTCCTTCATTTGCCTGTACAGGGCTTCCAGAAGGATTTTCCCCATAATCCTCCCAGGGACTGAGGGCAGGCTAACATGTCTGTAGTCTCCCCGATTCTCTTTCTTGAAGATGTATATGGCATTTACCTTTTTCCCCACTTACCAGGAACCTCCCCAATCACCACAGTGTTTTAAAGATGATTGAGACAACAAAACAATGACACTGATAAGCCCTCTCAGCATCCTTGGATGCATCCCATCTGGTCCCACAGACTGCATGTGTCCAATTTGCTTAAGAAGCCTCCAACAATCCCTACCCCGGTCCAAAAGCATTTTGCACTTAACATGAATTTTTAAAGCCCCAATTATTGGGAGTTAATAAACCCAGGAACTTTTGACTCTGTATACACAAGTCTCTGTACTTCATATACTTACTTACCATTTTGATGCAGTTATTGTTTTCTGATTAAAACCTATAAGTCAGTTCACAGTGGTTAGCAGAGGGTCTTTTAAAATAGCATTGTGCTATTTACACTATTATGTGCTATACATAATATTATGCTGTATATTTTCACACAGATGCTTGGAAAACTGCAGTCCTCTAGGATTGGCATGAAATTACAACTTGGACGCAGTTTAACAGCAGATGCCGTGGCCTCACATCTTGTTACTTTTACAACACGCACGAAAAATCTAATTTCTAATGGAAGAAAACTAGCAGATCTTAACTCTAAAACAACTTCCTCTTAGAGTGTGTACTGTTGTCTTGCTTTAAAATTCTTCACTGGACGTGCTAAGCATCACAGTGGTGGACATGATACAAATACACACAAGGTATGTGTTACTTGAAAAACTTACCTCCCTTCCAAGATGCTGCTGAAGTTTGCTCAGCTCATATTCCTTCTTTAGAAGGGAAAAGGCTTTGTAAAGCCGTTTGGGAATCTGGAAACAATAGACACAAAATGAGTTTTCAGACACTTGGCAACTCCCTGGGAGAAAGGGAGAATAAAAAGCTCCCAACAGGTTGTCTGGGAGAACTCCCCAGCACCTGGAGATGTAAAAAGACAAACCACATAGCAATTCTACAGCATGCAACCAATGCGCTAAATAATTATTTGCTACCAAAGATTCAGAGCATTCAGCCTTTCCCTTAGGCAAGTTATTAACAACTTACTGTATCCTTCAACAAGAACCTAGTCACTGATATTAACCTACCATCAAACATAGTACTGAAGTCCTCTCTCTACTGAGGCTGGTAACGAAACTATGACAGATAACAGACATACTTTTGATTCAGTTAGCATAACTTTAGTTAAAAAGCTTCATCTTACACTGGTTTCTTCCAAGATGTCTTGAAGTTCTTGTGACTCTGCCCCTGTTAGTGCTGCACCCATGTCACTCAGATAGATAGGGTTATCTACCACATGTTGTCCAGCCTGCATCATCTGAAGTACAGACTCCCTGAAAAAATGGTAATAAGACCCAAAACGATCAGTAAACTTTTACATTCGTAACTCCTTATAGAGTTATTTACTTTTTATGACAGAGTAAAGAAATGAAACACAGCTCAGTTTCATAGCAAAAATAACTATTTTTTTAAAATTTGACTAAGCCAATACTCAGTAACAAACACATAAATCACTTGATAAACGATCGCTAATAAATAAAACCAAATATTTGAAATGCTCTCTTAACAGTTACATAAAATTTTTGTGTGCCAGTATGCCAACATTCTTACAATGCTCATATTACATGAATCAGACCACAACACTTACTGCAGCGAGCTTCACTTCGACCCAGATCACCTGCCATAGGACTTATCATCCTACCTTGTATCCAAGTTTCACATCAGGTTTTCAAAGCTTCCCGTTTCCAACAATGGATAATACTTGCATCCCAAACCAAAGTTGTACGTGACAATTCAGCAAATATCTCTTCTTCATTACAGCAAAAGGACAAATGGAATAGATAATCTCAGCGTACTCCAGCCTGAGACCACGCTGCTCCCGAAGCAGGGCAGCATGGGAAATACCTGTACAAGGGGTTCAAGGCAACGATGTCCCGGATTGTTTTGACAATTTCTGCAGTAAGTGCCTACGAACACAACAAAGATTTAATCAACAAAAAGACTGGAAAAGGACAGACAAGGCCTCAGTACAAATATCACATTCCCCAACCTCTCCAGCACGGGAGCACAGAAACACAGCCCCTGGCCACCCTTCGGCAATGGTGTGCTGCAGTGGTACTTGGGGGGGGGGGCAGTTATTCTTCCTGGGAGACAAGGAAAGGCAAGAAAGGCTACAGGCTGGCTTCCTGCGTGCACAAAATTTAACAGTTCTTGGCCAAAAGATACGATCAGGTTGACTGCTCAAGTCACCTTGGAGCAAAGACTCAGTTTGCTAAAGGAATATTATACAGAGATTTAAGCACAGCTCAACCTCTTCATTCAGCAAGTTTTTGAAGTGACCAGTTCTAAGGAATTGAGCTGTTGTAATGAAAAAATCATTATTTTCATGTAATCTCCTCAGGCAGTGACTATGAGAAGGAGGAACTGGTTTTTGAGGTCTGAAATTTGAACCTTATTTTAGAACTCTTCCTTTTAAGCAAGAAATGGAGATGCAAGTCTACAGGACAAGTCCAGGCTTGCGTGACTGTTCACTCACTCTAACCTCTTCTGTGATCTGAAAATCTTCATGAACCACGTTCTCTACTTCTACCATGAGAACTTCCTGCGAGGAAGCAGCTACAGGATCTAGTACCACTTCCACAGCTTGGTCCTTTGCTCCAGGCTCCTCTTCAGCCTCTTTCTTAGAGCGCTTCTGTTTCCTTCTAACTTTCTGTTTGTTCTCAGGCTCCTCAGGTTCAACCTCTAGTTGCTTGTTTATACGAATTCTGAAAGCCAAAAGAAACCAGCTACAATCAATTCTCCTCTGTTATATGTGATTTCAGCTCTTCAGGGTGAAAAGGAAAGTCTAAGTTGCATTTTGAGTAAACTAAAATTCCAGACTTTGACAAAGGTGACTGGTTGTACACGTTTCGACAAGATTTAGCTTTTGGTTAATTTTGTCAAAATAAGGCTTGATTTAGTAAAACAGTAATAATCAAGTTAACTGACCACCGAATTAGCCTATTGGTGTGCGAATGAAAGGCCAAGGGCAGCTGAGAGCACCTTTATCAAACTGTGTTAGCTTAGACCAGTTGCAGAACTACAAAACCAGATTTTTAGCGATTGAAAGAAGAATAATCTAAATAATGGTGGTGAAAATACACATGCACACAAAGCTCAATATCACGGACTGTCTGACGTCTCAGTGACAAGTTGCAGCACACAAACAGAACAACTAACAAGGCATCATTGTGAATAGGTCTGTTCAGAGCTAGTTTCTCTAGCTACATGAACCAACAACTATGATGTGGATTCATACCCTCTTCTTGTCTCTTCTGAAAAGGAAGCTCACTGTTTCACTTTAATTCTGAATATAATATTCTGTTATTTCAGTTTTCTGGTTCTCAGCGATCAATCTCCCTGCTTTAAACCACATGTGCTCCATTACTGTAATACTCAATATTACACACCACGTGTATAACGGGACCTTGAAGTCATTCCGTACCTAGACATTTGAAATTTTCATCTATTACACAAAGAGATTTTGTAGATTATGATTTTGAAAGAGATCAAACCCACAATATATTCCACAATAATTAATTATTAATCCCTAAAAAGGGACAGGCAGGATGACATGGCATAATCACCTTCCAAAAATTAGTTTCCCTGTTACTGCTTTTAAACCTTTCTGAATTTTGCCTGCTCTTTGGGCAACCTCACGTCAGACGTTTTCAAAACAGATTATGACCTACAGTTCTCCAGAAAGGGATCAAAATCTTGCCTCTCCACTGGCTTAAAAGGTTTCCCCGCTAAATACAAGTGCTGGACAAACACTCAGGAACTGCAACAGCTTTTGGCAAAGTTCTTACTAGGCTGGGAATAGAGTCAAAAAACCCTTGTGGTGTAGCAGACTCCCAGCTCACAGGATAACTGCCGTTATGCACAGGGTGTAGATCTTATTTGCCATGTAATCTCCTTCAAAAAATAAGACCTCCTCAACTACTCCGACTATCTGCCACCAGCAACTTTTGACTAATTTTGACTACTCTTGTCAATAGAATAGAGTCTCAGACAATTAGATTCAAAAACATTTTCTGGATTTGCTGGGTTGCTGGTGGTGGAACTCAGTTGCTGGGTAGAACATCATCCCACTGCAGGACAACTGGAAAGGAGTTTGGCAGCAGCCAGCTGGCCAGTCAGCATATAAATATCTCTGGATTGACTACAGGAGCTGCTGCCCTGACCCAGAAGGCATGCTAGAAGGTGGATGGGGAGAGCTAAGGCAGGGATTTAGAAATGAGAGGACCCATACTTGCAGGACACTGCATTTCATTATTTTGGCTGCTGATATCACAGTTTCCTTTTCTATATTTTCCCTGTGAATGCAGCGCGCTCCTCGGGTCTGATATCCAGTGTGGTCCCTGTGGACATGACTGACCAGTGCTCTGTGTCTCAATCAAATAAATAAAGACCAATTCCCCACACCTTCCAAGTTATAGGGAAATATTTCTATTCCAAGTAAACCAAAACCAACAGCTGCCTATTTCCAAAATCTAATCAAACGAGGTTGTGCTTTGATAGTGCAGCAGGACGTCTTAAGACTTCATTTGGGAAGGAGCTGACTTGCAAACTCATGCAAATTCAGCTTCGAGAAGTACTGCCCATTCTTTGCTGTCCAGAACAAATGCAACTGAAGCAAAGTAAGTGGGAGGGAAAAAAAGCAATGCTTCAAAGCAAAACCCACTCTGAATCTGTCTCCCCCACCATGTTTCTGCCCTTGTATTTTCCCTTCTACTGGAAAATAATTTAATGCTTTCAAAACCACAATTTTAGCTCAAAATACTTTTTTATACTTTTTTAAATATCCTTTTAATACTGGCACAAATAGCTAAATCTATATTCCCAACAATAATTTTATCTTCTTCAATTCAGTTCTGGGACAAGGTTCCGCAGACAAGACGTAATTACAGTTCTGGACCACATTTTTTTTAAGCAAAAAATACTGGCTTGAATTAGTTCCAGAGAATTTCCTTCACCATTACTAAACCTTGCTGCACTTGTCAAAGAAACTGCTACACTTCAGCTTAATGAATGCTTGCCTGCGTCACATTACGGTTAAACGAGAATGACCACAGAACGGTTTGGGTTGGAAAGGACCATCTAGTTCCAACCCCCCAGCCATGGGCAGGGACACCTTCCACTACACCACACTGCTCAGAGACCCACCCAACCTGGCCTTAGCTCTTCCTTTTGGGGGCTAACCTGTCGCATCTGTAATAGCGCTCAGAATATTGGGGCTGGAGCACCGGAGCACTATCAGGTTACCTGGTAGTAACAAAGCAAAAGCTCGCCATACAAGAGTTGTGTACAAAAATCCATATACATGGTGAAAACAATAAAGGCATCTGTTTACAAGGAAGTCTGGTGAGACGCAGTGAAAGTACAATACTTGCCTCCGGTGTCCCATGACTATCATATGCAACTTGTCTCCAAGGTCCTGCATTTCATGAATCTGTACAAAAGTTCCCATCTGGTAGATTTCATTCAGATCCTCCACCACATCAGATTTATTGCTATTGAGAAAAAAAAATTGGAGTAGATATTCAGAATCTTGAGAAAGCAGGTAAGATTTAAAAAAAGAAAGAAACAATCATTGGTTGCAGAACTTTAAACTGGACGCAGGAGCAAAGATCCTTCACTTTATCCCCACCGTTACCACCACATAGCCCCTTTCCAAATCATCCAACTACCTGGATGGCTCATCTCCCTCCCAAATAACAACAGCCTTTTCTAAAGCAAGCCCCAAGTTCCTCGCAGAGCTGGTGGTGGCAATGAAAACTGTCACAGTAAGAGGATGGCCCAAGCCTATACACAATTTCTGTAATGCTATCCAAGGCAGGGAATTTCAGATCATAGCTTTTAGTGTAAATGCAGCCTAGCCATGGAAATAGCTTATTTTTAAGAAGATCAAGAGAAACGACTAACTTATCATCCTTTTTAAGGAAAACACCAGCATAAGGCTGGGCAAAACGAACTTTCCTCCTCAGCAGCTCAACCAGCTTCTTATTTTTTACCTAGGACAACAATAGGTATGAAGTCAGAGGTGGGTATTCCATAGGCTTTGCACCCTCAGTGTGTAAGGCCAGGCATGGTAAAACCCTATGACTGAATTATGAAGTCTAATCTTGGATTTTTCTAGTCTCGCCCTCATTAGGGGACAGCAAATTGGAAGCAGGGGAATATTAGAGAAACTTGAAATTTGAGTATTTAAAATGAGTCACTGAGTACGTAAGACAAGCTTGAAGACAGGGGGAGAAACTAGGCCTAATCTGTACAAGTCTTACGAGCAAGAAACCTCTCAGTCACTTGAACACTTTATGAGAGTTTCTGTTGCTATCACTGTTCCCTTCCCCTTCCCTACCTGTATGTCCCAGCTCTCCACTCCTACTGGGGAGCTAGTCCAATCTTCCCCATCAATTGCCTGAATTCTGCCCACCCACCCTAGTTTAAATCCTCTCCTGCACCCACCAGCCTACCCAAGTCCCTGCTTTGAGTCCCAGCCAGTATTTCTTCCTGCTTGACTTTCTTACTCCCCTGTGCTCCCTGGATGCCACACATCTGTCCCTGGCAGATCTCCCACACCACTGTAATTGTTATCATAGCAGGCAGAACCCTCAGTCACCGAGAAAACACCTCCTTGTTAACTTTGCTGTTGCATGAAGTCATGTTGCCGACCACGGAGTGTTCTTTCAAAGTGATGGACATAAGCTGCACTGCTCAACACTTTTGATAACAAACAGCTTGGCCTTGACAGAGCAGCATGAGCAAAACCACTGTTGTTGGCCTATTCTAATCTTGGCACACCTATTTTCATTTTGCACAACGTCCAGTAAAACTATGCTTGCCAGTGTCACAGACATCAACAGAAAGAAGAAAATTAGTAATTCCATATTGACTGTAGAGACTTCATGTTGTCAGGAAATAAAGTATTAAACAGAAGCACAATGAATTCGCAGGATAAGAGAGAGCATTTAACAGATATCTTAATGTATGATACTGTTAACCTGTGCATTGAAATTAATGACTTACACACAAAATTGTCATATGATTGCGTGCCTAAAGATCTTGATGTTCACAAGTCCATGGGGCCAGATGGGATCCACCCGAGGATACTGAGGGAGCTGGCAGAGGAGCTTGCCAAGCCACTCTCCATCATTTATCAGCAGTCCTGGTCAACCAGGGAGGTCCCAGATGACTGGAAACTAGCAAATGTGACACCCCTCTACAAGAAGGGTTGGAAGGAGAATCCGGGGCACTACAGGCCTGTCAGCCTGACCTCGGTGCCAGGAAAGGTCATGGAGCAGATCATCTTGAATGCCATTACACAGCACATGTGCGGGACAACCAGGGGATCGGGCTCAGCCAGCATGGGTTTATGAAAGGGAGGTCCTGCCTCACTAAACTGGTGACCTGCTTAGTGGATGAGGGGAAGGCTGTGGACGTTGTCTACTTGGACTTTAGTAAGGCCTTTGACACTGTCTCCCACAGCATTCTCCTGGAGAAGCTGGCTGCTCACAGCTTGGACAAGTGCACTCTGCGCTGGGTTAAAAACTGGCTGGATGGCCGAGCCTAGAGAGTGGTGGTGAATGGAGTCAAATCCAGTTGGCGGCCTGTCACGAGTGGTGTTCCCCAGGGCTCAGTGTTGGGGCCGGTCCTGTTCAATGTCTTCATTGATGATCTGGATGAGGGGATTGAGTGCACCCTCAGTAAGTTTGCAGGTGACACCAAGCTGGGTGGAAGTGTCGATCTGCTGGAGGGCAGGAAGGCCCTACAGAGGGACCTGGACAGGCTGGATCGTTGGGCCGGAGCCAACGGTATGAGATTCAACAAGGCCAAGTGCCGGGTCCTGCACTTGGGTCACGACAACCCCATGCAACGCTACAGGCTTGGGGAGGAGTGGCTGGAGAGCTGCCTGGAGGAAAAGGACCTGGGGGTGTTGGTTGACAGCCGCCTGAACATGAGCCAGCAGTGTGCTCAGGCGGCCAAGAAGGCCAATGGCATCCTGGCTTGTATCAGGAATAGCGTGGCCAGCAGGAGCAGGGAGGTGATAGTGCCCCTGTACTCGGCACTGGTGAGGCCGCACCTCGAGTACTGTGTTCAGTTTTGGGCCCCTCACTACAAGAAGGACATCGAGGTGCTGGAGCGTGTCCAGAGAAGGGCAATGAAGTTGGTGAAGGGTCTGGAGAACAAGTCTTATGAGGAACAGCTGAGGGAATTGGGGTTGTTTAGTCTGGAGAAGAGGAGGCTGAGGGGAGACCTTGTCGCTCTCTACAACTACCTGAAAGGAGGTTGTAGCGAGGCAGGGGTCAGTCTCTTCTCCCTAGTAACAAGCGATAGGATGAGGGGAAATAGCCTCAAGCTGCGCCAGGGGAAGTTTAGGTTGGATATTAGGAAAAACTTCTTCACCGAAAGGGTTGTCAAACATTGGAACAGGCTGCCCAGGGAGGTGGTTGAGCCTCCATCCCTGGAGGCATTTAAAAGAAGGGTAGACGTGGTGCTTGAGGATATGGTTTAGTGGTGGCCTTGGTAGTGATAAGTTAGCGGTTGGACTCGATGATCTTAAGGGTCTTTTCCAACCTTAACAATTCTATGATTATAATAATATATAATCTTCTCCTTCCCCCAACACATCTAGAAAGACACTACAAGTTGCACATGTTAGATTTGGACATGCAAAAAAAAAAAAAAGACTATTGTAAAATAACTTTATGACAAATAACAGTACAGGAATAGGAAACTACTGGTTCAGTTCTTATTACATTTAATCCAAAATCAGATAGTGTAAATACTAGTGAGGAGCAAAAATATGAGTACTTGTTCCAAAATTGTTGCATTTCAATAGGAAAAAGTATTTCTGGCCTGTGAGTTCAAGTCACGTATCAAAGATTAAATTTATAGCTCTTGAAAACACATATAGAAGTGCAGATCACACTCGGAAATTTTGAGATTACTATCCCCATCTCTCAGCCCCCTCTCCCGCCATAGCACTGTTGCTCTACACTGAACTCATGCTTTCTTCTTGTAGCTCAGTTTTCTGCTTTCACAAATATTGTTCTTGGTGCTGACACAAGCCCATGAAACTAAACCAAGGACACATTTGCTTAACCTTCAGAAAAAGAACACAGAGAAGACAGCAAACTCTTAAAGAGTTTCTGCATGAATCACTGACCTTCCCTGTTTGAAGCGGCATTACTGACACTGATGCAATGCTTATGAAACTCAAAGCCCGTAACTATCCCAAAAGAAACCACTATTCCGATATGGCCAAGCTACCTAGTTTGAAACAAACACCAAGAAGCAGGAGGCTGTACAGCGTTACACACCTTGCTACCCTCCCCAGTACTCTGCAATTAAAAGAAATCTGTAAAGACAAACCGTGGCTTTGAGGAGAAAAGGTCGCCCCGTATTACCAGAAGCCGGGAAAGGAGATCATGCCCCTGCGCCCACGGTCAAGGGCGGTTACGCCGCCCACCAGAAAACCCCGGCCGAAAAACTGCCGCCCCCCCTTGAGGGGCTCTCGGCCAAGGGCAGGCAAAGCCGCCCCACGACGGCCCCCCGGCCCCCCCACCACCCGCCCCACGACGGCCCCGCTCTCCCCTCCCCGCCTCACCTCGATGATTTTGATGAAGCGCGGGAAGACGGGGTTGCGCGTCCCGGCGATGAGAGGGACGTTGGGGAAATGCTCCGGGACGAGCAGCGGCGTCAGCGCCTTCATGACCGGCCCGGCACGGCCCCGCCGGCGTCCGCCCCGCCGCTGCCGCTGCCGCCCCCCGCCGCTGCCGTCCTCCAGCGCGTCGCCCCCCGCCAGGCCGCCGGGGCTCCGCTGCGGCCAAGAGGCGGCGACAGCCAGGCCCCAGCAGCGCCAGCCGCCAACGCCCACACAGCCGCAAGCAGCGGGCAACCGCCATACTTCCAGCGCGCGCCCCTGCGACACTTCCGCCCCGCTCCCCGCCTCGCCGCGGCCCGCCCTGCCGAGGGGCGCGTGACGGCGCGCACGTCCGAGGCTTCCGGGGTTCGCGCCCCGGCCCCGACCCCTGCCGGGAGCACGACGGGGCTGGGGACATCTGTGGGGGGGTCCGGGGGGATCCCCTCCTCACCGCCGCCGTTGCCTCAGCCCGGCCAACGCCTGGTCTCACGACGCCCTGGCTGGGGGCAGCGGGTGCACAGAAGCCAAACCGTGCTGGGTGAAACAAGTGGGGAAAGGGGCATACAGCCAAAAATGAGAGAAACTCCCACTGGAGAAGGGGCTCGGGGGGTCCCGTGAATGTGGCTTTGGCCACTGCCCCAGCCGGACCCTCAGCAGGCCGAGGCCTCAGTGGTCACTTGGAGGCAGTTGCCCAGGACTGTGTCCAGGCAGCTTTGGAGTGTCTCCGTGGACGGAGCGCCCACAGCCATGCCAGGCACCTGTGCCAGCGCTCAGCCGCCCTCGGTGAAAAAGTGTTTCCTCGTGCTAGGAGGGAACCTCCTGTGCTTCAGTGTGTGCCCATTGCCGCTTGTCGTGTCACTGCGCACTGCTGAGAAGAGTCTGGCTCCCTCTTCTTTACACCCTCCCTTCAGGTGTTTATATACATCGGTAACATCCCCCTGAGTCTTCCCTTGCCCAGGCTGAACAGTCCCAGCTCTCTCGGTCTTTCCTCATGAGAGGTACTCCAGTCCCTTCATTGTCTTCATGGCCCTTCCTTGGACCCTCCACTATGTCCTCTTGCACTGAGGAGCCCAGAACCGGACACAGCACGCCAGGTGTGGCCTCACCAGTGCTGAGCAGAGGGGAAGGATCACCTCCCTCGACCTGCTGGCAACACTCCTCCTAATGCAGCCTTTGCGACAGGCACGCTGCTGTCTCGTGTTCAACTTAGTGTCCACCACGACCTCCAGGTCCCTTTTCTGCAAAGCTGCTTTCTAGCTGGGTGGCCCCCAGCTTAAACTGGTGCATGGAGTTATTCTTCCCCGGGTGCAGGACTTTGCATTTCTCTTTGTTGAACTTCATGAAGTTCCTGTCAGCCCATTTCTCCAGCCTGTTGAAAGATTGAATGGAATTTAAAGATTCAAGGAAGCCTTGAGACTTGTCTCAGTGGTATCTGGTGAAAGGACAAGAGGCAATGGGCACAAACTGAAATACAAGAAATTCTATTTAAACAAAGAAAAAGTTGTGTTTTGTTTTTTTTTTTACTGTGAGGGTGATTGAACAGTGGAACAGGTTTCCCAGAGAGGTTGTGGAACCTACATCCTTGGAGATGTTCAAAATCCAGCTGGACAAAGTCCTGAGGAACCTGCTGTAGTTGACCCTGCTTTGAGCAGAGGGGTTTGACTAGATGATCTCCAGAGATCCCTCAGCCAAACTGCCTCTACCACACAGGAGACTGCACAGCTGGGAGGGCAGGAGGTGTGGACTTGTCTGTATATGCACCCCAAGTACACTAGTAGGCTGTAATGGCCCTGGGAAGCCTCACCTGGGGCCCCTACCCACGCTTATGAGACCAGGAGCTCTAAGCTCAGCCCTAGGCCTTCATAGCCTGAGCTATATCACTGGAGGAGTACAGGTCTCTAGTTCAGCAACAGCTGTGACCATGCCTGGCTGTGGTCCCTGTTGATCTGAACCCCAATCCCCAGACTAATTTTTCAGAGTGTGCTGGTTTTGGCTGAG
Source organism: Phalacrocorax aristotelis (assembly GCF_949628215.1). Lineage (NCBI taxonomy): Eukaryota > Metazoa > Chordata > Aves > Suliformes > Phalacrocoracidae > Phalacrocorax > Phalacrocorax aristotelis. The sequence continues at coordinate 26,580,765 of NC_134310.1, forward strand.
AAGGGGTTAATTCTCCTCACTGTGGGGGTCAGCTACCTTTCCAGCTTCCCGCGCTCTGCCGCGTGGCGTGGCAGGGGGGGCTGGGAGGGGCAGGGCCGTGGTGGGGGCGGCTGACCCCGACTGGCCAATGGCAGGTTCATTCCATACCATGTGACACCATGACCAGTATATTGAGGGGGGGCAGTGGCAGCGCGGGGGCGGCGCGGCGCCGGGTCGGCGGGCGGCGAGCGGTTGCGGCGCGTGCGGTTTGTTCCGGCGGTTCGTTCCCCCTCTCCCCTCCCCTCCCTTCCTTTCCCCCTCCCCCGGGGCTTTGCGCCTCTCGTTGTTCTCCTTTACATTGCATTTCTACTGTTGTTTCTTTTAATTTTCATTATTAAACTGTTCTTATCCCAACCCACGAGCGTTACCCTTCTGATTCTCTCCCCCATCTACCGGTGGGGGAGTGAGCGAGCGACTGTGTGGGGCTGAGCTGCCGCTAAACCACAACAGTCTTTTCGGCGCCCAACGTGGGGCTCAAGGGTTGGAGATAACAACAGCTGCTGGTCCCAGCACCATGTTGTCCTTTTTGCAGTTGGTGTTAAAAATCGGTGTTGGTTGTTTGAGTCTGCTGTGTTCTGCTGTGATTAGTAATGTTTTGCCTACAAGATTTGTTATACAAACACTCGTTTTCAGCTTTATCTGGTATTTGGGGTTTTTGCTGAAACCGTTACTGTACTTCGGATGCCACCTTGTTGAGGCAATTAGCAATTATACCTCCTCCTCTGAGAGATTTTATATGGAGGAAATACAGAATAGTACCTTTGCAACTTTGTTCTATGATGTCTGTGCCTTTGTTACAACAACGTTTTTGTATCTTGAACATCCTTGTCATAAATTGAGACCACAATGGATCATAATCCAATTAGAATTTTATTAATTGTAGCAAGTAGAATATGAGCAAATACAGCGCTGGACGGCAGGGGAGTCTGCGCTCCGCCAACTGCCGTACTGAGCAGTTCAAACAGTCTCTCTTTATACATCTTTACTTCCATGTTCAATGAGATAGTGGAGGTACTTTTCGCATGCTTCAGTTGTTGTTAGGGGGTCGTTTCCTGCTTCCTGGTGATATGGGGTTGCTTGTCTTATCTCTGTCGATAAGTTTGGACATCTGATGGTTATCTTGCATAAGCACGCCTGGGAGGTATTCTTCGCATGCTTTACATTGAGCTTTAACATAAGTCTTAATAAACAATACCTTAGTTCAGTTTCTCACAATCCCCCCTTTTTCTTTTTATCCTATTATTGTTTATTAGACACTACTTTCATTTTCGGCACTGCAGGCAAATCTTCTTCCACAATTCCGACATTTATCATAACACTCACAAGGTAATATCTCACAATTACAATCATAGTTCTTATGTGGCATAATGCATTCACAACAATCGTCATCTTCATTAATAGATACACTCTTATATTTTGCTTCAGACCTTGTAGTCAAAATAAGCAATTTAGCTGGGTCAAACCGTTCTTTAATAAAATGTAAAATACAGCGTAATATACAAGGTCCAAATATAAGTCCCAGAATCAACATAATAAGCGGTCCTGCTAAAGCAGACAACAAAGTGGTTAGCCAAGGTGAAACATTAAACCAGCTTTCATACCATAACTTGCCCGCTTCACGATCTTTTTTACGTTGTTCTAACCTTTTCCGGAGTTCAGACATGGTGTCTTGGACTACTCCCGTATGGTCAGCAAACGAACAACATTCTTCATTGAGAGCTACGCATAACCCTCCTTCCTTTAAGAACAATAGGTCTAATCCTCTCCTATTTTGCAGCACCACTTCTGATAAAGATTTTACTGAAGTGGCTAAATTTTGAATAGATTGCTCTATTTTTGCTAAATCCTCATCTACAGCCATCTGCAAATTTTGCAACTCCTGACCTTTTACCAGGGAGGCTATGCCTGTACTTGCTCCAACTCCACCCGCTATCAGCAGTGTAGCTAGGGTTACTGCCGTAATTGGCTCTCGTTTTTGTCTATTCAGGTTTCCTTCAAAGTGGCGTAGCACCTCCTCAGAGGTGTGATAGATTAGGCGAGGAACAATAATCACCTGTATGCAAAACTGAGATTCATTAAACACGTTCAAGGATAGGCAAGGCGTTATTCCGATGTCTGAACAAACCCATTTAGCTCCTGGTGTCGGGATAGCCCATTTGTCCTTTTTATTTTTGTGTTTCTCTATATTGGTGTTAGTGACTATTCGGCTGCACAAAGGCTGATACTTTTCGGGCACTGTGCCTATACATTTTCCCTGACCCGTTACTAATTGAATAGTAATTCCTTGCGTATGATTCTTCTGGTCATCCCATTGACATTCTTGTGGGTTTAAACCATTAGACCATCGAATCATACCTGGTTTTCCAACTGCCTCAAAATATGGTGGTCTAATATTATAACATAACCAGCATTCTTCAGTTAAATTTGGTTTGCTTTCATTAAGGGCACGATAAGAGGCTTGCATTAGATTCCATAAGGGGTCCTTGGGTTCTGACAACTCTAGATCTCTGGATAAAGAGAATTCAGTCACAGCATCATTAGTTGTTTTCGAAGGAGAGCCTGAGGAAGGGGTTATGACAATTACGGGGGCCATTTTTTCTTCAGAGGAAGTGAGCGGATTCAGGACCAGATTTGGTCCTATTGGCAAAGGATCGTGGGGCATCGGTTTCTTCATAATTTGAAAAATACCCCCTCTATCTACACCTTGTTCGTAATATCTAATTCCCCAAAATTTTCCTACAAGCCAGAAGTCCTGACTAGGATCTTTTATGGTTATATTAATGCCTGTACATCCAATATCTTTATGATTACATGTACCATTATAGTAACTATCTGTGTAGCTCCAATTTCTCTTTTGACATATTTGTGGTGACCATTTGATTTCTAGATTTTGATCTCCAGATGCAGACCATTCAGAGGCCCATGTTTCGCATCCCCAGTATGCACAATAATAATGGTCTGGACGATTACAGTATGATTTACCAGGGTTCGATGCTGGGCATATATAAATTGGCTTGCAATTCTTATCCATTTCTCCATCGATTAAGTAACGCAAACTTATATTGAAACTAACTGTTCCCCCCTCCATAATTTGTGCTTGGATTGGCTTATTTGGATATTGTATGTTTGTTATTGTCCAATTCATGGGTTCATGAGGGTTTCCTTTTCCATTTGTTTGGGCTATTATCGATAATAAAACTAACGATATACCAGGAAAAAGGGTGTCTGTCAATTTTTCCAATTTAAGTACACTTTTACCAGTCTTGGGGAAGTTCGACCATAGCTGCTCTTGCGCCTCATTGTTCTGGTTCTTTTCTCCACAGTTTGTTCCTCCTCTGCCTCGCCCGTCGACTCGGTTGCTTCGAGCCACGGGGTGTACCATCTTCTTGGCAGCAAGGGAAATCTTCAGGAGAACAGCTGTTTCAGGCTTTCTGCCTGTTTATATAGGCCTCCCACTTTGCAGCTTTAACTAATGAGACTAAGCAAGACACAGCTAGTACTTCCCTTCTGCACTTTGTAGCCAAAATTTCAACCACAAAGGGGATTGATTCGTTGGAATGGTAACAATAATACTAAGGGTTTATTCCTTTGGCAAAACTTTCCACCATTCATGGGATCCTCGAATAATTTCTTGTTCCGACTCTAATTGTTTTTAATTTCCACTCAGTGAGAGTTCTTTGGATTTTCCAACACTGTGTGCAAACTCCTGTCGGAGGGTATCCATATTCACAGTGTGTCCACCATTTATCCTGGCATACCTTACACTTGCAACGAGCAAATGGATAACAATCGCAGTTCAAATGATTGCATCTAATTTGTATATCTAAAGTGCTTATTAGCTTTTCCTCTATATTCAATATTGTGTTACTACATAAGTTTAGCAATTTCCTTCAACACACTTCGTACGCTTCCATATATAATAGATTAAAAAAGATAATTATAGCAAATATAAACAGCAATATACACTTTATACCAAAAGGTAATGCGGCAAAATAATCAACTAAAGTTCTTATCATTACGTTATCTTTTCAGAGTTATCTTGGTGTCACCTGGAGTACTGATTACTTTCCAGTAGGGTCTCGTCACTGGGCCTTTAATGCGACTGGCATGAGTCCATCCACGCTCAGCAGTCCGGACAGCTGTTTCATCTTGTTCCTTAGCTCCCATTTGTTCTAGTTTTTCCTTTTCTGCAGACTCAAAACTCAAATTATTACTAACAGGTACTTGCTGCATAGTCAAAATCGTACTATAATTGCCTGCTACTCGTTTTGCTTCTGTATCAGCTGCATTATTTCCTCTAACTTGATAACTCGTGCCTCGCTGGTGTCCCTTTATATGTACAACTGCTATTTTATTTGGTATTTTCAATGCCCCCAGAACTCGCCGAATTAATTCTGGGTGTATCAGTTCTTTTCCCTGTGAGTTAACAAATCCTCTCTCCTCCCATATTTTCCCAAAGGTATGTACTACTCCGAACGCATAGCGTGAGTCTGTATATATAGTTCCATCCTTTCCCTTCAGTGACACTAAGGCTTTCCACAATGCGTACAGCTCACAGGCTTGAGCCGACCAGCTGGCACTCAGGGGGCCCGATTCTATTGTCTTAAATTCTCCTTTATCCAACTTAATGATGGCATACCCTGACAATCGTTTACCTTCCACTATTCGAGATGACCCATCTATAAAAATTATTTCTCCATGTTGTAATTCCTCTTCTTCTAGATCTGGTCGAATTCGTGTTTGTTGTTCAATCGTTTGAAGACAATCGTGTATTAACTCAGTACTTTCCCCTGGGTATAAAAATTCTGCAGGGTTAACCGCTCCGACAGTCCTTAGGGACAGTTTTGGAGATTCTATGAGTATTCCCTCATACTTTAGTAGTCGGCTATCTGTAAGCCATTTTTCTGCTTTTTGTTGAAGCACCCCCCTTATGTTATGAGGCGCATATAGGACAACTTCCCCATTGAAGGTAATACGATTCGTTTCTTCAAGTAATAAGGCAGCAGCAACAACGATTTGTAAACAACTTGGCCAACCCCTGCTCACAGGATCCAACAGCTTTGATAAGTATGCTACTGGTTTCTTTTGTCCCGCCCATTCCTGAGTTAATACTCCGAATGCTGTTCCTTCATGTATGTTAACGAATAAATGGAATGGCCGCTTTAGATCTGGGAGGCTTAAAACCGGTGCTTGACTTAACTCCCTTTTGAGGCTGATAAACTGATCTTGATCCTGAGGGGTCCACTTGGGTATTTTGTCTTTAGACAGTTGTTCATACAAGAATTTAACTTTAAAGCTGTAATTCTCTATCCATTGTCTACAATACCCAAATAGCCCTAATGCTTGTCGAATTTGCCTCTTAGTGACAGGCATAGGTAATTCCAGAATTCCCTTAATGCGCTCCGGATCCAATATCTTCTTGCCGTTAAACAAATAATGCCCCAAATATTTCACTTTTTCCTCCACAAATTGTAACTTTTCTTGTGATACCCGTAGTCCCTGTTGTGCAAAAAAGTTTAGAAGTCGAATGGTTTCTTTTCTTACATCCTTCTTATTATTCCCTGCTATGAGTAGATCATCTACATACTGTAACAGCACATTTCCCGTTTGTACCTGGTATTCTTTTAAGATCTCTTCCAGGGCCTGTCCAAACAGGTTAGGGGACTCAGTGAACCCTTGGGGGAGCACGGTCCATCTCAATTGCTGTCTGCGGCCTGTCTCTATGTCTTCCCATTCAAAGGCAAAATAATCACGGCATTCTTCTGCCAGTGGACAGGCCCAAAAGGCATCCTTTAAATCAACCACACTATACCAGGAGTTATGGGGTCCTAGCTTGCTTAGCAGTGTGTATGGATTTGCTACTACAGGGAACCGGGTGATAGTTCTTTTGTTTATTTCCCTTAAATCATGTACGAGCCGATATTTCCCATTTGGCTTCCTTACAGGCAAAATGGGAGTGTTAAAGGGTGACATACAAGGCTCTAAGATTCCTTGTGCTAATAATCGATCAATTTCTGGTTTCAATCCTCTCCGTCCTTCTAGGGATATGGGATATTGCCTTATCCTCACAGGTATGTGGGGTTCGGAAATTTGAATTTTAATCGGTGGGATTTCCAGTTTACTTATTGTATCCGGAGAGTACCAGACATCGGGGTTAATTTGTTTTTGATCATCTACGGTCAAAGGATAAGCAGACACCGTTAGCTCTTGATTTTTTACTTTAATTTCTAATTGCAATTCAACAATTAAATCTCGTCCTAACAGATTAAATTCTGCTTCAGGGACGAGCAAGAGTTCACCCATTCCAAATTTATTTTCAGTTTCGAATACCACATTTTTGATTTTGCTTACTTTAAAGGGTTCTCCTTTTGCCCCAATTACTTGTACCTTTTCAGGGGAAACTTTACATCCCTCAGGTATTTGCCTAATAGTCGATTTCTCAGCCCCAGTGTCTACTAAAAAGGTGAACTCTTGTTTATGGGGACCTATTTTTAATTTTATCAAGGGCTCATGATGACCCCGGTCCCCTAAGATATAGAGCCCCTGACTCTCCTATTCCGTTTTTAATATTTCCTCATCCCTGATCCTTTCTCTGCAATTCGTCTTTATATGTCCCTTCTTTCCACAGTAAAAACAACATCTCTGTTCCTTCTTTACTACCACGTTCCCTTGTTTCGTTCCAGCAGATCTGTGTTCACCAGTCCGCCCTTTGCGATCCTCTCTGACTGCTGCTACCATCATTTTTACTTGTCGCTTGCTGCTCTCTTCTTCCCGCCTTACGTAGACTTTCTGAGCTTCCCTCAATAATTCATCCAACCCTCTATTCTGCCAGTCCTCTAACTTTTCAATCTTCTTTCTGATATCTTCCCATGATTTTGCCACAAACTGAGTTTTGAGGAGCGCTTGCCCTAAAGGGTTGTCTGGATTTACCCCAGAATACAGCTGAAGGGCTTTCCTCAGTCGTTCCAGCCACTCAGTAGGGCTCTCATCTTTCTTTTGTATTTCATTAAATGCTTTATTGATATTCTGGCCACGGGGTACTGCTTCTCTAATCCCTTGAATTACTATAGTTCTCAGGTCCTGCATATGAGTTCTATGCACCGGATCCTGATTATCCCAATTAGGTCTTTGGAGTGGCCATTTAATATCTGCTTGGGGTCCCTGGGCATGCTGAGCATCCCACAGTCTCATTCCTGCTCGCCTGATCATATCTCTTTCCTCGGTAGTAAATAATTGACCAAGGATAGATTGCATCTCATCCCAAGTATAAAGATTTGGTCCCAAAAATTGATCTAATCTTTCTGCCACTCCGAGTGGGTCTTCAATTAGGTTTCCCATCTCGGTTCTTTTAAAATCTCGTAGGTCAGCCGAACTTAGGGGCACAAAAATATATCCAATCACAGGTTGGGGTCCCCCCATGGGCATTTCCCTTAAAGGATACATCTGAGCTGCCCCTTTTTGACTCCTAGTTACGCGTCTAGGAGGAGGGGGAGACCCTTGTTCCGATTCTGGTGGGGGAGTGGGTGCTCTGGGGACCTCTGAAGGGGCTGCGGGAGCAGGAGGAGAAATATAGGGAGGGGGGGCTTAGAAGGGTTTCGTCTAACTCTTCCTTCTTTTTCTTTTGTTCAGTTTTTACTTCATTCAGTGGATAAAGTCTAGCTCTCGGTCTTTCTAGCCACACTTCCGCATACTGACTCTCTTCTGGGTTAAGGGGTTTTTTATTGTTAACCCAGAGGTTTAATTGTTGTCTGACCCAATCCTCTTCTGACCCATAGACTGGCCAAACGTCATCTTTAGAAATCTTCTTCCCTCCCCATATCCTAGTACAATATTTTATCATTTTCTGTTTATCTTTCCCTAGGGTTCCAGGGAAATATCTCCAATTGTCTAGGATATATGCCAGAGGGGTATTCTTAGGTACAGTGGGTACCTTTCCCATGGGAGTCGAAGGCTTGCTGCCCTTCGCCCCCATCTTCTGGAATATCCACAAGCGCGCACTCACTCGTTCCCCTTGTTCCTGGCCCAGTCCCTCGCGGGAGATGGGAAACGCAGTACTTAAGGGTCCGCACTCGCCTGGTTCAATATAGCGAACCTCTCACTCGTTATATTCCAGGAAACCCAATCCCGCCCGAACGGTAAACCCGCGAACAAATTTGCCATATACTTACGCGCCCTGCGTCTTCGTCCGGACTCCCGTGCACAGAATTTTTATGGGATTTTACCGGTTTCTCCTTTGCTCATCATTCTAGAATTTAGGTTCGTCGGTAAGGTTGAGGTAAGCTGTCGGTCGCGGGGCCGCGGATTGCCGCGGGGCGCCTCCCCGGAGGACAGAAGCTCACCGTTCCTTATCCGAGTCACGGCACCAAATTGTCATAAATTGAGACCACAATGGATCATAATCCAATTAGAATTTTATTAATTGTAGCAAGTAGAATATGAGCAAATACAGCGCTGGACGGCAGGGGAGTCTGCGCTCCGCCAACTGCCGTACTGAGCAGTTCAAACAGTCTCTCTTTATACATCTTTACTTCCATGTTCAATGAGATAGTGGAGGTACTTTTCGCATGCTTCAGTTGTTGTTAGGGGGTCGTTTCCTGCTTCCTGGTGATATGGGGTTGCTTGTCTTATCTCTGTCGATAAGTTTGGACATCTGATGGTTATCTTGCATAAGCACGCCTGGGAGGTATTCTTCGCATGCTTTACATTGAGCTTTAACATAAGTCTTAATAAACAATACCTTAGTTCAGTTTCTCACATCCTTGGGTGGTTAAGGTGCACTTATTGTTAGTTTTTGGGCATGTTGTTTTGGTTTTGACTAAGCAACTTAAGAATATCACCCAGAAATCTGCCCCGAGGCTTGATAGTTACGAGTGGCAGGGCATGTGGGATAGCATGGGCAAGTACCTAGGGCAGCTGCTCCAACCCCAGTGTTTTGGAGTTTCACCCCCGAGCAAGTGCAGAATCCTAAAAACTAGTAGAATATTTGGAGAAAGTATGTTGTTACGCTGGGAACTCCAGAGAGACACAGATAACTGCAACATGCTGGGGCCTGGCCCATGCATACCGAGCCCTGCTCAACAGTATTCAGTGCCCCCAGGGGGAAGAGAATGTCTCTGGATTGAAATGCAAAGTGACTGGCACTGTAGACAATCCAGCCCTGACAACAGGCACTACAGCCACTCAAACCCCCACAACAAGTACCGGAGCTAGCTCAGAAAATAAACCGGTACCAGTATCAGTTGCCCCCATACACAAGACGAAATATTGGAAGCGGACATCAACTCGTTTAGAACGGGATGATGAAGAACCAGGGCCATCGCGGGGAGAGGAGGGAGAAGTAATAAATGAAATAGAGACCACCCGATCCCTGTCCTTAAGCGAGTTGCGAGATATGCGAAAAGATTTCGGCCGTCGTTCAGGTGAGCACATTGTCACCTGGCTGCTCCGATGCTGGGATAATGGGGCCAGTAGCCTGGAACTAGAGGGAAAAGAAGCCAAACAATTGGGATCCCTTTCTGGGGAAGGGGGCGTTGACAAAGCAGTTGGAAAATGAACACAAGCCCTCAGCCTCTGGAGGCGACTCCTGTCTGGAGTGAAGGAAAGGTATCCCTTTAAAGAAGATGTTACATATCGCCCAGGAAAATGGACAACTATGGAGAAAGGCATCCAGTATCTAAGGGAATTAGCTGTGTTTGAGGTGATTTATGGTGACCTGGATGATCAACGGTCATCCAAAGATCCAGATGAAGCCGAGGGCACACGACCCATGTGGCGGAAGTTTGTACGGAGCGCACCATCTTCGCATGCAAACTCATTGGCAGTGATGTCCTGGAAAGATGACGAGACACCAACGGTGGCAGAGGTGATAGATAGACTCCGGGATTATGACACAAATATCTCTTCCTCGCTTGTCTCTGCTGTGGAGAAACTATCCCAAGAGGTCCAGCAACTCAAAGAAGATCTGTCCTACTCCCCACCTCGACAGAGCAGTGTCTCAGCTGTTAGGAATAAGCGTCCTTTGGCTCAAAGAAGGGGATACACACCACGGGCCACCCTATGGTTCTACCTGCGTGACCATGGAGAGGACATGATGAGGTGGGATGGCAAGCCTACTTCGACCCTACAGGCACGAGTACATGAACTGCAAGGAAGAACAGTCACTGAGGGAGGCTCTTCCAGGAAAGCTGCTGCTCCAGTTTCCAGCGAGCAAGTCCCCAGACAGAGGAGTAGAAGCGCAGATTTTATTTCTAAGTGTAATAGAGGGACTCCTGATTCACATTTACAGTAAGTGAGTTGTGACTGCCATGATCAGGACTAGAGGGGCCCTGCCTCCAGCCGGGTGGAGGAAAGGGATAACCGGGCTTACTGGACTGTGTGGATCCGATGGCCTGGCACGTCCGACCCACAGGAGTATAAAGCTTTAGTGGACACCGGCGCACAGTGCACCTTAATGCCATCAAACTATATAGGGGCAGAACCCATCAGCATTGCTGGAGTGACAGGGGGATCCCAAGAGCTAACTGTATTGGAGGCCGAAGTGAGCCTAACTGGCAATGAGTGGCAGAAGCACCCCATTGTGACTGGCCCAGAGGCTCCATGCATCCTTGGTATAGACTACCTCAGGAGAGGGTATTTCAAGGACCCAAAAGGTTACAAGTGGGCTTTTGGTGTAGCTGCCTTGGAGACGGAGGAAACTGAACAGCTGTCTACCTTGCCTGGTCTCTCAAAGGACCCTTCTGTGGTGGGGTTGCTGAAGGTCAAAGAACAACAGGTGCCAATCGCCACCACAACAGTGCACCGGCGGCAATATCGCACCAACAGAGACTCTCTGATCCCCATCCATAAACTCATTCACCAACTGAGGAGCCAAGGAGTCATCAGTAAGACCCACTCACCCTTTAACAGTCCCATATGGCCAGTCCGGAAGTCTAATGGAGAGTGGAGACTAACAGTAGACTATCGTGGCCTGAATGAAGTCACTCCACCGTTGAGTGCTGCTGTGCCAGACATGCTAGAACTTCAATACGAACTGGAGTCAAAGGCGGCCAAGTGGTATGCCACAATTGATATTGCTAATGCATTCTTCTCAATCCCTCTGGCAGCAGAGTGCAGGCCACAGTTTGCTTTCACATGGAGGGGCGTCCAGTACACCTGGAATCGACTGCCCCAGGGGTGGAAACACAGTCCTACCATTTGCCATGGACTGATTCAGACTGTACTGGAACAGGGAGAAGCTCCAGAACACCTTCAATACATTGATGACATCATTGTGTGGGGCAGCACAGCAGAAGAAGTTTTTGAGAAAGGAGAGAAAATAGTCCAAATCCTTCTGAAAGCTGGTTTTGCCATAAAACAAAGTAAGGTGAAGGGACCTGCACGAGAAATCCAGTTCTTAGGAATTAAATGGCAAGACGGTCGTCGTCAGATTCCAATGGATGTGATCAACAAGATAGCAGCCATGTCTCCACCAACTAGCAAAAAGGAAACACAAGCTTTCTTGGGCGTTGTGGGTTTTTGGAGAATGCATATTCCAAATTACAGTCTGATCGTGAGCCCTCTCTATCAAGTGACCCGGAAAAAGAATGATTTCAAATGGGGCCCTGAGCAACGACAAGCCTTTGAACAGATTAAACGAGAAATAGTCCATGCAGTAGCTCTTGGGCCAGTCCGGGCAGGACAAGATGTAAAAAATGTGCTCTACACTGCAGCCGGGGAGAATGGCCCTACGTGGAGCCTCTGGCAGAAAGCACCAGGGGAGACCCGGGGTCAACCCCTAGGGTTTTGGAGTCGGGGATACAGAGGGTCTGAAGCCCGCTATACTCCAACTGAAAAAGAGATATTGGCAGCATATGAAGGGGTTCGAGCTGCTTCAGAAGTGGTTGGTACTGAAGCACAGTTGCTCCTGGCACCCCGACTGCCAGTGCTGGGCTGGATGTTCAAAGGAAACATCCCCTCTACACACCATGCAACTGATGCTACGTGGAGTAAATGGGTTGCACTGATCACCCAGCGGGCTCGAGTAGGAAACCCCAGTCGCCCAGGAATCTTGGAAGTGATTATGGACTGGCCAGAAGGCAAAGATTTTGGATTATCACCAGAGGAGGAGGTGACACGTGCTGAAGAAGCCCCACTGTATAACAAACTGCCAGAAGATGAGAAGCAATATGCCCTGTTCACTGATGGGTCCTGTCGCCTTGTGGGGAAGCACCGGAGATGGAAGGCTGCTGTATGGAGTCCTACACGACAAGTAGCAGAAACTGCTGAAGGAGAAGGTGAATCGAGCCAGTTTGCAGAGGTAAAGGCCATCCAGCTGGCCTTAGACATCGCTGAACGGGAAAAGTGGCCAGTGCTCTATCTCTATACTGACTCCTGGATGGTGGCAAATGCCCTGTGGGGCTGGCTGCAGCAATGGAAGCAAAGCAACTGGCAGCGCAGAGGCAAACCCATCTGGGCTGCCACATTGTGGCAAGATATTGCTGCCCGGGTAGAGAAACTGGTTGTAAAGGTACGGCATGTGGATGCTCACGTCCCCAAGAGTCGGGCCACTGAAGAACATCGAAACAACCAGCAGGTAGATCGGGCTGCCAAGATTGAAGTGGCTGAGGTGGATCTGGACTGGCAGCATAAGGGTGAACTATTTCTAGCTCGGTGGGCCCATGACACCTCAGGCCATCAAGGGAGAGATGCGACATACAGGTGGGCTCGTGATCGAGGGGTGGACTTGACCATGGATATTATTGCACAGGTTATCCACGAATGTGACACATGCGCTGCAATCAAGCAAGCGAAGCGGGTAAAGCCTCTGTGGTATGGGGGACGATGGCTGAAATATAAATATGGGGAGGCCTGGCAAATTGACTATATCACACTCCCACAGACCCGCCAAGGCAAGCGCCATGTGCTTACAATGGTAGAAACAACGACTGGCTGGCTGGAAACATATCCTGTCCCCCACGCCACTGCCCGGAACACTATCCTGGGTCTTGAGAAACAAGTCCTGTGGCGACATGGCACCCCAGAGAGAATTGAGTCAGACAATGGGACTCATTTCCGAAATAGCCTCATAGACACCTGGGCCAAAGAGCACGGCATTGAGTGGGTGTATCACATCCCCTATCATGCACCAGCTTCTGGGAAAATTGAACGGTACAATGGACTGTTAAAAACCACACTGAGAGCAATGGGGGGTGGGACATTCAAGCACTGGGATACACATTTAGCAAAAGCCACGTGGTTAGTCAACACGAGGGGATCTGCCAACCGAGCTGGCCCTGCCCAGTCAGAAATCCTACATACTGTGGAAGGGGATAGAGTCCCTGTAGTGCACAGAAAAAGTATGCTGGGCAAAACAGTCTGGGTTCTTCCTGCCTCTGGCAAAGGCAAACCCATTCGTGGGATTGTTTTTGCTCGAGGACCTGGGTGCACTTGGTGGGTGATGCGGGAGGATGGAGAAATCCAATGTGTGCCTCAAGGGGATTTGATTTTGGGTGAAAACAGTCAATGAACTGAATGGCACAATGTGAACTGCTATATAATACTGTGTGTCACCTCCGTGTTGTATCAATGATATCAGAGTACGAGCCTCCCAACCCATGGAAGATCAACTATGAAACAAGCCGTGCAGCAGTGATGGAACGATGGCTGACTCGGTATGCAGCAACCCAACGCCACACACCATCTCTCCCACCCGGAAAGACTGATACAACAGATGGAGCCCAGAGTCATGGACTGCGTGAACTCAATGGACATTTTAAAGGGAAGATCCATGAACTAAGGGAATGATGTCTGTGTATTATGTTAAAGGATGGGAAGGGGAGGGGTGGTGGTTGGTACGGTTGTATTGCATCATATGGGACCTGGGCATGGTGTAAATGGTATGGAATAAGGGGTGGAGAATGTGCTGGTTTTGGCTGAGAAGGGGTTAATTCTCCTCACTGTGGGGGTCAGCTACCTTTCCAGCTTCCCGCGCTCTGCCGCGTGGCGTGGCAGGGGGGGCTGGGAGGGGCAGGGCCGTGGTGGGGGCGGCTGACCCCGACTGGCCAATGGCAGGTTCATTCCATACCATGTGACACCATGACCAGTATATTGAGGGGGGGCAGTGGCAGCGCGGGGGCGGCGCGGCGTCGGGTCGGCGGGCGGCGAGCGGCTGCGGCGCGTGCGGTTTGTTCCGGCGGTTCGTTCCCCCTCTCCCCTCCCTTCCCCCCTCCCCCGGGGCTTTGCGCCTCTCGTTGTTCTCCTTTACATTGCATTTCTACTGTTGTTTCTTTTAATTTTCATTATTAAACTGTTCTTATCCCAACCCACGAGCGTTACCCTTCTGATTCTCTCCCCCATCTACCGGTGGGGGAGTGAGCGAGCGACTGTGTGGGGCTGAGCTGCCGCTAAACCACAACACAGAGCTTGACCTCAGCCTTGCCTCGTCACTGAGTGCCTGCCCAGCAGTCACCATACCTGGCTTGACCTCAGACCTGCTTCATCACCATGCTATTGTTTTATGGTCTGGACTCTTGGCTGGACCTGGTCGTCGTCTCTGAGTCTGTGCTGCTTGTCTTCCTTGGGTACTGTGGGACCAGGCCCTGACTGGTGATGCCCTTGCCCCATCAGCTCTGTTATTCACCTCGGTTCCTGTCCCTTAGGGAAGGGAAGACAGAAAAAAGGGTTACCTAAAGGGAAAAGATATAACAGCTTTCATTTTGCTCAGATACCATGCCATTAATGTAACATTTCAGCGAGTAATGTAAATGTGCCTCAGAGACCTCTTCCACATAACCTTTCAGGGGAGGGCTACGTTGGATATTAGGAAAAGGTTCTTCCCCCAGAGGGTGGTGGAGCACTGGAACAGGCTCCCCAGGGGAGGCATCACGGCACCAAGGCTGGCAATATTCCAGAAGCACTTGGACAAGGCCCTCAGAGACATGGTGTGAATTTGGGGCTGTCCTGTGCAGGGACAGGAGTTGGACTCGATGGTCCTTGTGGGTCCCTTCCAACTCAGGGCATTCTGTGATTCTATTCTATGATCCTATGATTCTTTGTTTGGTGTGGATTTCTGAGATGGAAGTATGTGCTTCTGTGCTGTGTACTGCATGTGAAGTAAGCCTCGTGCAGCTTTGCCAGTTGATGGGCATATGCAAAAGATGGCATCAAAGAAAAAGCTTTAGGGAAAGGCCTTGTAAAAATCTGAATTTAGTATTTGACCCATGTCATAGGCACATGGAGATAAGGAAGCATAATACATAATGCTAAAAGTAACATCCATAACTTTATAAGGTCACGGTCCTGAGGAACAATAATAGAAAAAAAAATGGAAAAGCATTGTGGAAAAAAATTCCCTTTATTCTTCAAATATGCAAACTATCTTTATTAACACTGAAACTCACAGCATGAAGAAAAAGCCCTCGGGAATCAACATAGTCAAACTGCCAGAATGCTATGAACACACTGTACAGGACGGATCTCCAGTTATCTCTTTCTTCCTTGGGCAGAGCAAGAGAAGGACATACAATTTCAGGGCAGATCTGACTCCTGAATCAACGTGCATGTATCACATATGTAATGTGAACATGGCCTATCATCTGAAAATCCATATTCTTCATGGATTTTCTCTCTTAAAATTAATTTTGAAGAGAAGTGCTCTAATCCAAGAGCTCCTCATGTATGTATGCATTGAGATAGCTCTTTGTTTCATCCCAAATATTGCCTATATAATCGTTAGGAATAACTCTCTCTGCAAATAGGAGAAACTCGGAAAGTTTCTGCAAGTAGAAGCAGCAGGACTGCAGTGAAGAAAAGACTGCATAAACTCTCAAGTGTGGCGATTCATGACACAGACTCCGTATTCATGCACAAGCAAAGCCAAAAGCCGTTTATTCACAAAAGAGCAGCCTTAATATAGTCTGCCTCCTGAGCTAGTATTTTTCCATTCTCGCCGCCTCTGAACGTGTTCTATCACACTAGCTCCACGTATGGTATAAACATAGATAAGCGCGCTCTCCTGCTTCGGTGCTCCAGCTGTGCCCCTGACCTTCTGTCCCACATATCAAGGCCTCAGTTCTGTGTTTTTCTGTGGGTTGTTTTTCTATTCCACGGCTTGCGTCCAACAAGGGCGATGAGATCACGGGAGGCCACATTCACTTACTCCACAAGGAACCACCCGAGCCAATGGAGGACAAGCCTTTCAAGAAGCAGTGCAAGTGCAGCAGCGACCCGACCTGAGCTGGCTTTGGTGCCCAGTAACTCCACGCAACACACCACCTCTCCTGTCCTGAGTGACCACCAGAACAGATGGAGCCCAAAGCCATGGACTAAATATCTGTGTATTTTATCAAAGGATGGGAAGGAGGGGGTGGAGGTTAATGAGGTTGTATTGAATAGTGTGGAACCTGAGCATGATGTAAATGGTATGGAATAAGGGGTGGATACTGTCCTGGTTTCAGCTGGGATAGAGTTAAATTTCTTCATAGTAGCTAGTATGGGGCTATGTTTTGGATTTTTGCTGGAAACAGTGGTGATAATGCGGAGATGTTTTAGTTGTTGCTAAGTAGCACTTACACTGGTCAAGGACTTTTTCAGCTCCCCGTACTCTGCCGGGTGCACAAGAAGCTGGGAGGGGACACAGCCAGGACAGCTGACCCAAACTGGCCAAAGGGATATTCCATACCATATGACGTCATGCTCAGTATATAAAGCTGGGGGAAGAAGAAGGAAGGGGGGGACATTTGGAGTGATGGTGGCTGTCTTTCCAAGTAACCACTACGTGTGATGGAGCCCTGCTTTCCTGGAGATGGCTGAGCACCTGCCTGCCCATGGGAAGTGGTGAATGAATTCCTTGTTTTGCTTTGCTTCTGTGCGCAGCTTTTGCTTTACCTATTAAACTGTCTTTATCTCAACCCATGAGTTACCTCACTTTTACTCTTCTGATTCTCTCCCCCGTCCCACGAGGGGGGAGTGAGCGAGCGGCTGCGTGGTGCTTGGTTGCTGCCTGGGGCTAAACCACAACAGGTTATCCATGAATGTGAAACATGCGCTGCAATCAAGCAAGCAAAGCAGGTAAAGCCTCTGTGGTATGGGGGACAATGGCTGAATTATAAATATGGGGAGGCCTGGCAAATTGACTATATCACACTCCCACAAACCTGCCAAGGCAAGTGCCACGTGCTTACAATGGTAGAAACTACGACTGGCTGGCTGGAAACATATCCTGTCCCCCACGCCGCTGCCCGGAACACTATCCTGGGTCTTGAACAACAAGTCCTGTGGCAACATGGCACCCCAGAGAGAATTGAGTCAGACAACGGGACTCATTTCCAAAATAACCTCATAGAATCTTGGGCCAAAGAGCACGGCATTGAGTGGGTGTATCACATCCCCTATCATGCACCAGCCTCTGGGAAAATCAAAAGATACAATGGACTGTTAAAAACTACACTGAGAGCAATGGGGGGTGGAACATTCAAGCACTGGGATACACATTTAGCAAAAGCCACGTGGTTAGTCAACACGAGGGGATCTGCCAATCGAGCTGGCCCTGCCCAGTCAGAACCCTTATGTACTGTGGAAGGGGATAGAGTCCCTGTAGTGCATGTAGAAAATATGCTGGGCAAAACAGTCTGGGTTCTTCCTGCCTCAGGCAAAGGCAAACCCATTTGTGGGATTGCATTTGCTTGAGGACCTGGGTGCACTTGGTGGGTGATGCAGGAGGATGGAGGAGTCCGGTGTGTGCCTCAAGGGGATTTAATTTTGGGTGAAAACAGCCAATGAACTGAATAGTATGCTGTTAATTGCTATATAATGTTGTATGTTGTCACTACTATGGTTGCTATATGCCATATCAATGGTATCATGGTGGGAATCTCCCAAATTAGTTAAAAAAAAAAAAGAACTTTTCATTGAACCAAGTGAAGTGCAGCACTGATAGAACAAGGACTAACAGTGAAGCAGTGATGGAACGAGGACTGACTTCAGCATGCAACAATCCGACACCACACACAGCACCTCTCTGAAAGAACCCAAAGTCATGGACTAAATGAACTCAGTGGGCATTTCATGGACATTTTACGGGGTGATCCATAGACTAGGGGAATGATAAAGGAAATCTGTATATTCTGTTAAAGGATGAGAAGGCGGGTAGGGGTTATTGAAATTGTATTGGATAGTATGGGACCTTAGCATGATTTAAATGATGTGGAATAAGGGGTGGATACTGTCATGGTTTTAGCTGGGATAGAGTTAATTTTCTTCACTGCAGCTGGCATAGTGCTGTGCTTTGAACTTAGCATGAAAACAATGTTGAGATAACACACAGATGTTTTGGCTGTTGCTGGGTAGTGCTTGTAATAGTAAAGGAATTTTCTAGCTTCCCATGCTCTGCCGGGTGCACAAGAAGCCGGGAGGGGAGGGGGCACAGCTGAGAGAGTGGATTCAAACTGGCCAAGGAGATATTCCATATCATGTAACGTCATGCCCAGTATGTTAACTGGGAGGGGCTGGCCGGGGGAGGGAGGAAGCAATCGCGGCTCGGGGACGGGCAGCGTCAGTCGGTGGGTGGTGTGCAGTTGTATCATTTGTGTTTCTGGGTTTTTTTCCTTTTCCATTTTATCATATTATCATTATTGTAATTATTATCATAATCATTATTATTTTTTTTATTGTAATTATTAAACTGTCCTTATCTCAACCCACAAGTTCTTTTGCTCTTCTGATTCTCTTCCCCATCCCACAGGGGTGGGGGGAGTGAGTGAGTGGCTGCGTGGTGTTTAGTTGTTGACTGAGGCTGAACCATGACATATGGCTAACCAAAGTTATATAAATAACCAAAGTTCAAATGCTGGTCAAACAAATGTGAAACTAAATCCCATCCCACAAGACCTTGCTGACAGATAAGAAGGGCTTTAAACATGTTGGCTCCATATATTTCTGTTGAAAAAGCTGACCTGTGAAAGGGAGGTTGGGGGCTGGAGCAGAGGGGTTCAAAGACCAGTGAAGAGAAACAATGCTGCAAACACAAACTGCCTAGGATGCTTAATACAACCTCTGGAAAAGGTGGGTTGTGAAAAAGCACCTCTGAAAGTCACAGCTTGCTCAAGGATGAAGCCCACCACTTTTCCTCGCTATGGAGCCCAAAGCCCACGGCAGCCTGCTGGGTTTGGCTGTGGTGCTGCTGCAGAGTTTGATTCCAGCTCTTCTCAGACACAAGCCCAGCTGCCGTCATGCTCTGGCTGTGGGATTTTGCCTTCTTCCCAGTGTGCTCATGGAAACGCAGAGCCGTGGCCCTGGCAGGGGTAAGCTCTCCCTCCTCCTGCACGGGCACAGTGGTGGCTTTAGCATCAGGAGCTGAGGATGTGCCAGCACCACAGTGTGGGCAGCCACTTGGTGACCTTGTCCGTTCCTACCAGGATTTGCCCCTCCTCTGTGCTCTGTCGGGAGCATGAGTTTTGGGATTGGCTCCTTGGATGGTCCCCTGGGTTGTTTTGCTGGTCCCATGGATGTGCAGAGCCCAGGTACAATATGTCACCCATCCCTGTGCAGTGCCAGAGAGGTTGGTGAGCCCCTTGTGCCTGGGCAGGATATTTATGCCTGACCTGGTGCTGCAACTCTTTCCTGCTACTGGAGTAGACCAGGGAGACTAATGCTGTTGTGGTGGCAGCTGGGCACAGCCAAAGGTGACAACTGAGTTGGCACTAAGAGGGTCCAACCAGCAATGTGGCTGCAGAAGATGAAATCTAGGCTGCACCCAGGTGATGTTCCCATTTGCCTACCTTCACCTTTTCTTCTTCAAAGAGCAGGAGGAGGTAGGAGAGGACAAAGCAAGGTCCCTGGGAATAGGGACACCCCCCCCACACACACCTTTTCCACATCTAGCATGTCCTGGGAACATCAGTTCCCCAAAATGCCAGTTCTCTGGAGCAGATCTATGGCTGGAAGACATGTCCTCAGGAATGGCTGAGGGCTCTGGGTTTGTCTTGTTTGGATGGAGAAAAGGAGGCTCAGGGGTGACCTCATCGTTCTCTGCAGCTTCCTGAGGCGAGGACGTGGAGAGGGAGTTGCTGATCCCTTCTCCCTGGGATCCAGGGACAGGATGCCTGGGAATGGTTCAGAGCTGCATCATGGGAGGCTCAGACTTGACATTAGGAAGCACTTCTTTACTGAGAGGGTGGTCAAACACTGCAACAGGCTTCCTCAAGAGGTGGTTGATGCCCCAAGCCTCTTGGTGTTTGAGAGGCATTTGGACAATGCCCTTAATAACAAGCTTTAACTCTTGGTCAGCCCTGAAGTGGTCAGGCAGCTGGACTAGATGATCATTGTAGGTCCCTTCCACCTGAACTAGTCTACTCTAGTCTATGGGAGGAAAAGGAGACCTTGATGGGGGATGATCAGAGAACAGCAGATCTGTGGGAACTGGCTCACCTGTGGACTTCAGACACTTCTCAAGTTCTTGCTTACCTTCCTTGGCTGTCCCATAGCTTTTACTAGTGCTCTGCTGTAAGAAATATGCTTAATGCACAGGTCAGTGAGAACTGGAAATAAGGCAAGGAGAAGCTTTGGATGTATGGAGAACAGCGTTAGCATGAGCTCCAGCATCCAGCTATGTTTGGAGGTTGTTTTTTGTTGTGTTTTTTTTAAACTTTAATGATTAAGCTTAATTGAAAAAAAAGCCAGAGATGCTACTCCAGTACCTTTTATGGAGCTTGAACCTGCTGTATTTTTCATGGCCTTGTACACAGCAGCTCTGCAATGCCTGGCCCTTGATGCCACTTCTCTGCCCTGGGGCCACCTGGCACCAAGCTCCTCCACGCACCGAATCTCTGTGCACCCTGTTGTTTCTGCAAGGCCCAGCTGTGGGGTGAGGGGGTGAAGGAGGCTCTTTGGTGGCATCCATCTCCAAGACCTGCCTGTCCTCCTGCTTGGTGGCCAGAGGAGCCATGCGAGGAGAAGCCGCCAGGATGCAGGACCCGCCCAGTTCCCAGCACCAAGACCCAAGGTGATGGTGTTTGCCTTTCCAGTCTCCCCCTGCTGCCCGTGCTCCCTCTGTCAGGGACACAGCTTGAGCCACGAGTCCATCCCCACCCAGAGTCACAGGTGTAGCCTCTCCCTGGGACACGAAGCCAGGCAGAAAGCAAAGATTGGGGGCTTTGTTTTCAGCATCAGAAAAATGCCACCTGCCTGGCTGTAAAGTCCAGGCAGACCTGGATGGCCATGGGGAGGCAGGCAA
Organism: Phalacrocorax aristotelis; assembly: GCF_949628215.1. NCBI lineage: Eukaryota > Metazoa > Chordata > Aves > Suliformes > Phalacrocoracidae > Phalacrocorax > Phalacrocorax aristotelis. The sequence continues at coordinate 26,602,012 of NC_134310.1, forward strand.
GGTGCAGGGGAGTCCAGTCAGGGTCAGTGAAAGCATGGTATTGTCCAAACCACTGCCCCACAGCCCAGATGCCCTCTTGGGGGGTAAAACCGAGGACACCCTTCCTCCTGACAGACTCCTGGGCCACTCCCACAGCCCACCAGTCCCCAGCCTCAGCCACCTCCACCCCCCAGCAGTGCCTCTCTGCAGCAAAGCCCTGGCTACCCAGCATGCACGGCTCCGTGTCGAACCGCTCGGGGTTGCTGGGCAGTGAGGCCCACTCATCTCCACATCCCACTCCTCTCTCGTCGCTGGCCAGGCTCAGGAAGGGGTTGGCAGTGTCTGGGTCCAAGGTCACATTGGCTGGGGACAGAGGAGGAGAACCTGCTCATGACAGGCAGCCCCAGGGGTGCATCAGGGCTGCATCCACACCAGCAAGAGAAGGGACAGGGCTGTTTCATTTCAGTAGGCCAAGGGAAGTGATCATCCCCCTCTGCTCAGCGCTTATTAGACCACATCTAAAATACTGGTTTTGGGAGCCATGAAAACCTGCAACCCTCCCCTACACATCCCAAGCCCCTCAAGTCCCTGCCCAAAGATACCACTGGTACCCCAATATCTCCCATAATCCCCATTACCTCTGCCTCTCCTTGCAAGTCCTCCCTAGGATTCTCCCACCTCTCCACACAACAAACACTCCAGGTCACTCCAGGAAGCCAAGACCTCTCAGAACCATCTAGGAACCCCAAAGCCCCAGGACCCCCTAATGCCCCCCATCTACCCCAAAACCCTGACACCCCCAGGTCTCTTCTGTCTAGATCCCCCATGCACCTCAAGGTGTCTCTCAAGCCCGAGACACACGCACACTCTCCCCCATGCCCAGTGAATGCAGGCACCAAGAGGCCCAGTGCCCTCCACCCACCACTCCCCAGGGGACCCAGGCAGTCCTGGTGTCCCCCCACCCCATCCACGACACACAAGCCGTTGGTCTCCTGCTCTCCTCCTGTTCCTTGTGAGAAGCACCTGGATGTCTGTGATCCCCAGCAGAAACAACAAGCCCCAGATGGACAGTTTAGGAGCCTGCTTTTATTCAACCTACATTCGGGGGTGTCGTGGTTTAGCCGGCAGCTCAGCCCCACACAGTCGCTCGCTCACTCCCCCACCGGTAGATGGGGGAGAGAATCAGAAGGGTAACGCTCGTGGGTTGAGATAAGAACAGTTTAATAATTAAAATTAGAAGAAACAACAACAAAAATGCAATGTAAAGGAGAACAACGAGAGGCGCAAAGCCCCGGGGGAGGGAGAAGGGAACGAACCGCCGAAACAAACTGCACGCGCCGCAGCCGCCCGCCGCGCCGCCCCCGCGCTGCCACTGCCCCCCCTCAATATATTGGTCATGGTGTCACGTGGTATGGAATGAACCTGCCATTGGCCAGTCGGGGTCAGCCGCCCCCACCACGGCCCCGCCCCTCCCAGCCCCCCCTCCCCCGCCACGCGGCAGAGCGCGGGAAGCTGGAAAGGCAGCCGACCCCCACAGTGAGGAGAATTAACCCCTTCTCAGCCAAAACCAGCACAGGGGGGGAAACTGGGGGATCCCCAGTTCCCAGTGGAGGGGTCAGGGCAGGGGAGTGAGTATTGCTGGAGGCACAGGGGTGCAGTGTGGGGAGTCTTTGTGTCCCATGGGGTCCCCACAGTCTACGACATGTACTCTGGGGGCAGGGAGTTGTGGAAACCATAGGAGGAACCCAGTGTGGGGAAGGGATCTGGGGGCAATTTTGTCCCATAGAGGCGCTCATAAACGCTATCTGGGGATCCCACTATGGGGTGCAAAGCTTTTAAGTCCTCCTAAGTATTATTGGGGGTGTCAGGTGATCTCGCGGGGTCCTCAAGGCAGTTGGGGCCACACAAGCCAGGGGGTACAGTGAGGACACAAACCTGGAGGTCAGTATAGGCATGGGGGCAAGGTACCCTGGGTGATCCAGCACCGGGTGCCCGGCTGGTAGGCATGGATCAAGTGGGTGTCCTAATAGGTCTCATGACTGTACCCTCCTAGTAAAAGCAGCTCCCCCCCAGCACAGCTGCGCTCCCAACTACATGGGCATGGGGCAGGGGGATGAGGAGGACCCAGATATCCATCTTGGGGCTGTAGACCTCGAAGGCCAGCTGGTCCTTGTAACCAGTCTGCCCATCCTGCTGGCACAGCCCCCCGGCCACACAGAGCTGCCCACCTGCCTCCTCCATGATGTGTCCAGCTCTCTGACCATTCATGAAAGCCAGGAGCATGGCAGGCGCACCCAGGATGTAGCACAGCATGGCTGCCTGGCACTGGCACCCCACCTGACATGTAGAGGGCACCATCCAGGGCACAAGCCACATGCCCGCACAGAGCCATTGGCAGGGGCTGGCACCTCCTGGGCGAGGAGAGAGGGAGAGGATGAAGGGCAGGTTAGGCAGGTGTCATGGTTTAGCCGGCGGCTCAGCCCCACACAGTCGCTCGCTCACTCCCCCACCGGTGGGACAGGGGAGAGAATCAGAAGGGTAATGCTCGTGGGTTGGGATAAGAACAGTTTAATAATTAAAATTAAAAGAAACAACAACAAAAATGCAATGGAAAGGAGAACAACGAGAGGCGCAAAGCCCCGGGGAGGGAGGGGAATGACCTGCCGAAACAAACCGCACGTGACGCAGATGCTCACCGCCCGCCAACCCGACGCTGCACATGTCCCGAACCACAACTGCCCCCCCTTTAATATACTGGTCATGGTGTCACATGGTATGGAACGAACATCCCATTGGCCAGTCGGGGTCAGCTGCCCCCCCACCCCGCCACGCGGCAGAGCACGGGAAGCTGGAAAGGTAGCTGAGCCCCACACGGTGAGAACTAACCCCTTCTCAGCCAAAACCAGCACATTCTCCACCCCTTATTCCATACCATTTACACCATGCCCGGGTCCCATACCATCCAATACAACCTTACCAACCACCACCCCTCCCCTTCCCATCCTTTAACATAATACACAGACATCATTCCCTTAGTTCATGACCTTCCCTGTAAAATGTCCATTAAAATGTTCATTGAGTTCACCCAGTCCATGACTCTGGGCTCCATCTGTTGTATCAGTCTTTCAGGGTGGGAGAGATGGTGTGTGTGGCGTTGGGTTGCTGCATACCGAGTCAGCCATCGTTCCATCACTGCTGCACGGCTTGTTTCATAGTTTATCTTCCATGGGCTGGGAGGCTTGTACTCTGATATCATTGATACAACACAGAGGTGACACACAATATTATATAGCAGTTCACATTGTGCCGTTCAGTTCATTGACTGTTTTCACCCAAAATCAAATCCCCTTGAGGCACACATCGGATTTCTCCATCCTCCCGCATCACCCACCAAGTGCACCCAGGTCCTCGAGCAAAAGCAATCCCACGAATGGGTTTGCCTTTGCCGGAGGCAGGAAGAACCCAGACTGTTTTGCCCAGCATACTTTTTGTGTGCACTACAGGGACTCTATCCCCTTCCACAGTATGTAGGATTTCTGACTGGGCAGGGCCAGCTCGATTGGCAGATTCCCCTCGTGTTGACTAACCACGTGGCTTTTGCTAAATGTGTATCCCAGTGCTTGAATGTTCCACCCCCCATTGCTCTCAGTGTAGTTTTTAACAGTCCATTGTACCGTTCAATTTTCCCAGAGGCTGGTGCGTGATAGGGGATGTGATACACCCACTCAATGCCGTGCTCTTTGGCCCAGGTGTCTATGAGGCTATTTCAGAAATGAGTCCCCTTGTCTGACTCAATTCTCTCTGGGGTGCCATGTCGCCACAGGACTTGTTGTTCAAGACCCAGGATAGTGTTCCGGGCAGTGGCGTGGGGGACAGGATATGTTTCCAGCCAGCCGGTCGTCGTTTCTACCATTGTAAGCACATGGCGCTTGCCTTGGCGGGTCTGTGGGAGTGTGATATAGTCAATTTGCCAGGCCTCCCCATATTTATACTTCAGCCATCGTCCCCCACACCACAGAGGCTTTACCCGCTTCGCTTGCTTGATTGCAGCACATGTGTCACATTCATGGATAACCTGCGCAATTGTGTCCATGGTCAAGTCCACCCCTCGGTCACGAGCCCACCTGTATGTTGCATCTCTCCCTTGATGGCCTGAGGTGTCATCGGCCCACCGAGCTAGAAATAGTTCACCCTTATGTTGCCAGTCCAGATCCACCTCAGCCACTTCAATCTTGGCAGCCTGATCTACCTGCTGGTTGTTCCGATGTTCTTCAGTGGCCCGACTCTTGGGGACGTGAGCATCCACATGCCGTACCTTTACAACCAGTTTCTCTACCCGGGCAGCAATATCTTGCCACAATGCGGCAGCCCAGATGGGTTTGCCTCTGCGCTGCCAGTTGCTTTGCTTCCATTGCTGCAGCCAGCCCCACAAGGCATTTGCCACCATCCAGGAGTCAGTATAGAGATAGAGCACTGGCCACTTTTCCCATTCAGCGATGTCTAAGGCCAGCTGGATGGCCTTTACTTCTGCAAACTGGCTCGATTCACCTTCTCCTTCAGCAGTTTCTGCTACTTGTCGTGTAGGACTCCATACAGCAGCCTTCCATCTCCGGTGCTTTCCCACAAGGCAACAGGACCCATCAGTGAACAGGGCATATTGCTTCTCATCTTCTGGCAGTTTGTTATACAGTGGGGCTTCTTCAGCACGTGTCACCCCCTCCTCTGGTGATAATCCAAAGTCTTTGCCTTCTGGCCAGTCCATAATCACTTCCAAGATTCCTGGGCAACTGGGGTTTCCTACTCGAGCCCGCTGGGTGATCAGTGCAACCCATTTACTCCACGTAGCATCAGTTGCATGGTGTGTGGAGGGGACGTTCCCTCTGAACATCCAGCCCAGCACTGGCAGTCGGGGTGCCAGGATCAACTGTGCCTCAGTATCAACCACTTCTGAAGCAGCTCGAACCCCTTCATATGCTGCCAACATCTCTCTTTCAGTTGGAGTATAGCGGTCTTCGGACCCTCTGTATCCCCGACTCCAAAACCCTAGGGGTCGACCTCGGGTCTCCCCTGGTGCTTTCTGCCAGAGGCTCCAGGTAGGGCCATTCTCCCCGGCTGCAGTGTAGAGCACATTCTTTACATCTTGTCCTGCCCGGACTGGCCCAAGAGCTACTGCATGAACTATCTCCTGTTTAATCTGTTCAAAGGCTTGCCGTTGCTCAGGGCCCCATTTGAAATCATTCTTCTTCCTGGTCACTTGATAGAGAGGTCTTACGATCAGACTGTAATTTGGAATATGCATTCTCCAAAAACCCACAACGCCCAAGAAAGCTTGTGTTCCCTTTTTGCTGGTTGGTGGAGACATGGCTGCTATTTTGTTGATCACATCCATGGGGATCTGACAACGACCATCTTGCCATTTGATTCGTAAGAACTGGATCTCTTGTGTGGGTCCCTTAACTTTACTTTGTTTTATGGCAAAACCATACTTCAGAAGGATTTGGACTATTTCCTCTCCTTTCTCAAAACCTTCTTCTGCTGTGTATGGAGGCGACTGATACTGGCACAGGTTGATTCTCTGAGTCAGCTCCAGTACTTGTCCTGGGGGTTTGAGTGGCCACAGTGCCTGTCACTTTGCCTTTCAATCCAGATGCCTTCTCTTCCCCCTGGGAGCACTGAATACTGTTGAGCAGGGCTCAGTATGCATGGGCCAGGTCCCAGCACATTGCAGTTATCTGTGTCTCTCTGGAGTTCCCAGCATAACAACATACTTCCTCCAAATACTCTACTAGTTTTTCAGGATTCTGCACTTGTTTGGGGAGGAAACTCCAAAACACTGGGGCTGCCCACTGCCCTAGGTATTTGCCCACGCTATCCCACATGCCCTGCCACTCGTAACTATCAACCCTTGGGGCAGATTTCTGGGTGATATTCTTAAGTTGCTTAGTCAAAACCAAAACAACATGCCCCAAAAGTAACAGTAAGTGCACCTTAACCACCCAAGGATGTTCAAGATACAAAAAGGTTGTTGTAACAAAGGCACAGACATCATAGAACAAAGTTGCAAAGATACCATTCTGTATTTCCTCCATATAAAATATCTCAGCAGAGGAGGAGGTATAATTGCTAATTGCCTCAGCAAGGTGGGATCCAAAGTACAGTAAGGGTTTCAGCAAAAACCCCAAATACCAGATAAAGCTGGAAACCAGTGTTTGCATAACAAATCTCATAGGCAAAATGTTAATCACAGCAGAACACAGCAGACTCAACAAACCAACACCGATCTTTAACACCAACTGCAAAAAGGACAACATGGTGCTGTGACCAGCAGCTGTTGTTATCTCCAACCCTTGAGCCCCACGTTGGGCGCCAAAAAGACTGTCGTGGTTTAGTGGCAGCTCAGCCCCACACAGTCGCTCGCTCACTCCCCCACTGGTAGATGGGGGAGAGAATCAGAAGGGTAATGCTCGTGGGTTGGGATAAGAACAGTTTAATAATTAAAATTAAAAGAAACAACAACAAAAATGCAATGTAAAGGAGAACAACGAGAGGCACAAAGCCCCGGGGGGGGGGAGGGGGAGGAGGGGGAGGGGAATGAACCGCCGAAATAAACCGCATGCAACGCACTCACTGCCCGCCGACCTGACGCTGTGCCTCTTCCCAGCCACAAACTGCCCCCCCTCAATATACTGGTCACGGTGTCACATGGTATGGAATGAACCTGCCATTGGCCAGTCGGGGTCAGCCGCCCCTGCCATGGCCCTGCCCCTCCCAGCCCCCCGCCATGCGGCAGAGCGCGGGAAGCTGGAAAGGTAGCTGACCCCCACACGGTGAGGAGAATTAACCCCTTCTCAGCCAAAACCAGCACAGCAGGGCTGCCCCATAGTGACTGCCTGCCCAGGAGTTCCCCAGTGAGCCATGGCTCCATTGACCGCTCAGCAGTCACCAACACCCAGTGAGCCCCAGTGGGCCGCATTAGCTAACACATAATGGCTACGTTGAGGCCATGTGATGGATCATGAGGCTAATGATGACCAAAGGGTCATCACTGTTCAACATTTTGTAGAGCCCAAAAGACACCATTGGTCAACCCACAATGAACTCCCAATGGACAATATTGGTCAACACCAAACAGAGCACCCAATGAACATAGCTGGAAGAAGCTGAAATTATCTGTCTCATTGGTAGATGGCCAACAGATCCTCAGTGAATACTATTGGCCAAAACTTCATTCACCACACAATAGGCATCACTGGCCAACACCCAATGACTTCCAAGGGGCACGGTTGCTCAATGCCCAGTTGACCTCTCTCAAAGGCCACTGTACACCCAGTCTCCACCAAAGGCTCTGTAACCCAAAGACCACTCAATGGGCACCACTGGCCAATGCAAGGGGCTGCTGGGGCAGAGGAAAGCAGGTGTCCATGGGGAGGGGTCTCACCTCCAGATGCCATTGGTCAGGTCATAGCACTCCACGGTGTCTGTGCAGTAGAGCTCCCCTGAGCTGCTCCCCAGGGCATAGATGAAATCCCCAATTGCCACAGCAGCAAAGTAGCTCCACACACAGGTCATGCTGGCCAGGCGCTCCCAGGAATCGTCCATAGGCTGGTACCTGGGTTTGAAAGGTAAAAGGGCAAGAAAGTACCTGTTACCTACAGTGCTACGAGGTGATGTTGGCACTGATGAGGGCAACAACCAACCTACAACCAGCCAATCCCATAATGCCTCGGGGCCACATGGTTCCCTTCCACTGGAATACCCCCTCCTTCTGGGCAATACCAAACCCATAATGCCCTGAGGCATCTCCAGCTAAGACCCTCCCTGCCCGAACCTCAGAAAGCCTGTAACATCCCAGAGTGGAAGGGCACCTCCCAGTCCTACACCTAACCAGTCCCAGAATGCCTTAGGGCCACTTGACCAACTGCAGTGCCACAATGTTTTGGGTCCATGGGGCAGCTCTAGCTCCACCAACACCTCCTCTGACCCCATAACGTCCTGGTGCCACATGGCACCTCTAGGACCTCTGTAGCCCTCACCTGTAGACATTGGCCATGGTGTCATGGACCCCATAGTAGCGCTTTCCACCCAGGACATAGAGGATGTTGCCCACCACAGCTACAGCATGGCGGAAGTGTGGGCCGTCAGGAAAGTTCCCCAGTGGCCGCCACTCCACCTGCTTCACCAGCCCCACAGCACTGAGGTAGTGGTGGTCAAACCAGAGGTGTCAGCTGAGCTTCCAGGCAGCCAGGTTGGCCATCAGTTTTTCTCCACCACAAACCACCAGCACTTCTTGCAAGGAATGCACCCAGCATGGCAGCTGGGCCATGGGGGCCAAACTTGCTACCACAAGCTCACGGAGGACCTTTGGGTCAGCTGCTCCTGCAGTAACTGATGGGACCGTCTTCAGCTCCTGGCTGGACACGAGGGCAAAGCGAACAGATGACAGGACTTCCTTGGCTAGATCCTCTTGGACATCGCTGTTGGCCATAAGCCACCGGGATGCTGCTTCCAAAGCTTCCAATTCATGGAGGACATTGAGACCATCAGACCAGAGGAGGCAGATGAGAAAGTGGGCAGGAAGATCCAGGAAGGCCGGTGTGGCCACCACGCTGGGGAAGGTGGCCAAGATGTAGTCCTCTGCTATGCAGCCCACCTGAGCCAGCCCATAAGCCACAGCAAAGGCCAGCACGTCTAGGCCAGTTTCTGAGGGTCAGGCCATGGGTGAAGACATCCAGGCAGAGGGTGAGGAGCCCCCAGGCCTGGTAGCACAGGGAGGTCTCAGCTGCCTCCAGGACTGTGGGCCATGGCCCTGCCACAGCCCCCGTGTAGGCGAAGGAGAGGAGGCGCAGCTCGGCTGGAGACAGCCCCGTGGCCAGCGGGGCAGCAGGGTTGTGGGTGGTCTCCTGCATGGGGCAAGTGAAGAGGGCACGGAAGAAATCACAGGAGCAGCTCAGGGCCAGGCGCTGGACTAGGGGGAAGGAGGAAGAACAGTAGGGGCAGCAAGGGGACCCTTTGCAGCATGCAGCCCTCTGGGAACCCAGGTGTCCGTGTCCCCCCCCAAACCCCCAGCTCTCTTGAGTGGACCAGCTCTGCAGGCACTGCCACCTCCTCATCCCCCCCAGAGACTCAGCCCCCAGCATTCATGCCAGGGGACCCAGCTGTCCCAGTGTGCCCTGCCCCATCCCCAGCCCCTCCTGGGGGACCCCCATCCCGGCTCACCTGGGATGACCGCGTCCCCTGCCTGGAGCTGGAGGTCGCAGCCCAGGCCGCTGGCATGGAGTTGCTCCATGGCTTTTAGGGTCTCCCACTGCTCCTCCAGGGGCTTGGGACCCCCCTCCTGGGGGGTGTCACTCTCCAGCTGCGGGACACAGGCAGCCACCACCCGGGGGGCCCCCAAGGCCTGGGCAGCCTCTTCTACCTCCTTCTCCTGGCCATGGGGCACAGTCCCCCCATAGGTGAAGGCCATCACGGCCCACCAGCCCCATAGCGTGGCCCCGGGTGGCAGGGAGACATGGGGTGGGGGGCCCTGGCGCAGCTCTCTGGTCCTGCCCTCCAGGAAGCCGAGGAAGAAGGAGCTGATGGAGGCCAGGACCATGGCATGGGCCACATCACCCTCCGGGCCCACGGCCACATCCACCAGCTATCCTGCAGTGCGCAGGCGGTTGGCCGTGGCCAGGAAGTGTCCAGCGTGGGCCCCGTCCCGCAGGCTCCACCAGGCTGGGGCTGGCCCCTCTGCAACCCACATCTTGCCTGTGGGAACACACAGAGCGGGGGAGGGGTGTCAGGGTGCTGCCTCTGTATCCAGAGCCTCTGGCCCATGGCAGAAGTCTTGCCTGGGGACACAGGCGGGATCCTGCTACTGGCACTGCCCCATAGTGAAAGCCACTGGGTCAATCACCAAAGCCTCTACCCCATAGCTAAGGCCACCAGGAGCTGCTACTACCCCATAGATGAATTTAATGCCCCTTGGCAAAACTGCAACCCAAAAGGTGAGACCAACGGGTCACGTCACCACCCCATAGCTGAGGCTGATGTCCCTCATTGCTGAACCTTCAGGATAAAGCAACTGACCCACAGCCAACGCTGCTGCCCCAGCTGAGAGCCACAGCCCCATAGCTCAGTCCACTGCCACCCATCAAACCCTCCACCCTATAGCAGAAGCCACCAAGCCCCTCCCCAACCATTGCCCTATCATTGAAACTACTGGTGCTCCAACAGCAGCAAAGCCGCTGCTGCCCAGAACAGCTCCCCAGCGAAGCCACCTGCCCCAGCCATTGGGTGTGCAGCAGCAACTGCAGTGCACTGCCTGTCCCCTGCTGCGCTGCCTGTCGCAATGCATCATGTGACATCACATGTTGCACGCCCTCTTGCACCACTTGCTGTCAGGGCGTGCTGAGCCTTGCACAGCATGCTGTGTCACACTGTGGTGTGCTGCATGCTGACACTTCCCCCCCACCCCGTCATGAGTGGCACCTCATGTGTTGCTCCCTGTGTTTGCGTGGTGTCGCGTGTCCTTGCTCGGGCCACACACTTTGCAGCCCTGTGTGGGGTGTGCCGTATGCTGTGTCCTGCATTGCCGCGCGGCATGCCGTGCTGTGCTGTGCCATGCACTTGTACCCCCTTACTGCCCGCTGCCACTCCAGGAATCTCCTGTGACCCCCCAGGAATGTGCCTGGGTAATTATAGCCCAGACAGGACACATGGCAGTGGCTGGGAGCTGGGAGAGGGAGGCCTGAAGCGCCAGAGCCCTGGGACAGGGCAGTGGGGACACCTGGGTTCCCTGAGGACAGCAGCAGGGTGGGTGGAAGCTGCCAGGAGATTTTTCGCCTCTCAGGCAGCAGGAGGGTGCAGGCAGGGCTGTAAACCCCGGGTTACCCTGGGCAGGTCCTGTTGGGGGTCTCTGGCCCATCAGACCTCCCTCAAACCTTGCTCACCTCCAGAGCCCCCTCAAAAGTCCTCGGGTGGGAGAGAAACAAACATGCCTGCTCTCCCAGCCCCATGGAGGGTGACGATCCCCATCCCATTGTGCTCCTGAACTGGAGCCCAGCCCCGCTGCCCCTCACACTGAAGAGCTGGGGGTCCCCCAGCCCTGGTGCCAGGAAGCATGTGGGGGCACTGGCCCCTTGGCTCCAGCCCTAAGCACCCCCAGGACCACCCTACACCCCCCCCAGGACACCCACCTGCCCACAGACAGCACATACCAGGGAGCAGCACAGCCTGCCATGGCTGTGGCCATGTCCCCCGTGTTGCTGTGTCCCCTCCTCTACTGTCCTTGGGTCCCCCCATCTCCTTGTCTCTGGTTTCCCTACCTCCTGTCCCCTCCTCTCCCACCTCCCTGTGTTCCCCTACCCCACATCCCTGCTTCCCCTAGTACCCACATTTCCTGTCCTTTATTAACTCATATTCCTGTCCCCAGATGTCCTGTCCCTGGACCTTCATATTCCCATGTGTCTGGTTGAATTTTGTGTCCCCAACGATGACGATTTCACAGCCTTTCCAAGTCCATTTGCCAGCACTCACCTACCCCAAATGTGAGACCCTTTTTCCCTTCTATCTAGTTAGAATTTCCATATCTGCAACTTGTGCTTGTTATTTCTCATCCTTTACTGAGCACCTGAGCCTGCCTTTTCATTAAGTTGTAAAAAAAAAAAAAAAGGTATTACATCAGCCCTTGACCTTCTTTTCTTCAGGCTGAACGATGCCGTTCTCCTCACCCCTCCTCGTGCACCCTGTGCCTTGACCCTTTTACACCTTCTCGGTGGCTCTGCTGGACATGCTTGTTTGCACGCAGGAAATTCAGCTGGACACAGCCCTGAGCAACCTGCTCCAGCTTTGAGCAGGAGGAACTCCAGGGGTCCCTTCCAGCCTCAGCTATTCCCCAATTCTAACCCTCTAGACTTCCTTAAATGCTTATCAGAGAAAGTCCCCAGGCTCCCTTCTGGTCAATCATAGAATCATCGAATGGTTTGGGTTGGAAGGGACCTTTAGAGGCCATCTAGTCCAGCCCCCCTGCAGTGAGCAGGGACATCTTCAACCAGATCAGGTTGCTCAGAGCCCCGTCCAGCCTGCCCTGGAACATCTCTAGGGATGGGGCATCGACCACCTCTCTGGGCAACCTGGGCCAGGGTTTCACCACCCTCATAGTAAAAAACTTTTTCCTTATATCCAGTCTAAATCTACCCTCCTTTAGTTTAAAATCATTCCCCCTTGTCCTGTCACAACAGGCCTTGCTAAAGAGGTCACCCCATCCTTCCTACAGTCCCCCTTTAAGCACTGAAAGGCCACAATAAGGTCTCCCCACAGCCTTCTCTTCTCCAGGCTGAACAACCCCAGCTCTCCCAGCCTGGCCTCACAGCAGAGGGGCTCCAGCCCTTGGAGCATTTTTGTGGCCTCCTCTGGCCCCGCTCCAACAGCTCCATGTCCTTGTGTTGAGGAGCCCCGAGCTGGACGTGGCGCTGCAGGGGGTTCTCAGCAGAGCAGAGGGGCAGAATCCCCTCCCTCACCCTGCTGCCCACGCTGCTGGGGATGCAGCCCAGGGGATGGTTGGCTTTCTGGGCTGTGAGCGCATTGTTGGCTCATGTCCAGCTTTTTGTTCATCGGTACACCCAAGTTCTTCTCTGCAGGGCTGCTCTCCATCCCTCTATCCCCCAGCTTGTATGGATACCAGGGCTGCCCCAACCCAGGTGCAGGATCTCGTACTTGGCTTTATTGAACCTCATGAGGTTCTTCCAGACCTACCTCTCCAGCTTGTCCAGGTCTCTCTGGATGACATCCTGTCCTTCTGGTGTGCCAACTGTGCCGCTCAGCTTGGTGTCATCTGCAAACTTGCTGAGGGTGTACTCGACCCCACTGTCTGTGTCATCGATGAAGATACTCGCCCTTGGGGCCCTCCCAGTAGCCCACCATGGCGCCGCAAGGGCACGGCTGCCAGTGCTGCACACTCTCACGAGAGGACGGCGCCGCCCCGCCCTGCCCGCGCTGCACCACCTCCTGCCCCGGTGACTGGACAGGGCCGGTGGTCGCCTGCCTGAGCCGGGGCCTGCTAGGGCCGGGGATCCTCTGCTTGAGCCGGGGCCTCCTCAGGAACCGACCAGCCCCCGGTTTGCGTTGGCCTGAGGCCGTTCTCCTGAGCCGAGCTGGTGCTGAAAACACCGTTCCCGCCTCAACACGGCGCGATCCCCGGGTCAGGAGCCTCGTCCTGGCGTTTCCCGCCGCAGCTCTCGCCAGTGGCTCCATGTCCAGCCTCCAACTGGTGGGTACTTAGAAATGCTGCAGAAAAGTACTTGTATTTCATGTTTTCAGCTCACACCCAAGCCGGGGCTCTTAAGTTGCTTTTAGATGGTGCAGCTCTGTCTACACCTAAACAGCATATGCTTCTGATAGCTTACATTTTTCAAGGGTGGCTGTTCCATGGTGGTTCGGGGTGGGTGGGTTTTTTTTTTTTCTCTCCCTGTAGGTTTTTTTTTTGGTAGTTATAACTAAAGAGTACTTGAATTATTTTTTATGAATTTTCAAGGACAGTATTCTGAAATACTAGGTGTTTTGGCACACTTAGGCCACATTGTAGTGTAGGCTATACTGGAAGTAAATCTTTTCCAGTTGTTCTCAGTTTGCCAATACATTCAGCGACTCACTACTGTGCTTTCTCAGTGGATCCCTTCAAGCCAAGCTCTTCCAGTTCTGTTTCTCCCACCACTGAAATAACTCCAACAGGTGAATGGAAGCAGTCTGTAACTGGATTGACACTTAACTCGAGCTCTAGAGTTCAGTTTAAGTAAGTCAGTGCACAGAAAGACCAAAGAACAAGGGGAGAAAAGTGCACAGTGAAAAGTCAGTTTAATGAAATCTTGCATGACAAATTAGGAATTCCAATTATGATAATTGCCATAAAACTAGAGAAGATTATAGGGAAACATGGTAAATTTTCAAATATGTAACATGTTCTAGAAAGGAAATAAACCATTGTCTACACTCACCAGGAAAACAAGAGGCCAGTCAGACTGCAGAATGGGATGCATTAGGGTGGCAATACCTAAGCAATGGAACTGATACCTCAGTGACTGGGAATGGGGAGAGTCATTACGAAGTTGGAGGTTTTTTTTTTTAATTCCTGCAGGCTTATAACAGTTTGGACATCTGCCCAGCCTGATTTCAGTGGAGGACTGCGGAGGACTAGTTTATTTAGATCTTCCCCTGTCCTGTCTTCTCTGAAATAGTGCATCACGCACTGGGAACTGGACTACAGAAAGATGATGTAACTACACATTTTCATACCTTAATGTTTGTATTTCCTGTGGGTGTAATCTTATTTTTAGTTTTATGGATAACAGTTTTACTTCTGGTTTTAGTAACGCCACCATTCCTGCAACATTTTCCCCATCAGGTGTACCCAGCTTTATTACACTCTTCAGTATCTTTTTTCCTGGAATATTTGAAAGGCTGTGCCCACATCACTCAGCAGCCAGAACCAAGAGACACAGTAATTGCTAACAACATCCATGTGTTAACAACAGACCAAAGGGCAAAGATGCAGCAGGAAGGTGGTGCAAGGGGCAGATTGTTGTAAGAAGGCAAAGCTGGCCATCATCACCCTCCCTTCTAGCAGCCATTGCCCAGCACAGGAAATAACACAGGGCTCAGGGCATTTTGTTTGTTTGTGTTCTGATAAAAACTTTAATGTAGTTCCCACATACATTTTGATGACAGTCTTACATAACTCTTTTAAAACACGTAGGCATTCTCATTTTACCTGTCACTAGTTTACTAAGGTTTAAAACAGAAAATTAAATAAGAGTTTTGCTTTGGCCTAACTACATCTTGCTGGGCAGGGCCTGAACTCAATCTATGGCCAATTCTGGTAGTGGTTCACACTAATCTTTTCCTCTTCACTACAGACATATATGCAAAGCTTCCAGCTGAAATAAAATCTGTATCAGTAAATAGTTGCCAGATATTTTTAGAATGCTGTAGACAACTGTGTACCACCACTAAACCCCATCAAAGCAAGCATGCTTATTCCATTTTTCTGAATTTCTTGCACCAACTTCATTTTAGGTAAAGCACCTGAAAGTGAGACTCTGCATAGACCCCATGGAGTTTGGGACCCAGAAATAACACCTGTTTCTCTACAAGTAGGCCCCGCTGACCAAGACACCTTATTAATTTTCTTTACGCTGACAATAAGTAGCTTTATATGCTGCACGGTTGTTTGAAAAGAGTAGTTTAAAACTGAGTATCTCAGTGTAAAAAGATCCAAGATCAAAAAGCAGATCACTTATTTAAAAATACAGAAGTTCTCCATACCTTGTGATGCAGAAACAATTGTGTGGGTGGGTATTAAGAAACATGCTATGCTTCTGTTAGTGAGCTGCACAAGAGGGGATCATCAATAGGTTTGTGCATGGTTAAAAACCCCCAGAACTCTAAGGAGGAAAAAAAAAACCCAAAATGCAAAAAGGCATGAACAGACAATCCAGAGAAATCACAAATGGAGTGGCACAGCTAGTCATTAGCCCTTTTCATGCCCCAGAAAAGCAATCCAAGATGGTCCTTCAACAGTCTGTCAGGAAAAGCAAAGCACCCCACTGCCCCGACAGCTTACATCCCCACAATGGTTAATGACTGACAAGAAGTAAAAACATGTTCTTGACTCCTAGTGATGAAAAGCATGTTTCACGACAATAGAAGCAATAATGACTGTTCTGCTACTGGAATAATTTCAAAGTCGCTTTTGTGCTACAACCTGGGTTTTCACTTTCAATTCAGGCTACATTAAATGCTTCTTCCCCTTTAATTTTCTTTTAAATGGTACATTTTAGATCTCCTTGACCTACAGGAGAAAGAGCAAGCGAGAAGTTATGTATCAGTAAACTACATATAAAAGAAATAGGACAGTTCAGGGAATTTATAGGGAAAGCGATCTGGTCACTGTTCTTAGTGACTACCAAATTCCAACTTTGCTGGACAAGAATATACCATATGTTTTAATAACAAAACTCAAATTTCACACAGAAGGCCTGAATTATTAGAAAACTTCCAAAGCAAGAAGTGAGTTATGGTTACAGTAGGAGCACTTCAGAATTACACACAGAAAAACACATTCTTGCCTTTATTTTGATGGAACAGAATACAATATCCTTCAGCCCAAACTATTCAAAGCTGGCAATATTACCTTTTTCTTCATGCTGCAAGACTTCAGGAAACAGAACAGGGACAGGAAGGGTTAGAAGTTAATTTTCTATTTAAGGCCATTCATCAAGATATTTAAAAACATACTCAATTTTAAGCGTGAATAGTTGCATTGACTTCAGTAAGATTATTCACATGTAGTTAAGTCAGGCAAGTGCTTAAATGGCTTGTTGAATCAAGCCATTAAATGAGAGCTGCTTTATTATACAGTTTTATTTTAATGGCTGACAGAGCTCATTACATGAGCCTATTTTATTCTTCCAAGGGCTAACAGCTGCTTCCTCATCAACTTTTCTGAAGGTGTAACCTGTATGACTCCTATGCTTTACTGTAGCCACAGAAACATATAATTTTCTAAGAAAAATTGTATGCAACATCTATTATATATAGTGGCTTAGTTCCCCCTTAAATAGTAACAGAAAAGAACAGTACAAAACAATAGTTTCACTTTTTCAACACACGAGCATCTTATTGAAAAACTAAAATAAAAAAGTATCACCACAATATAAATCCCCAAATAATAATAATGAAATGGGAAGAAAGAAAAGGAGTTAGCAAAACATCCTGTGGACTCTGAAGTCTCTTATTACCGCATTAAAAGAAAAAGCTTTTCTGGTGAACCACAATGTTTTGTTTCTTTCTGTTTACAAACCCACTAGACAGGGAACAACGGTGTCCACAACCTACGTTGGGATTCAAAGGTAAAAACATAATCTGCCCCATCTGCAGTCCAAAAGGAGAAAGAACCTGAAAGGGCAGCCAGTGAGCCTAGCAATTGGTGAGGACATGGTTTTCCCTGCAGGTGGAAGAAACTCTTAAGGGGGAGTAGGGTTTATGAAAGCAGAATTCGAGTTGGAACCATGTCGGAAAGTTCCCTCTGAGGCCTGCAAGACGTGAACTACTGAAGAAACAGACAAAAGGTCCCAATGAAAAGCTGTGACAAGATGTAATGTGCCATTTCAATTACAAGGAAGAGGGAAAATGTTTGTTGTTTGTTTGGGTTTTTTTGTTGTTGTTGGGTTGTTTTTTTGGGGGGCTCATCAATATGATGAGCTTTCACATCCCAAACCACATTCAGGTAGTTTCCAAGTCTGCTTTTTTTGTGTGGAATCTACTGATCCAGACCAAAAAACCAAACAGAACAGGGATGCACAGTTCTTAAAGTCCTGGAGCCTTCAATACTGCCTGAAATAATAGCTGGCCTGGGGTATCCAGAGATGCCTGCAAGAGGGTGTTCATAGCAGCCTTGCAAGCAGATCGGCTCACATCTGCTATGTGCTGCCAATGTTCTGCCCGTCACCATCATTAGAACCTGAAACAAGCAAAGCAGTTCTTTGTCATAAGAAATATCTCTTTTGTTTCTTGCCTTACAATAAAGGCCCTACCTGAGAAGCCTACACAAGTCTCATATTTAGGATTTAAATGACAGGTGAGAACTATAGAGCTCCCCCCTCCCCTGCCTTACATCTTCCTTCTCCAGATTAAGTTCTGTCCACTGCAGAATTTTATAGAATCATAGAATCATTAAGGTTGGAAAAGACCTCTAGGATCATCAAGTCCAACCACCAGCCCAACACCCCCAGGCCTCCTAAACCACGCCCTGAAGTGCCATGTCTACATGTCTTTTAAACACCCCCAGGGCTGATGACTCCCCCACCTCTTTGGGCAGCCTGTTCCAGTGCCTGACCGCTCTTTCAGTGAAGAAATATCCAAGGAACAGAGGCAGTCTATTTTTCACAAACCAAGCTCTCAACTTTGTGTTAAATAAGTGTAGTTTTAAGATTAGACTTAAGATCCTCCTCCCTTGATATCTTTAACTCTTTAGCATCACAGCTAGCCCATATAATTTCCTTATCCTAAAATTGCTCACTCATTGTTTACATCTTTGCAACACCGAAAGCAGAAAATAGACCAAAAGACTCATAGGTGATTTTATTTAATCTTCAGGGTTACCATCAGTTTAAAAAACATACCTAATGTATTTTTTACCTAATAATCTGTAATTTATGACTCTCATAAGCAGTACATGAGATTATAGAACAGAACATGAGTGATTTTTTGGGACAGCTACATTTATATATTAAACAGGGAAGTGTAACCATTTTAACTGCTTCTTTGAGCCTCTGGCCAGTTTCTGGTGTTCACAGAAACCTGTAATGTGGCAAAGACAACAAAATCCCACAAAATCCAGAGTAATGGAAATTATCAGAAGGTCTTTTTGCCCAGTAGCATCCCAGAGCCTAAAACCTCTGTTTCCAGCCTCTTAAATCCACCCACTACTTTTGTTCATATTAATTTCTTCTTTTTCCCCTGCAGTGAATCAGGATGGAGGACTGGTCTCTGTTGGATGTTCTAAGCCACAGGAAAGCAAAGCACAGATGACTCCCAAGTCAGGAGTACAGAAGGAATCAAACTGATCACTAGTGCTTTTCTTAAGTTATGGTAGTCTCATGTACAATGAGATTAATAACACTCACTCCATGCCCTTTTGTAAACCTCCTGGTTTCCAAATAGCACTCTGCTAGTCAAGAGTCAGTCTGGATCCTGCCTGCTGAAAAGTCCAAGACAGTCATCTCAGGTTTTACATGCAAGCCTTGGCCATGTTGAAGGCAAAAATGAAACTCAACTACCCCTTAAAAATCTTGTAAACAAAACTAGAACTGAAGGACAGGTAACCTCTGCTTAACAGTGACATGTAACTCAGAAGCACAGTGGCCTTTTTACCAGTTTGGAGAAGTAGCAAGAAACAGCTGCATTCAAAAAGGCAGTTCACACAATGAGTCTTATTCCAAGCACACCTGTGAGACATAACAGGTCAGAAGTCCATCTATAATATACAATTACAGAGGGGAGAGTCTGCCTTAAAGAATGACAGAGAAAAATGCATGGAAACAAGGAAACTACATGGTCTTTCTTGCTTACCACTTCCAACTGATCCTGAAGGTGCGATGACATCATCATCACTGTCTTCCTCATTTGATTGTGTTACCTCTGGCTCAGGCGCTAGATTCTTGACTTCTTGCTCTTGTTCCACTCTACTCCGCAAGGCCAAGATCCGATGGTGTAACGCAGCATACAACTGCCCTGTATCTTTAGAACTTGCCTACATTTTTAATATTCAGAAACAAGAAAAAGGTGCAAGGAATTATACCAGAATAAAACACTGCTTACATAATACACACCGGTCTCTCAAAATTTCACCATCTACTTTTTAATTTTCTCATATAGGGTTTTTCAAACTAGGTCAGAATGGGTTGTGGAATACATAGCAAGATGCCAGATATACTAAACTCTGATGGTGAGAGTATATTCCTCTCTGCTCAGCACCAAGTTTCTCTGGCTAACAGAACCAGTACTAGCTGATTTTAATATGACCCTCTTCACCCCAGAGTCTCATACAGCTTTCCTGACACCCCCAAAAGCTTATGCTAAAAAGATCTTTAACTAAAGTTTGTCTTGCACAGGTTTTTCCAGGTTTGTCAATCACTCAACTTCACATATCAGCTAACTGTAATCAAGTCACTTAATTGTTTCATGATGCACTGACATAACATTTCAACATAAGATACGAGAAAACTGAATGGACATGCAGTCAGGCAAGTGATTATTAAAAAAGTTATTTTCTTTTTACACTCTCTCTTATACTGGTCAGCTGTTTCAGAGGGAAGCGTTGGTGACAACCTGTCCAAGAATACTTTTTTTTTACTCTAAGGTTAACATCAACTTCATGCCTTCAAAAGAATCAGCTTCTAGGCTCACTGAGCTAAGTAATGGACATTATTTAAAAGGAAACTCCCTTCTTAAATCTATGAAACTGTCTTCACTATATCAATGAAGTCCTCATGTTAACTACTATTACCGCTACTCCAAGTTAACTGTAAGGTAACGATTCTACTTCTTGGATTCTTTCAGAAAAAAACTGTTTCCACCCTCCCCATCTGTCACTTAAATCTATCACCTCTATATCCGCAAAATTCCCCTGCAATGAGCTGTAGTGAATAAATTAGTCCATAAAAGATACTTCTTAATCAATACTAAAAATCAATAGTGAATAACCTGATGACGGACTAGCTCAAACTTGTCAAATCTAGAAAAATGCTGAGAAAGAGTTAGCCATTAATTTCACTGCTTTTTCTTCATCAGTGGATATTCCATATCATTAAGTTCCACTCTGGGACTCCAGATCCCAGTCCTACAAACCTAATGTCATGGGGAAGCTGACCATTTGTTGCTGTTCTCAATTTCTGATCTATAAGAACACTTAATTCTTTAGCAACCCCTTGTATAGAATCAGTGTAAGTCAAAATAATGTGTTCAGACCTCTCAAAATCTGTAAGTGCTCTTAGCAGACATGAGGGAATGACCTCTCTTTCTTGCTGACTGTATCACGATCTCCCAAGTGTTTTAGTAACTCTAATTGGGATTGATGTTCCCCCATTTAGCAAGCACAGAAATCACTTTCACTGTCCTGCTACTGCTTGGAATACTCTGTATTAAAAGAAAATAAAAAGTTAAAATGTGTTACCCTTAACTACTAACACAATGTTCTTGACAGATATTTAGTGTTTCGCTTCCAGTGAGCACCTATACATCCACCCACGCTGCAGACAATGACGCCTTTCTCATGCTACAAGTCCCGGTATATCTAATTTTGGTTAAATTACTACACAGATATTTCACAGATTTTATCTCCCTCGATAACAAAAAATGATTAGCATTATTCTTGCACTAGAGTTACAGTCTTACTAGGCATGGAACAGATCCCATGACTCCATGGTCAATGCTTTGGACAACGCGGCTTCCTGAAGCAGCCTTTTACGGTGAATTTCTTCACAACTAGTAAGGCTCTTCAAGGCAAGCATAGCCCGCTAAGCCCCTTGTCTTTGGGGAGGGGGTGGTGGTAAGGAGGTCAAGTGCAAAGAAGAATGGGAATGGTACCTCAACTACAATTTAAGCAAGCACTGATTTTAGTAGGAAGGTTAAGATGTAAACAAAAAACAGTACTCACTGATATAAGAAAAACTTTAACTCCCTGGTCCTCTGTATCCATGGCTGTGATCCGGATACTCTTCTCACTGGCTTTATCAATCTGCATCTGAGCCCAGAGCTTGGTATTTAAGATTAGCCTGAGACTCCCCTGAGTCCTCATCACTAAAGCCAACATACAAGATGAGTTAGGTGGAAAAAGACACAACAGGAAGCTCAGAACAGTCCAAATGGCTTTTTATAGTGTGAATGTTTAAGTCTATTTACAAAGAATATCAAGGGAAAGGAATCTTGTCACAACTGTTAATCAGAAGAATGTGAGCTATTAAAGATTATCAGTCATGTCTAAAGATATTTAGTCCAAAGTCTTATACGTTAATACATCCAAGTTCAGTGGTTGGATTTGAGCTGATAATCTCGGGCTAATGCACATTCCTGCCAGTCTGAACAATCATGCACTATTCAGAGAGACTTTCCCCCCAAGCACCCTGTCCTGAAAAAGCGAAGAGCCCAGATCTGAAGAACATTACCATAAATTTCTAGTAAAATTTTCTAGTTGCTAAATTTAGCTTGCTTTTATAGGGGCATAAAAAGTTACTGGAACATTTGCTACAATAGGAGGATATGAAAAGATACTCTCTTGGGAAGAAATGGTCACAAACTGAAGCAAGAGAAAAGGTCCAAACTGCTTTCTGAGTTGCTGTAGCCAAGACATAACCTAAAGGGGATGCTGCTGTGAGTCATGGAAGTGTCCTATGAAAATAGCACTGACTATAATCCAAAACCTCATTTCCCCTGGTTCCTCTTACCTAGCCGAGACTGTAATGTTCCATCGTCTGTCGAGGCCATATCATTGAGTCTCAAAAGTCCTCGACCTCTTTCCACCCAAGACTGAGAGTTTTTATCAAATACAAACAGCTTGCACTGAATCTGTAACAGAAAATATCTCTGTAGCATAGTGGTTGACTGAAGTAATTACATTTCATATTTAGCCACCTACAGCTGGTTAAAAAAACTCTCAAGATTTCATATTGAAATTTCAAACTGTTTATAGCTGTGGAAACCAAAGCAGTCATCCTCTCTTTTTGTGATAAATTCCTCAAAAAATGCTATTTAGTTTCATAGGGTTTTATTGACAGAAGGTAGATATTCTTAAAGAATAACTGTGTTCAAGATCAAACAACAATTTTCAGATAAGGTACAAGCATCCACAGAGGAAAGTTATTGTGATAAGAGACTGTGTAAGAGTCATCTACAGTCTTAAATCAGTCAGTTCTTTTAAAAGAAAGTCTTAGGTGCACTTTGCACCACTGAGGGTGGTATTTGTTGCTGGGAAGACCCAGCACAATGAAAGCAAAGCAAAATTCTTTCTGTATTAAGGAAGAAAGGATGAACAAACACATTAATTATCAATTCATAAAGCGTGACCCACACAAAGTCATGAATAAACAAGAGGTATTTTTCCTGCCTTCTTGGTTCATCACTTTGAAAAAAGTACACCTTTTGTACTTTCTAATGGTAGGACTGTTCCTGCTTCCCATAAAAGACCCCTTTTTCCTGCCCTGCTAAACATGTCTACTTTATATTGCCCCTCTAATCCATCTTTCATTTTCACTGCTGAGGTGTCATACTTCAAGGCTTCACCCCTCAAGTTCCCCACATATGTGCATGCCCTAGGTGGAGGATGTATTTCCACTTTTCATTCCCTCCACCTCTCTCATTTTCTCTGACACAGAACACCGAGCTCTGAATACTTCATTTCTGCAACATTAACATATTTCTGTCTGTACAAGTCCCATTCGGGATTCCAGTGAATTAAATTTCATAGGAAAAAAAGAACTGAAGTTAGGTGAGAGCTAAGCTACAACATATTAATGCAAATCAGTCCTCTATTAAGTATACAACTTATGTACTTGTAAGTATACAACAACTAGTTGTTGTTTTCCTAAGTGAAACAGGACTGTCATCTCTTCAGTGTCTTAATTATATGAAGCATCCAGGACTTTCTGAATTATGTAGAAACAGACAAGTACCAGAACAACTGTTTAAAGATCCATTCATGTTTGGTAAAAATAAGTCTGATAAGATAAACATTATAGATTATTATTTTGTAGGATAATACAAATGTAACTGATACGCGTTAGTTACTGACACAGTGCATCTGGTTTGGCATCAAAATAGACCAGCATGTCTGTAAGAACAAAAAGCTATCCTTAAAAAGAATAATGCCATTCAAGTGCTGAGAAACTTAGAAGATCAAGAAAAAACTATAATTGGAGGATAAAGAGGAGGGGAAAAAATTATATATACCACTTAGTTTCACACAGAAATCCTGCACATTTTTAAGGCCATACTGAAGTTAATAAGTATATTGAAGTTAATTAATAACTACAATGTTAAATAAATCACGATTAAAATCAGGAGGCTAAGTCATGACCGAATGTCCCTCTAAAACATCACTTAATTACCTCAAGACAAATTCCCAGATCCTGTTTTATGGTTTCTGCTATGCGAGAAACCAGACTGCTGGCATAATAGTCCATTCTGAGTTTAAAAGAAAATCTTCAGTAGTACAATAAGAAATTTAAAATATTTAGTTCATTTAAATTTTCTTCAGAGAATTATTTGTAGGAGAGAGAAGCTTTTGTATGATGGATTCAGGAAAGTATGCTTAAGATTTGTCTGGATGGCCCAAACATTAAAATTTATTCAGAAAAAAGAAATTAAGAAACAACAAAGTAAGGATCTGATAATAAATATGCAAAGTTTGCATTTTAACACAATAAGGTACATTAGTGATAGAGGATGGCTGAGTTGTAGGGAGCCAGGTGGTGTGCATTCACTGGACATCCATATGAATCCCCATAAACTCAAAGCTCCTCTACTTTATTAGTTTCTTACCTGTAACACATTACTTTCAGCTTCCTCCCCAGTAATCACTTCTACCTTCGCTAATAAACACTTCCTTGCTGTTGCTTTAGTATAGGCTGCTGCAGACTCTGCCAGTGATTCTGAAATATTATTAGCTGAACAACATTTTGAAAGTTTGAGAATGATTAGCACATAATTTGCTAAGATTTATATAGATATTACATAAGTGTACCAGAACTTGGAGAAATAAAGTATAGGAGACCAGCATTAATAGAACATTAGAAATAGGACTGAAATTTAAAGCTCAAGTTAAAGCTTGTTTTTTAAGACTTGTTTTAAAAGCACAAGATGACACAAGGGAGAGAAGACATAAGTTACTGAAAAATTTTGTCGCCAGATACAGTATTTCAAATACACAGACACCTCTGTATCTGCAGATGTTCTAGATGTCCCTACAGGTGTTCCAGCAGAACTGATACTGCTACCAGCTATACAGTCGTGCCTACACATGTACAGCACGATTCATCTTCCACTTTTATTTTGGGTTGCAAGCAGTTTGCTGGAAAAACCCACAGCTCCCAAAAGGTCCAGAAAATCTTGCCAATCTGAAGAGTCACAGAAGTCTAGAATCCAGCAAACAGTTCTTGGGTCAAGCAACACCTTTGGCTCACCCACTCAATACAAAATACATTTGACTCAGGCATTCAGTCACTGGAAGTGTGATAGAACAGTTTGCCGCATTTCTTCTACGCTCTGTAGGTCTAAGTACCTGCTCTGTCAATTCCCTCTACTTTCATTCTGCTGAAGATACTCCCAACACCACGGAACGACCATGAAAAAGACAGTGCACCCTGTACATGTTTAATATTAAAGAAGAAAGGACACAAGACTCTGTAGCATCTAGCACATCACCTCCCACCCCAAGTGTGTACCATTGGTTACAGCAGGCAGTAAAGGCAACCTGAAAATGTTAGGTTTTTATGAAGTAATAGGATATTGAAAAATGCAATAATTTAAACAAGAATTAACTACCATTCCTAAAATAGTGTTTTTCACCTTTCTCTGGTGTGGCTTCCTGAGAAGATGATTCAGACCCAGACTCTGTAGCAGCATTCTCCTTATTACTCTCTGTACTACCTTCATTTGATTTTGGTGGACTCTATCACAAAAAGAGGAGGTAAACAGAAGAGAAAGCAGACACTAATTTTGCATAACAAGACTTAGTCATCAATTACTGAGGGATGCCCTAGTGTTTATAAGCTGTACAGCAAAAGAAGAATCCCACAGATGACATACTGTCACAGTAAAAGCTGTCCTACTACCCTGGCCAAGGAATTGAATGGAGCGTGACCCGAAAACCAGTTCAAATTACTTTCCCCTGAACTGATACCAAATTTCAATGTGTATTTTCAACAAAGCAAACCAATTTCAGCTACAGTTCAACTCAAGGCATACTTGACTGACCTCCCTGCTCAGTGGTTAGACAGGTATGAATGCACAGCATGAAGCGTTTCCCTTTTGTACCAGCATAGCAGTAAAGACAACAGTAGGAAACAGTGAGGTGCTAGAAGTTATACCTTACACAATAAACAAAGACTTTCCTGAATCTTATCTTAATACTGAGGCAGCTACCTTACTGCTAGACTTGAAATCCCATCACTGGGGGAGTCACATAACTGACCTTTTCTCTATTTGGAGGACAGCAAACATAAAACACCCTCAAATACTTATACTGAGGA
The DNA here is from genome assembly GCF_949628215.1 of Phalacrocorax aristotelis. Taxonomy (NCBI): domain Eukaryota; kingdom Metazoa; phylum Chordata; class Aves; order Suliformes; family Phalacrocoracidae; genus Phalacrocorax; species Phalacrocorax aristotelis. The sequence goes on from NC_134310.1 coordinate 26,627,772, forward strand.
AGCCATTTAAAGCAGCAAGCTGTGCCATAAAGTGCTTGGACTTGAGAGCCACAAGCACTGTAGGGAAGGCACTCTGTCTCCTTACACTGGTAGAGCTTGGCAGGGAAAACCCGGAGAGCACGGCTGTTGCAGACAATAGCACATAATTAATTCCCCACACTGCACTCAAAATAAGTTACCTACATGGGAAATCACTGAAAGAAAACCATGCTCCAGTGACAAGTATAATTAAAGGTTCTCAAAATTCCTGAGTGAGAATCCATTATACAAACTACTCACAAACTTACAACATTTCAGACACAGTGGATACTCACTAGGACTCGCTCACTCATGTTCTGTCCAAAAACAAACTTGTTGCTAGATGCATCTGCACTGTTTGTAGAGTTCTCTACACTGAAAAAAAGAAGAAACCCAAACCAAAACAGATAAGTCAGAAAAATATCTGTTTATCTTCTATTGATAAAATTCCTCAAGAAGTGAGCGATTGGCACTGGTTGACACAGAAACATAAGCAAAAATTAATTCAACTTAGTAATATTAGAGTAGATACTGGTTTACAGAATAAGAATTCTCTCAGAACAATGCCAAATGATTTTGTCACTGTAAATATCTTCCCTTTAGATATCTAATTACATATTAAGCAATGCTGAATGCTAACTGAGGGCTTACTGTTTAACCATATAACATACCTTTTTTGAACAGTAGTCTACGTGCAGACTTGAACCACTACAGGTTTTTAGGTCAATTTTCTCAGAAAGGGAAAGAATTGAAACAAAAACACTCACAATATCATAACTGAAGCAAAGATAGCAGGGATAAATAATGCCTTTTATTAGACTAGCTGCAATGCTACAGCCTTCCCAAGAAGTTTCACGACCAAGCCTCAGCCCTCACGTTCTTCCTTATAGAATAGGCATCCTCCTCCCATGTGGCATTTTATTAACAGATTTTTAAATCCCATTTAGGAAAGGCAAAAGTTGTACTATTTTACAGACTCAAAAACTTAAGTCATTGTTCATCTGCCTTCCCTTCAGGCACACTGCTCTAAGACATCAACGTGCTTACTAAGTGAACGTGTGGAATAGAGACCATTTGAAATCAAGCCTATGTGCATTTCATTGAGTTTGGAAAATGGGGGCACACATGCCACCACAAGATTCAAGCAGAACCACACAAGCCTTTAAATCCTGCATGTAGAGATGCTCCTTCTGATTAAGGAGATTCAAAGAACAGAGGAAATCCTCACAGGAAGCAAGTTTTGCCTACTAAGGGGATTAAATACCACAGTTCTGAGCTCCAAACACCAACTGGGAACTCAGTATGATCTACCAATACCTGCCATGTGACGTAGTACATTTACAGTTTTTAAAGGACTGGCAGTGTGTTACACAAAGGGAGGAGCTTTCCTTCTACAAGTTGACTGCCATAATGTCTTGCCATCTCAGACAGCTAAAAACCAGAGCCAACTCCACTTAGGGATGCTTTTTTTTTTTAAAGGTGAACCCAAAAGTAGGTTTCTGGCAACTGACCTACCGTGAATAAATCCTCCCAAAGTGAAGACTCAACCAAAATACAGCAGTAGATGTCATAGGGGTTGAAAAAATATAAACAAAAATTCCAGTATTTGAAGCCTAAGTTATTGTCTGCCAAATCTGGTTTAAAAAAAATCAGTGTCTCTGGAAAGGCATCGATCTGGCATCCACAGTCACTCATGTGTTCTCTGCCTCTCCAGTGCATCATCTGAAAATCTCAATGTCAAAAGGGATTAAGACTGCAAATCTGTGCCTATTTGTGGTAAAGGCCACGCAGATGAACAACAGGGTTTTAAAAATGCAGAATATAAGCACAAGGCAAGCACACATTGATTAGTGCTTTTCTACAGTTATTTCATGGCCTCAAACAATCTGCAGGTCAGGTTCTTCTAGGAGCAGAGATAACGCTCTGCTCTGTTACTCTCAGTGGGATTTTCCCCCCACGACTTTCCAGTTATTACTTGAATTCACAGCTCTGTGTGCTAAGAAATGCTCTTCTGTTTTCTACTCTCTCTGTAACACTACTTGATTTTTTTTGACCACTACTGAGCTATCATTTTCATAGAGCAGTATCGACATCTTAGCCTTAAATGAAGGCTGTCAGATCAGAGTTCATCACTGTATATATAGAATTTGCACAGTTTTCTCCTACTATCTCACTTTATGTATACCTACAACCAATTTCTTGTGATACCATTGCCTAAACAGAAATTCTCTCAGTTAGGTTCCTGCTTATTCAAACAGGCCCTCTACATTGCTCTGAAAAGCTTACTATCAAACAATTTGGTGGTTTTTTTTAACTATTCTTCCCTTTATATGTATCGTATATGAAACATATTGAACACCACAAATACAGCACAGATCTCTACAGGATTCTACTGGTAGCTCCAATTTATTCCATCACTGTTTCTTTCTAATCACTCATGAGACGACTTCTCTCATCTTATGCTTATTAGTTTTCTGAAGAGGCTTTGGTGACAACCTGGTCAAGTAAATGGTGACAAATGCTTCTCCCTTGACCAGATGATTGAGGATTCCCTCAGATCTGAAGTTTGCCACCTCATTCTTCAGAAGCTTAGATTCCCACTGACCCAGTATAAGCTCTGCATCCAATAAAGAGCAGAGTCACAAGTAATTCTGAACACAGAAATGAGGAAAACTGTCCTATAGGTTTCTCTATAGTCTCACCTGGAACTGATGCACTGTAGAAAATAATTTGTTGCAGAAGGTATGTCTGATGTAGGAAGGCCAGCATTCCGCACATCGGCTGTTTCATCGCTTTCATCTCCTAGCTATAAAAAGAACAAGTATATATTGACAGTTTTAACTACTGATCACAGAATTTTCAGTTCATTCTTTCCCAAGACAAAGTTCCATCCACAAACACTTTCTATAACAAAACAATATAAGCCTACATCCCACTTTCTTTTGTTATGCTAGGAAACCTGCACAAACCTGTCTTCAACAGGAGGTACTAACAATACAACTCAATTACTCCACGTACAGATTTCACAGAATCATGGAATATCCTAATCTGGAAGGGACCCCCAAGGACCATCGAGTCCAACTCCTGCCCCTGCACAGGACAGCCCCAAATTCACACTGTGTCTCTGAGGGCCTTGTCCAAGTGCTTCTGGAATATTGCCAGCCTTGGTGCCGTGATGCCTCCCTGGGGAGCCTGTTCCAGTGCTCCACCACCCTCTGGGGGAAGAACCTTCTCCTAATACCCAACCTAACCCTCCCCTGGCACATCTCCCTGCCATTCCCTCGGGTCCTGGCATTGGTCACCAGAGAGAAGAGATCAGCGCCTGTGGGTTTGAACCCAGGTTGCCCTGTTTTTCTTTTCTCACCTTTTCTGTGAAATCTTGGTTGCATGGGAGCATCTTAAGAACACATTTCAACTTAATTCTCACCCAAAAGGTACAAGGAAACATTACATTGCACTGAGCTTTAGACATTACCTAGGATTGCAGTAGATGTGTTTATTTTTGAAAAAGCTTCTTATGCTGCTAAACAGTAATATTAATTTAATAAATGTCTGGAAGACCAGTTTTACTAAACAGCCAACCGAACTGTGCTCACAGCTTCTAATTTTGCATATATACATGGAGGTTTTAACCCGATTGTATAGTGGCTTCAAAGTACTTCATAAACAGTGTGCAATGCTCATGCCAAGAAATGATCTGTTCCACTGCTTCTTATCCTCACTTAAATACATCAACTCTTAGTCAAGATAACAAACACATGTGTACCTTAACTCTATCTCTTAAGTTTTGCCCAAATACAAACGCTTGCTGTGCATTTAGTTCTGCCTTCTCACAGCTGTCATCATCTGAAGTACTGTTGGGCTCTTTTTTCTGACATTCTCCTGCCTAAAGAAAAGAAATTGAAAACTTTAGCCTAGGTAATTGAGTTTATTTAAGCAAAAAACACACATTATGACATGGTGAGTCCCACAGTTATTTACAATAAGCCAATAACATCTCCAGAGCTACAAGGCAAATTTTACATAAAAAAAAAAAAAAAATCCTCTGTTGTTGTTCAGAGCATCTTTCTTAATGAACCACAGAAGAGTTAAGGTTCAAGGGGATCTCTAAAAAACATTTGGTTCAAACTGTGCTCAAAGCAGCATCAACTTCAGAATTATGCTAGGCGACCTGAGGCCTCGTACAGCTGAGTTTCAAAAAATTCAAGGATGGCAGTTTTACAGTTTGCGTAGCCTGGTTCAATGTTTGACTGCACTAAATATGACAGTTTTGTCTTAATACCCAACTGGAATCCCCCTTCCCCACACCTGCAGCCTTCAGTGGTTTGGTAGGCACTTCCAAGTCTCACTCTTTCTCACTACAGCCCACCACTAGAGAGTCGAGAACAATTCAATTTTCCTCCCCTAGTCCAAGCAGAACATATGCAGCTTTTTCACTCTCTCATCAGGCATCATGTGCTCCAGCCACTTGTCACCTCGGTCGTTTGTAAATGTCTTTCACACACTGGCAAGCCCCAAACTATACACAATACTTCTGATGCCACCCACCAGTGACAAGTGAAGGGGAATAATCAACTTTCTGAACCTAACAGCTGCAGTCTTAGTAAAGCAGCCCAGTACATTGTCTTAATAAAGGGATGCACTGCTCATTTGTGTTCAACTTGTTGATCACTGTTGCACAGGACCTCAATGTTCCTGAACCTTTTGTCATGCTAAGGACCTTCTATCTGCACCTCTGCAGTCCACTTTCTATTAGCAGCTCTATAACCTTTCACTGCAGCTGCCATGGCAGTGTTTTCCAGAGCACCTCTAGCAGTATTTTCTCCTGTTACTCTCATACTATAGTACTCATCCCATTACACTCAGGGCCTTGTACCTGCAAACCCCTATAGTGGTGTCGGGAAGCAATTGCCACCAGCATGGGAATTGCCTCCTCCCTCTTTTCTCCCGATTTCCTACCTGGTAGCTTTTGATTTACATCAGAAGGCCCCACAATGTGCACGCACAATGCCTAACAACTAATCAGCACACAGCAGCTGCCCTCAAAGCAGGCTTCAAACAGCATGAACAGCATCATAAGTAGAAAAAAACCCCGTAGTAGGAATTTTCACAGAATCACAGGTTGGAAGGGACCTCAGGGATCATCTAGTCAAACCTTTCTGGGAAGAGCACAGTCTAGACAAGATGACCCAGCACCCTGTCCAGACAACTCTTAAAGGTGTCCAATGTGACTGAGTCAACCACTTCCCTGGGGAGATTATTCCAATGGTGACTGTCCTCACTGTGAAAAATTTTCCTCTTGTGTCCAATTGGAATTTCCCAAAGAGCAACTTGTGTCCAAGTTTATTTTGAGCATATCCTGATGAAAACTATATAGTTACTATAGGAAGAGTATTATGGGTTACCACCTGCTCCACTGGAGAGAACACCCAGGGAGAAGATGCCTGCCTGGAGAACCCCTGTCACTTATCTACCTGGTCCATGGGAAGTTTTCCCTTGTCCTTTCCTTCCCCTTTTGCTCTCCCTTCCTCCAAAATAAAGTAACTGTCACCCTTAGAAGTAATACTATCAGCCACAGACCCTGTAATATGTTCTGTACATCAGAACTTGTCTCAACCTCCTTCATGCAACACTGATCTCCAAGCACTTCTCTGCATATCTGCTTTCTAACCACTCACTCTCCAATCCTCCTGACACATGGGTTATCTCACCCCAGGTAGAGGACTTTGCATTTGTTGACCCTCAGTTGGTTTCTCTTGGCTCACTTTTCCAGCCTGCTAAGATCCCTCTGAATGGCCTTGCCTTCCAACATATTGACCATTTTCCCCTTCCCTCCGTTTACTGGCATCCACAAACTTAAGATTCATTCCACCTTGACAGGTTGTTCATGTAAACATTAAATAGCACAGTCAGTACCAGCCCTAAAGGAATGCCTCTAGGAACTGGCTGCCCATCAGACTTTGAACCACTGACTGCTACCCTTGAAGCTCACTGGTTCAGCCAATTTTCCACCCACTTTAAATTCCACCCAACCAGTGCATCTCTCCAACTTGGCTATGATGATGGTACTGGAGACCATCCAAGCTAAAGTCAAAACCAACAAGTATTGCTCTCTGCACAGCCAATCATCTCAGAGGGGGGAAAAACACCCAAAACAGTCAGGTTGGTCACCATGCTTTATCCATACTGGCTGTTCTTAATCACTTTAAGGTGCTTCGTATCCTAGGACTCCTTCACCAGGAAAGGAGAGGAAGGGGCTGAACACTTGCTACTTTCCTGGATCCTCTTTCTTGCCCTCTTGAAAGCATGTGCCATGTTCTCTTCTTCCCCAGTAACAGGGACCTCCCACAGTACAACATTTTGATAATAGGCAGTGGTCTCACAGTAACACCAGCCAGCTCCCTCAGCACCCATGGATGCATCCTGTCTGGTCCCTGGACTTGTATATGTCAAACTGTATCAGATGGTCCTTCAGCAAAATTTACTGTAATAAGTCACTGCCCCAAACTTCCCCTAGGAAAAGGGACCTGGAAGACCTGACAGCAGACCTCTAGTAAAAACCAAGGCAAAACCACTAACTCCCTCAGATTTTTTTCATGTCCTTCATCACTAGGTTCCCTCCAACATTTGGCAGCAGACCTACATTTTTCCTTCATCTTGCACTTACTGCTAATGTACCAGCAGAAGCCCTTCTTGCAGCCCTTTCATCCCTGGTCATTTCCAAGTCCAGCTAAGCTTTGGCTTTCCCAGTTCTCTCCCCACACATCCAGGCAACCCTTTTGTATACCTCTTGGGTACCTTGACTTCTTTCCAACTTATGCACACTCCCTTTCTGGATTTAAGGAGCTCCCAGTTCATCCACACTGGCCTCCTGCCACGCTTGCACAATTTCCTGCACACTGGAATAAACATTCTCTGAGGTGGTTTGTCCATGGGGGTAACAAGATATCTTGAGCCCTTCTGTCCTTCAGGATCCTACCAACAAGCTCGATGAACAAGCTGAAGTTTTCTCCCTTGAAGTTTGGGTCTTTACTCTGCTACTTATCTTCCCCGCTTCCCTCAGGATCTCAAACTCCATCTCATAGCTACTCTCAACCACTGTACTCCACTAAGCAGTTCTTTGCTGTGAATACCAGTTCCAGCTGAGTACCTCACTGGTCAACTTAGCCAGCACCTGCATTGAAAGAAAAAAATTGTCCTCAACTTATTCCTAAAATTGCTGGTAGTATTTCTACCAAGAATGTTGCCATTTCATCGGGTGCCAAGGTACCTGAAGCCCCCCTTTAGAACCAAGGTCTGCAATTGTGAAGCTTCTAGTTCTACAAGGGCTTCAGCTTCTTTCTGCTCTTGATCGGTCCAACTCTAGTGAAGGTTCACCTTAATCACCCCCTTGCTGGCTTCCCCTCTGATCTTAACCTATAAAGCCCTGACCAAATCAGCACCTTTCCCAAACCAAAGTCTCTAGATTCAAGCAGCTTCTTCAAGCATAGCAGAACCCATCCCCTTCTCATCTTTCCTGCTTTACTTCCTAAAAAGCCCATATGTATGCAATGCAGTACTCCAATTGTCCACATGAACCTCCTGTATCTGTGACCCCAGTGAGGTCACAGAACTGCCACTGCACATAGATCTCCAATTCCTCTTGGTTTCTCATGCAGGGTGTTGTTGTCTACAGGTGCTTCAGATAGGCTGCCAGCCATGGCACCTTCTGCACATATTGCACAGGGGAAAGAAAGCAGTGGGAAAACAACCCTGGATTGGGTCCAAAGGAATTCTGCAAATCCCATTTTATGTTTAAGGGACATAACCTTTGCATAACCTAGCTGTATCATCTGCCTTCAGATTCTAATTCTGGCATTTCAAAGACACCCTTTTTCTGCTGGTAGTCAAAAATGGACCAGTGTTGCCTGCTGGGAGCAGTCCTCCACCACTGAAAGGTGTAGAGAGGGAAAAGGAACATTCTGTTGAACAAAGGAAAAAAATCATTAGCCTAGGATCTCCTTAAACAGGTCCTCTTCCTGGAAAGCCATCACTATCCCCCTGCTGCCAAAAAGGCCAGGGGCTGTGTGGTAGGGTGCCTGTCAAGTTTCCCTGCACATCTGATGACGTTCAGCCACCAGACTCTCCCACCAGCCAAAGGAGGTTGAATAGAAGGCTGTAGCTTGTTCCTGTGTAAGGACTATGTTGCTTAGGGCTCCTGCAGTATCTTGGGGATTTTCAGGACAGTGAGAAGGCCTAGCCCAAATAGGTACAGGTCACCACAGAGATGCTCAGAGTAGGACAACCACCAGATAGAGAACATTCTCACTCTGCTACCTTGTATAAGCACAAGACAGAGACCTCAAAGAAAAAAAAAATCTTTTCTGCTAGTAAAATAAGACTATGACTCACATCCGCTCTAACAAGGGCAGACCAGGCTCATACACAACTGCAAAACACCATGTACTTGCCCTCACAAGGAAGCTTTCTCTCTGTGGTACATCAAATCTATGCCACAGATCTGTACATACAGTTACTAACATGAAGTAACCATTCACTCTTATCAAGCAATCTAATATTCTGCAGAGAGACTCCAGCATTTAACACAACTACTGTGTGAACTCCAATTACTTGTAGCTGTGCTAGAAAGCTTCAGGCAGATGGTCCATCCTGACTACAAATGCCAAGACAATGAAGAATATCTATGATTCTATCCCACTACACTCCTTGGTAAAATTGCAAATGCTCAGTTATGAAGCTTTATACTGTTTAATATTTACCTTTCAGCAATCCTTAACATCTAGATTGAAGAGCTTGCTTTTATCAGAAAACTTCCTCCCAGGTCAGTATTTCTGGACTTGGATTAAAAAAGGTCAAAAGGATTTTTAGATGCTAAAAATGTATAGAGGGTTTCCCTAATGACAAAAACTGAGGTAACAAGCATGTCCCACAAAGACTTCATACTGATCCATGCAATGAATTTACTTATTGCTACTTAATTCTGGCAGTAGTCTTTCACTAAACCTTAAAAAGCCATTCACACTAGAAGTCTTTCTGCTTAGATATTCAGATTTCAAAACAGACTTGAATTTCAAGTAAACTGTTACATACTCTTGCATTGTTAACAATACTACTTTTATGCTCAACATGACATCAAAAGGCAACCCACTGTCTAATGAAGCTACCAAAAAAACCCCAAACCTAAAAAAACACACCCCAAATCCCACACACCCTCAAAACCCCCAAACATCCTCCTCATGCTCTCAGTCAGCAGATCGTAAGACACCAGCAGTTAGCTCAATACCTGCAGGAAGGAAAGGACTGGACACTTTGCACAGAACTGGTAAGGAACTATTTCATTACTTTCCTTTCAAGATACTGAATAAACAACTTGTAATGCACTTAGATGCCTCTTCCTGTAGCTGAAGCTTTTCAGCCCCTCATTACCTGCACTCCCCCTCCACCATTTCCTGTAGGGAATATATTTGCTGCCTCTGGGTTTTTGCCCACTATCAGCTCCTATCTCTAAGCTTCTTTATGTGTTACTCATTCACTTCAATTGCCTGTATGCTTTCTATCCTCACATTTCCCAACAACATTCCACATTCAACTGATGGAAATCAAGACACCCTCAGTAAAGCCATCATCCATGGGCAGGGGATCGCTTTCTGCCAGGCAGTCTCAGAAGGAAGACTGAACCCATGCAACGTAAATTGCTCAGTTTGCCCAGCTCAAAACGGAAGCCTTTTCAGACAGGAATTGGAATTCAGTAAATGCTGCTTCATCTCTGGCCTGACAGGATCACCAGTCAGACCTGGCGACAGCCACTGGAGGAGACGGCTTTTTCCCCCTTCATAGAAAAAAATTACCTACTCTCCTGACCCACTCCCTGCACAACACAGTAAGGGATGAACCTGCAGGAGGAAGATGTATTTCTTCATGCAATCTAATCAGATGAAAAAGCAGTATTCTGACTATCAGTCCAGTAACCAAGACACCCAATGTGGAATCCAATGTCTATGGTAGGAACAGCATCACTCGAGCAGCAGTAAAATTTTTACAGCAAGACTAGAAATAGGTATGAATAACCATCCTAAACAGTGGAATCAGTAAATCCTTGTTACAGTTCTTGAGTTAGTAAATACAAGTATAGCATACTATTAAGACAGCATAAAATCTACTACTACACCTAAAGTGTACTACCATAGTATGGATAGATAAGGGGCTATCACTGATGAAACTGCACTCACATTATGAAATAAAAATACTGTTCTCTGAACACAGTTTAAGTCTGTCACCTTGAGTGTCCTTCCAATCCCTTCAACTCACCTTGTCTTCAGAGTCAGAACTTTTCAGTGTTGTGTTACTTAGTGATTCTGATGTGGCTGCAGAATCTGGAGGGATATTTACACCATTGGTGCCACTGCTGAGAACTGCAATAAGGAACAAGAAAATGACATAAGTTCTCTAGGTATTTAGATTGTCCTAGAAGTAGAAAGTTTTCTATAGCAAATTGCATTCTGTTTTCTTGTGTAAGTCCATGAAGCATTGCAACGTAAGCTACAGAATTCCCATAGTATTTTGCAAGAGACATGAGGACTACAATTTGGCAATTCTTAGCAGAATCAAAGTTCCAAACACAGAAGACCAAGGCAGCAAAAAGTCACTTCATCTACAAAAACACTGCAGAGACTTCAACACGTACAACTTCAAGCAACCACCTGCTTCAATCTAATGCTATTCACAGCCAGCAGGGCTCCTCTTTGGACTGATCTAGCTACTTACATACTGGACTCCCACTGAAAATTTGTACCCCAACATTAAGTCCTCTGTAGAGCCCAATCTGTGCCAACAGGCATGCTGAGAAATCAAGCTAGAAATGTTTGGTTCTATGCCAGATTCAGCATTAACTGAAGTAACTTCTGTTTCAGTTCAACTGACCTTCCAAACAAAAGGTGCTGGGCTGGGGAAAAATAGGAGTTTAGGAGACGTGGACACCTTGAACAGCTTTTATTTTTGCTTTAACTTCCAGTTTTCAGTCATGCCTATTTCTATTAGCTATATCAAATTCCAATGTAATACAGTAAGGATAATACAGATGACCAAACTAAGAATTAAAAGTGTATCTCAAAGTCCCAACTCCAAAATGGTCCCCAAGCCTAGAAGCGCTTCCTAGCAATTCAAGCAGTTTACATCATGGTGCAGCCAGCTGAAGGCTACCACTGCTGTTCAACTGATCAGCAGTAGCTCATTACACCATGGTCAATGCTGTCACCCTTAAAATTCTTATTCCAAAAACCAAGCATGGACTACACCAAAGTTAGAGGCCTGGCAATGTCAGACAGTCATCCTATACAAAAACTGAAGGTTCAGCTGTGTTATCCCCTACATAACACAGATAAACATCTTAAATGTTAAGTATCTTTTCTGAAAGGAGAAACCTAGCAAAACAAAGACAGATATTGCGTAAAAACAAACTGCTACACTAAACAGATTTTGCATTTTTGTTCTCCCCCTGCAGCATTCTAGAAAGCAAAAGCATTATTTACCCATCTGTGAGAAAGCTTTTGGCTGTGGTGCCTGTAATACTGCTGGACGTAGCACACTTCGCTGCTGCTCCTTCGGTTTCTGGCTAGGGAGACCTGCAAGTACAAAGTTTTTTCAAGAGTTATAAAACTTTAAAGTTGAAAAATTCAACTTAATTTGATCTTCTCTGTAACTGCTTCCAACAGAACATACAATGGAAACCCAGACATTTAAAAAGCTTCCACCCCTTTTTTTCCCATTCCTCACTCAGCCTCAAAATAGAATTAGTCCCAAATAGAGAAGACAACTTCCTACCTCTAAGAGACACTTTAAAATATATTCTCTACCTTACCCAGGAAAGCATAGAAGGAGAGTTTATGACAATGACTCAGAAATAAAAGCCAAAATGTAAGAGAAATGAACAGTACAGAAGCAATCCTATTTATTCACTGACCTATTACTCAGCTACATGTTCCAAGTCTTTTCTCCTTCTAAGGAGGTAATTTCTGGATACTGGTAAGCGATATTTTTTTTCTGTTCTTCATACAATCACATGCATTGGTAGTGTAATAATCTTACATGTTGTTTCTTTTAACAACCTTTTGGCTTTTGGAATTGACCTGGCCTCTGGTTTGCTACAGTAAGATACACGGCACTACAACTCTTTAATTCCACTCTGATTCAAAAAGCCAACTGAGCTTAAACAACCTAATTAAAAAAACCAAAACACTTAACATCAACTAGAAGGTTATGGCAATCCCAGAAGCTTCAGTTTTCTTCATTGAACAAAAAGATGAAGCCTTGTTCCAATAAATTACCACAACAGAAGTTACTCGTAGCAACTCAGCTGAATATTCTGCAAGTAGTTCAATTTCAGGCCACCCATATTCAAAGGACATGACGACACCCAAAATATAACAACTATCTTAAGTTCAAACATTCATATGTCAGCTCAGAAAACCTTGTTCTTTTCTAAATTTACTACTCTCCCTGCAAACGAAATAAACAATTTCTATTTATATGTAACAAATAACTTTTTACTCTCTCTCTCTCCTGAGGAGCTGTAATATTGATGTCTTTCCCACACTGGCTAGGTCTACATCAGCAAACAGGAAACTCTGAGGCAAACCATACAGCCCAACTATACAGCAGAACAGGTAGGATCAAGGACCCGACACCCACGCTATTGTCAAGAGCCAGGGAGAGGAGGAAGTGGGGAGTAAGCAATGTTTCAGACTTTGCTCTAGCCTGGTGCCCGACTGCGTGCCCATCAATGGCTAGAGCTTGTTCAGCACACTCCTGGAGCACCCCTTTTGCTCCAGTTTGCTACCAAAGCAACTGAGTTCATGGAGCCCAGGACTACTCTTAAGAACTGAATCAAAGCATGCTAAGCAGAGACAACTGGGAGATACATTTCAGAAATGCATGACCGATCCAAGCCAAAATGTGGATGTGCCTATGTACATTACACAGTGCATGTGGGCATAACCACTCTGGAGAATACAAGCTTTTTTTTTTGCCTGCATAAACACAGGTATTGTCACCTTCCAGTTACAACAGCAGTTGAGGAAACTCCTAAATAAATAAAATGCTTGAACTGGTTTCTTTGTACAGCTGCAGAAGCTGTTGAACTCACCTGCACTGGGTGCCTGACCATGGATAAGTATTGGTGGCTTCAGCCGGAATCCACTGCTCTTTTCCTCTAGAAGCAAAATAGAAAATTACAAAGATGTAGCTGTAACATACTACATACCTTCAGTCAGTCATAAAATTCCTCATGCTTTCCCCATTGTAACAACCCACAAATTCTATAAACAACCAGAGTCATACAGAGATTCCAAAAGAAGTCTGAATTTTCAGTGATCATGACAGCAAACATACAAAGGCAGAAACACAAACTGTTGCAAGAAAAAAATTCAAAATTGTTTTGCCATTTTCACAAGAGAAACAGAGTTCATTCTGTGAAGGACTTCGAGTTTTAACAGAGGTACTTAATAGAGGTTTTAAGGGAGAATCAAACTAAAGAAAGGACAAAAGTATGGCTGAACACAACAGCTGCTAACAAGCACCCAACTGCTAATTATAATAAATTAAGTTAAGCCTCATTGCTTAATATTAGTTTCTTGTAATTCCTTTAGATTTTACCTTATGCTTTTATCATACGAAGGTAAAGAAATTCCTTTGCTTGTACTCACTACAGTTAAGGCTTTTAGATAAAACATCAAAATCTCAAAAAAACTAATACTCACAAATCCTACAAAACGAGTTCCTAAGAACTTGCGAGGTATAATATAAAATGTTTCTTTTTAGGGGCATAATGGCAGTGCTCAGAATAAGACAGCTCAGCACCTTACCATCTTGCTGTACTTCACTATTCTCATGCCTTTTAAGCACAGCAATGTGCTATACAGCAATACCAACCCAGCCAAACCACAGAGCAATGATGATTAACACAATAAGCAGTACTGTCACAGGGTTCACAGGTCACGGTTAAACACCATCATGACCATAGATTATGGCTAATTTGATTTTCAGTATCAAAAAAACAGTATACAAAGTAGATAAGTGAAAATTTCCCTTAAATTTTACCTTGAGATTAACAGGTGTGAACAGAGTCATATTGCAGTCTTGCACCACCAATTCCAAAGCATTTAAGAATTTTGGTATTTATTTTAACTACCTACAGCAGGCATGAAATCAAGCAACAAAGTGAGCAAGAGAACAGCTGTGAGATCAGGACCATCACCACTTCCATTCTCCCAGATAGGGTCTTACTTCTGAAGTATCAGACCACTTTGGATTGTGACAGCCTGACAGCAGTTTGCTGAGAAACAGCAGAAAAATGAAGAAGCTCACCTGGTTCTGAGTCAGAATTGCCCATAGAGGGTTCACAGAAGCTTGATGGCATAAAGACGTTGTTCTTTGTTACTGCAGTCAAGGAAAAAGCAAAATAAAGATAAGTTGTGTGTGTTGTTCTTGATTATAAACACCATTCCCAGACATATCAAGACTGCAAACTGAAAACAATTTTTCTAGTTATTTGGTATGTTTACTTTAAGTTTTTCTTTCTTCTGAACTAAAACAGTATTACAGCCACAGAAGTAAACAGGTCATTGTCCATAAAATCCCCTTAGTTTTCACAGTGGTTTTTTCCACCCTTTGCTGAGACCTGGAGAAGCGAGTAATAAGGAGTTTGGTTGAGGCCCTGTTCAGCAGCCCAAGTACTTTTGGTGTTGTACAACAAATCACAGACAAGGCACTTTATGAAATACAACTATCAGAGCACGATGCATCAAAAATTACAAGGCAACAACAGTAGGTTAGGGATTTTGTCTCCAATGGATCATCTTGCATGAGGTAAAGTATAACAATATTTATCAGCTCTTTTAGCTTTTATGAGGCTGTGGAAGAAGATTAAGCACATTGAAAAGATAAAGGAAACTCATCTCAACACTGATATATTCAAAGATGCAGCACTTGTCTTTTGTATTTAAGTTTCAGATTTTTGTTTTCATATTTGCTTCTTGCCTTTAATTCCATCTTCTCTCTTTCTATTATGGTCTGCCTTAAGCTTAAACATGATGTAGTTTTCATATAAGCAAAATTTCCCTACCCTTGAAAGAAACGTAACCCCACAAAAAAATTTAACAGGTTTGGA
The DNA here is from genome assembly GCF_949628215.1 of Phalacrocorax aristotelis. Classification (NCBI taxonomy): domain Eukaryota; kingdom Metazoa; phylum Chordata; class Aves; order Suliformes; family Phalacrocoracidae; genus Phalacrocorax; species Phalacrocorax aristotelis. The sequence goes on from NC_134310.1 coordinate 26,642,953, forward strand.
AAGTGAAAGACTTTCTGTAAACTGAGGCCATCAAACACTGTTAGCAATGTTCAAAGAAGCCTTTATGGAAGTTGCAATGCCAATTAAAGTTGTCACTGCTTGACAACACACATCAGGAGAGAACAAGGGAGTCAAACAGGAAATAAAGGACCACCACCCAAAGTGCATTAGCCAAGCAGATGCTGAGAAAGTATACTGGACTCCTAAAACATCCAGTATTTAACCATAGATCATAGACTCATAGAATCGTTAAGGTTGGAAAAGACCCTTAAGATCATCGAGTCCAACCGCTAATTCATCAATGCCAAGTCCACCACTAAACCATATCCTCAAGCACCATGTCCACCCTTCTTTTAAATGCCTCCAGGGATGGAGGCTCAACCACCTCCCTGGGCAGCCTGTTCCAATGTTTGAAAACCCTTTCGGTGAAGAAGTTTTTCCTAATATCCAACCTAAACTTCCCCTTTCTCCTAGGTCAAGGCGGTAAGCTCTCCTTTTTTTCTTGAGTTCCAGCCAAAGCTCACTATTCAGCCAAGCCAGTCTTCTCCCCCGCCTGCTCGACTTATGGTACATGGGGACGGCCTGCTCCTGCACCTTTGAGACTTCCTTCTTTAATAACATCCAGCCTTCCTGGACTCCTTTGCCCTTCAGGACTGCCTCCCAAGGGACTCTGTTAACCAGTCGCCTTAACAATCCAAAGTCTGCCCTTCTGAAGTTCAGGGTAGTGGTTTTGCTGACCCTCTTCCTTACTTCTCCAAGAATCGAGAACTGTATCATGTCATGGTCGCTGAGCCCAAGACAGCCTCCAACCACCACATCACCCACCAGGCCTTCTCTGTTCATAAACAGCAGGTCCAGCGGGGCACCTCCCCTGGTTGGCTCGCTCACCAGCTGCGTCAGGAAGTTATCTCCCACAGTCTCCAGGAACCTCCGAGACTGCTTTCTCTCTGCTGTGTTGTATTTCCAGCAGATATCTGGTAAGTTGAAGTCTCCCATGAAAACAAGGGCTAGAGATTGTGAGACTTCAGCCAACTGCTTGTAGAGTACTTCATCTGTCTCCTCATCCTGGTTGGGTGGTCTATAACAGACTCCCACCAGGATGTCTGCCTTATTGGCCTTCCCCTGATCCTTACCCATAAGCACTCAACCTTATTACCATCGTTCAGTTCTAGACAGTCAAAACACTCTCTAACATACAAGGCTACCCCTCCACCTCTCCTTCCTTGCCTGTCCCTTCTAAAGAGCTTGTAGACATCCATTGCAGCGCTCCAGTTGTATGAGTCATTCTACCATGCTTCCATGATGGCGACCACATCATAGTTTCCCTGGCACGCAATGCCTGCCAGCTCCTCCTGTTTATTGCCCATGCTGCGTGCATTGGTGTAAATGCACTTCAGTTGATCTATGAAGCTCTTCTCCAACACAGGCATGCCACCCCCCAGGCTCATCCCTAGCAGGCCTGGTTTTATCCCCTTCCCCCTTCGTATCTAGTTTAAAGTGCTCTCAATGAAGCCTGCTAACTCCTGAGCCAGAATCCTTTTCCCCCTTTGCGACAGGTGAACCCCATCTGTCTCCAGCAGGCCTGGTGCCATATAAACTGCCCCATGATCAAAAAAAACCAAAATTCCACTGCTGGCACCAGCCTCTGAGCCATGTGTTAATGAGATGGGACTTGCTGTTCCTTTCCGTATGTCTTCCGGCTACCGATGGGATGGAGAACACTTCCTGCGCTCCTGAGCTTTCAAGTAATCGCCCCAGTTCTCTAAAGTCCCTTTTGATTGTCTTTGCATCTCTCATCACCGCCGACCTGAACAACCACTAGCGGATAATAATCGGATCCTTTTACCAGCCTAGGGAGCTTCCTGGTAATGTCTCTTATCCTTGCCCCAGGGAGGCAGCAGACTTCCCTACGGGATGGGTCCGGTCAGCATATCGGGCCCTCTGTTCCCCTCAGAAGGGAGTCGCCTACGACAATTACCCTTCTTTTATTCTTACCAGTGGCCATTGTAATGCATGGGGCTGACTGGTTCCCCATAGTCAACCCCTTGGGTGGATCACTGTGTCTTCGTCCTCCTGGCCCTCAGGTTCCAGAGCCCCATACCTATTGTGTAAGGGCACCTGGGGGGGAAGTTGGCCGGGAGAGGATTCGCCTACTGCACCAAGCACGGATCTGCATCCATCTTCCGCCTCTTGGGTCCCCTCCCTCTGCCTGGCGGCACGAGGGCAGGGGAGCCACTCCTTCTCTTGATGCTTCTATCTGGTGCGCTTGTCTCAGGGATGGTAGGGAGTGGCTCCACCAGTCTATCTCCCTCTTGCATTCCCTGATACTCCTCAGTCTTGCAACTTCTTCTTTCAGCTCTGCCACCATGCTGAGCAGATCCTCCACCTGACTCACACCTCACGTGAGTCCTGTCTCAGGAGCCCTCCATGACTGGAGCAAGTCTCTGGCACTCCCTGCAGCCAGAGACCTGGATGGCTGCATGTTTTAGCGGGAGTTCTGTCTGCATTGCCACATGCCTCCTGGCGATAGCTCTTGTCCGAGTGGAGACCATGGCTAAGTCTTTTCCAGTAGAGCATAAGAGAGCCAAATTAATTTTTTTCCTCCACTTAAAAAAACCTGAGATTTTAGAGATTCTAATCTCCGAAGATAAAGGCATTACAGACTAGAAGAGCTAGTGGTTACCGGTAACCCGTTACAGGAGTATAAGGTCCAGTAAATAAGGAAGCCCCAAACAAGCTATACACATTCTGTTACCCTAACAGAAAGTCTACGAGCAGAAAGCCCTATGCGCTGTTTTTGTGCAGCCAGTGTTCTTTCACTAGGAGTGATCAGCAGGTAGACAGTAGCACCGCTGCTACCCTGAACCATACCCAGTTAACAGGGCTACACCTTGAACCCCGCTTAGTTGCACGCCAGAAGATCTAGATCTTAAGGGACTCCTCCCCTGACTAGCACCAGCAGTATGAAATGAGACTCCTGTGCCCATAGAATATCAGCAACTAAATTTTGAATTCCAGAGTCACTTATTTCTTTACAATTAAAAGCAAAATAACTAGGTTTTCATCTTTTAGTCATGCTTCCCAAATGTGCTGTATGTAGAGGAATATTTTTTATTGTTCTCTCCTTTACCATTTTTCTCATCTCCTTTATTTCAACTCAGATGACAGAAACGAAGTAGCAAAGTCCCCAAACCGGCCCCAAGCACTGACACATCTTAACTAAAATACTTCTAGACCAAAGCTAAAAGCTTCCTGTTGTCTGTGAAGAGAGAAGGCATAAATTTTAGAGGCCGATCCTGTGGGTGAACACAAACATCAAACACGACCATTCCCACGTATGTGAATTGCAAGAATTTACCCATAGCCTTCCCAGTGATTTTGCTGCCCTGACTGTATACGCAAACAGGCAGCGGTCATTCTCTCTTGCATTTCCCAGGTGAGAACGTTGCTGAAATGCACTGAATCCTCTCCACTTCAAAAGGAATGGGAGCAAAGGAGAGGACTAAAACAACTTAAGCATGACCTGAGACTTGGAAGGTTTTTCTGGCAGCAGAATAACTAAGAAAGAGGTAGCATTTATATAGATTTGTCAAGAAGCGACATGATCACAACAAATGAAAAGATTTCTGGTAAATTCTTCAATTTAACAACAGACGATTAAAAGCTCAAACTACAGATATATATAAGCTTACAGATATAGATATATTTTTTTAAAAAAATATATCTATCAACTCCTTTGGGCTTCACTGAATTTGCTAACACAGACCACAGAAAGAGTCAGAGTACATCATTGCTGTGGTCTTAAACCAAGGCACAGCAGACAGTAATAAGACTGCGGATGTGACTGGAAAAAAATTCTAAGAAGGAAACCCACCCCCACCTCTCATAATATTGTAACACTTACCTGACTGAGAAGGAGGAAACTGAGTTAAGGATGAAGTTCTCTCACGCTTTACAGGTGGACAGTAGCTCCCATCCTCTCGATCAGATTCTGTAGAAAAAAGCAGTTAGAGAAAATGCACAAAATCCTGGAGACACAAATGTTCATGTTTTTTAATTTTACAATCAAAATGCTTACCACCTCCATCTTCTGGACTTGATCCATCTGCTGATCTCTGAAATCAGATGACAGCGATAAAACAAAAATCACATACTGAGTATCTCAATCTCTTCAGATACATCCAAACGTTTTAATCATCAGTTTGGAGATTTTCTTGACTGTCAATAATATACACTCAACACAAAGCATTATTTTTATGACTTACATGTAGGCATACTGAGTTTCACCCAAATATTATTAAGTAAGATTAAATTCATTTACAAGTAATATACCTGAAAATTCATATCCAAGCACTTACATCCTTAGAGACTATGCAACAGTTATTACAGTTTTCTATATATCGAAAATCTGAAAATTACAATTTTCAAATATGGTTTGATTTTAAAAATATCATAGAAGTTCCAAGCTCATAATGAACATACCCATTATTTAGGAGTTGACTTCAAAGCACTTTTCCTCGTTACTGTAACTGACATCAGTTCCTTCAACAAGAGGACAGCGTTGAAGGAATGCCTTTCAAAGCACGCTCTATAAACCTACGAGTACTATATTTGGATAGGAATTACCAATGGACAGTCTCCTACCGTCTTCCACAGCACCAGGAACAAACTGGGAAGCATCACAGGCTACCAACTATCACAACATTCAAAAGGCTTTGAACAAATTTTCAAGTATTTTCTGAGGATTTCTAGGTTGGTCTCCTCTACTTGCTCTGCCAGTTCCTCAGCTAATGTAATTTCCCTTGTTCCTGCAAAACATAATCCCACGATGGATTCCTTTCACTATGCACGGTGACTGGGGCAGCATCAGCACCTCCATCTCATTACAAAACCTCCTGACATACTGAACCTTCCCCTTACTCCAACGCTACCCCTTCCTCCTGCTCCAGCCCCAGCACACACAGACAACCCCTTGCCTTCACTGTCTCTCTTCAGAGCTTGGCTGACTTGGGGAGGAGCAGCAGGTCACAGACCAGCCCACCGCAGTCCCACAGTACGCCCTTCCCTGCTGCAACTAGTCCTACTTTGGCATGGGGAACAGGCAGACACACAGGATCGGGCAACACACAACCGGACTGGTTAAGGCTGCACAGGACTATCATCTGAGAGACACACCTTGGATATAAGAATACCAGAAAGTACAAAACTTTCTATTTAGCACTGCGTGTATTCAGAATCTAGACACTGCTGTACTATGAGTATTTCACTCAGTGCTAATAAAAACCCATTTACGCTGCGCTTTGCCTGTGCGATTAAGTTAAAGGGTTTTTCTCGTTTGCTTTACATTAATAGAAAAGGATAGCTACTTCACTAGCTTCCTTGTCAAGTACTTTTGAAACCTTTAGCACAGGGAATAAAAAGCTATTGACAGATCTGGAACACAACCCCCCCCCCCACATATATCTATCAGCCCAGCTGCATTAATACTGTGTTTGATGATCCATGCTCTTCCTACATAATTGGTCAAGTACTCTGCACTACTGGAAGATGATCTTTTAGCAAAAATCCTGAAAGCAAAAGGAAACTATTTGGTAAAAAAATTGCATGAATGGAACACTGCAGATCTCTCTGTGCAAAATCCTTAAAAATTAACAAGTGATTTCCCCCTGAACTTAAACTTCTTAAGCTGTTACTAACATGTACTATATTCAGTAACACAGACAAAAAGAAACCAAACCTTTATAGCACAAGCTTCAAAATTACCACATCATTGTAATTTCATTAACTGATACAAGGACAAATACACCGGCCACTATATTTAGTGGGCAAGGAGCATCAATATCCAAAACCGATTCTGTAAATTACTGATGGCAAAGCAGAGCTAAATATCTGCTCTCTCTTGTTGGGCCAGAGCCAACAGTATGAGATTCAACAAGGCCAAGTGCCGGGTCCTGCATGGGGTGGTTGTGACCCAAGTGCAACGCTACAGGCTTGGGGAGGAGTGGCTGGAAAGCTGCCCGGTGGAGAAGGACCTGGGGGTGTTCGTTGACAGCCGCCTGAACATGAGCCAGCAGTGTGCTCAGGCGGCCAAGAAGGCCAATGGCATCCTGGCTTGTATCAGGAATAGCGTGGCCAGCAGGAGCAGGAAGGTGATAGTGCCCCTGTACTCGGCACTGGTGAGGCCGCACCTCGAGTACTGTGTTCAGTTTTGGGCCCCTCACTACAAGAAGGACATCGAGGTGCTGGAGCGTGTCCAGAGAAGGGCAATGAAGTTGGTGAAGGGTCTGGAGAACAAGTCTTATGAGGAGCGGCTGAGGGAGCTGGGGTTGTTTAGTCTGGAGAAGAGGAGGCTGAGGGGAGACCTTATCGCTCTCTACAACTACCTGAAAGGAGGTTGTAGCGAGGCAGGGGTCGGTCTCTTCTCCCTAGTAACAAGCGATAGGACGAGAGGAAATGGCCTCAAGCTGCGCCAGGGGAAGTTTAGGTTGGATATTAGGAAAAACTTCTTCACCGAAAGGGTTGTCAAACATTGGAACAGGCTGCCCAGGGAGGTGGTTGAGCCTCCATCCCTGGAGGCATTTAAAAGAAGGGTAGACGTGGTGCTTGAGGATATGGTTTAGTGGTGGACTTGGTAGTGATAGGTTAGCGGTTGGACTCGATGATCTTAAGGGTCTCTTCCAACCTTAACGATTCTATGATTTCCATGCTTCCTAGGCCAAGAGTTTTAGAAGATTAAGGCTATGCAAGAGCCACATGACAAGCGTTACAGCAGTTACTGACATTGCCAGCCCTAGTCAAAGTATGCACTGCACATGAAAAAGGACTTCCCTTTCTCTCAAATGTCTTTTTTCCTACATTTAGATAACACCTTGATCATTTGCTTTGCTACCTCCCATCCTTACCCATTCACACACTGCTTCCACTGTCAATTACTGCTTGGGGAAGTTGGGACAGACCTTGCAAATAACTCCTACCAGAAAAATGCATCAACAGATTTAAATCTTCCATAGACTCAGGAATTTAAAGGGCAGGGAAGAAAAAAGTCATAATCCCTTAGGTTGATGCCCAAGCAGACAGGCCAAAGAACCTCATTTATGTTTACCTCGGTACCAAAACTCCCACCTGAGCATTTAATATATTCAGGTTCAATTTTCTGTTTTCAGATGAATGAGAATATGCATGAGTGTGCTGGTTTTGGCTGAGAATGGGTTAATTCTCCTCACTGTAGTGCCTGTGGTGGTCAGGGACCTTTCCAGCTTCCCATGCTCTGCCACATGGGCAGGAGGCCAGGAGGGGCAGGGCCACGGCCAGGGCAGCTGACCCCGACTGGCCAATGGGATGTTCATTCCATACCATGTGACACCACAACCAGTATATTAAGGGGGGCAGTTGGCACACAGGGGGGCAGTTGTGGCTCAGGGACTGGCAGCGTCAGGTCAGCAGGCTGTAAGCGACTGCGTCACATACAGTTTGTTTCAGTGGTTCGTTCCCCCTCCCAGCCCTGGGTTTTGCACCTCTCATTGTTTTCCTTTCCATTGCGTTTTTATTGGTGTTTTTTTCATTTTAATTATTAAACTGTTCTTATCTCAACCCACAAGCATTACCTTTCTGCTTCTCTCCCCCATCCCACCAGTGGGGGAGTGAGCGAGCGACTGTGTGGAGCAGAGTTACCAGCTGAACCACGAGTTACTCCACTGCAGTGTTACCAACACTACTGGGGACTGTTTTAATTTTGTTATACCTGGCATCCAGTAAAAGACAAACCACTCTGTTTCCTGGCTTTTATTAAAAAACTTGCTGTCCATATTCACTCCCCACTCCTTGGGCATTCACCTGTCAGGTCTCCTCAACCTTGGATAAAACCCAAGTTTTCTCACTATAATGCTTTCACTAATGACCAATTTGCTCTTACAGATATTGAAAAATATTCCTAACTCCATCATTAGAAGAAAGGCTTTCATGGAAATAAAGCTGTATGCACATGATCTACTGAAGCCTGATTTCCCACAGATCCTACCTAGATGACAAACAGCATGGAATAGCCTGCAGTGAGAAGTCAAATGCTTGAGGCAGTGAGATGTTTTCTCTTCCCTACTCTACCTCAACCCATAGGGAAATCCAGAGCCAAGATCTCCATATCTCTCAGCATCTTTGGCCAAACCTGACAGAGCTGAAGGTGGATGGCACCTTCAAAGGGGGTAAGGGTACACCAGTACGGTGTAGTAGCGTAAGCTTCATTTTCTTATGAAGCCACACTAAAGTTACCACTGCCAGCCAGAAGTTGCTTACCAGTGGTGCTTATTCTGAAGAAGCTGGAGACACCAGACAAAAATAGGGGGAATATATGCATGTGTGCTGGTTTTGGTTGAGAAGGGGTTAATTCTCCTCACTGCGGGGGTCAGCTACCTTTCCAGCTTCCCATGCTCTGACAAATGGCAGGAGGCTGGGAGGGGCAGGGCCATGGTTGGGGCGGCTGACCCCAACTGGCCAAAGGCATGTTCATTCCATACCATGTGACACCATGACCAGTATATTGGGGGGGGGGGGGGGGGGGGCAGGGGCAGGTTGCAGCTCAGAAGCGGCACAGCATCGGGTCGGCGGACAGCTGCGGCACGTGCAGTTCGTTTCAGCGGTTCGTTCCCCCTCTCCCCTCCCTTCCCCCTCCCCCGGGGCTTTGTGCCTCTTGTTGTTCTCCTTTACATTGCATTTTTGTTGTTGTTTCTTTTAATTTTAATTATTAACCTGTTCTTATCCCAACCCACGAGCATTACCCTTCTGATTCTCTCCCCCATCTACCAGTGGGGGAGTGAGCGAGCGACTGTGTGGGGCTGAGCTGCCGCTAAACCACGACAGTCTTTTGGTGCCCAACGTGGGGCTCAAGGGTTGGAGATAACAACAGCTGCTGGTCACAGCACCATGTTGTCCTTTTTACAGTTGGTGTTAAAGATTGGTGTTGGTTTGTTTAGTCTGCTGTGTTCTGCTGTGATTAACATTTTGCCTATGAGATTTGTTATGCAAACACTGGTTTCCAGCTTTATCTGGTATTTGGGGTTTTTGCTGAAACCCTTACTGTACTTTGGAACCCACCTTGCTGAGGCAATTAGCAATTATACCTCCTCCTCGGAGAGATTTTATATGGAGGAAATACAGAATAGTACCTTTGCAACTTTGTTCTATGATGTCTGTGCCTTTGTTACAACAACCTTTTTGTATCTTGAACATCCTTGGGTGGTTAAGGTGCACTTACTGTTACTTTTTGGGCATGTTGTTTTGGTTTTGACTAAGCAACTTAAGAATATCACCCAGAAATCTGCCCCGAGGCTTGATAGTTACGAGTGGCAGGGCATGTGGGATAGCATGGGCAAGTACCTAGGGCAGTGGGCACCCCCAGTGTTTTGGAGTTTCCCCCCCGAACAAGTGCAGAATCCTGAAAAACTAGTAGAATATTTGGAGGAAGTATGTTGTTATGCTGGGAACTCCAGAGAGACACAGATAACTGCAACATGCTGGGGTCTGGCCCATGCATACTGAGCCCTACTCAACAGTATTCAGTGCTCCCAGGGGGAAGAGAAGGTCTCTGGATTGAAATGCAAAGTGACTGGCACTGTAGACAATCCAGCCCTGACAACAGGCACTGCAGCCACTCAAACCCCCACAACAAGTACCGGAGCTGGCTCAGAAAATAAACCCGTACCAGTATCAGTTGCCCCCATACACAAGACGAAATATTGGAAGTGGACATCAACTCATTTAGAACGGGATGATGAAGAACCAGGGCCATCACGGGGAGAGGAAGAAGAAGTAATAAATGAAATAGAGACCACCCGATCCCTGTCCTTGAGCGAGTTGCGAGATATGTGAAAAGATTATAGCCGTAGTTCAGGTGAGCACACTGTCACCTGGCTGCTCCGATGCTGGGATAATGGGGCCAGTAGCCTGGAACTAGAGGGAAAAGAAGCCAAACAATTGGGATCCCTTTCTGGGGAAGGGGGCGTTGACAAAGCAATTGGAAAAAAAACCACAAGCCCTCAGCCTCTGGAGGCGACTCCTGTCTGGAGTGAAGGAAAGGTATCCCTTTAAAGAAGATGTTACATATCGCCCAGGAAAATGGACAACCATGGAGAAAGGCATCCAGTATCTAAGGGAATTAGCTGTGTTTGAGGTGATTTATGGTGACCTGGACGATCAACGGTCATCCAAAGATCCAGATGAAGCCGAGTGCACACGACGCACGTGGCGGAAGTTTGTACGGAGCGCACCATCCTCACATGCAAACTCATTGGCAGTGATGTCCTGGAAAGATGACGAGACACCAATGGTGGCAGAGGTGATTGATAGACTCCGGGATTACGACACAAATACCTCTTCCTCGCTAGTCTCTGCTGTGGAGAAACTATCCCAAGAGGTCCAGCAACTCAAAGAAGATCTGTCCTGCTCCCCACCTCGACAGAGCAGTGTCTCAGCTGTTAGGAATAAGCGTCCTTTGGCTCAAAGGAGGGGATACACACCACGGGCCACCCTATGGTTCTACCTGCGTGACCACGGAGAGGACATGATGAGGCCTACTTCGACCCTACAGGCACGAGTACATGAACTGCAAGGAAGAACAGTCACTCAGGGAGGCTCTTCCAGGAAAGCTGCTGCTCCAGTTTCCAGCGAGCAAGTCCCCAGACAGAGGAGTAGAAGCGCAGATTTTATTTCTAAGTGTAATAGAGGGACTCCCGATTCACATTTACAGGAAGTGAGTTGTGACTGCCATGATCAGGACTAGAGGGGCCCTGCCTCCAGCCGGGTGGAGGAAAGGGATAACCGGGCTGACTGGACTGTGTGGATCCGATGGCCTGGCACATCCGACCCACAGGAGTACAAAGCTTTAGTGGACACCGGCGCACAGTGCACCTTAATGCCATCAAACTATATAGGGGCAGAACCCATCAGCATTGCTGGAGTGACAGGGGGATCCCAAGACCTAACTGTATTGGAGGCCGAAGTGAGCCTAACTGGCAATGAGTGGCAGAAGCACCCCATTGTGACTGGCCCAGAGGCTCCGTGCATCCTTGGCATAGACTACCTCAGGAGAGGGTATTTCAAGGATCCAAAAGGGTACAAGTGGGCTTTTGGTGTAGCTGCCTTGGAGATGGAGAAAACTAAACAGCTGTCTACCTTGCCCGGTCTCTCAAAGGACCCTTCTGTGGTGGGGTTGCTGAAGGTCAAAGAACAACAGGTGCCAATCGCCACCACAACAGTGCATCGGCGGCAATATCGCACCAACAGAGACGCTCTGATTCCCATCCATAAACTCATTCACCAACTGAGGAGCCAAGGAGTGATCAGTAAGACCCACTCACCCTTTAACAGTCCCATATGGCCAGTGCGGAAGTCAAACGGAGAGTGGAGGCTAACAGTAGACTATCGTGGCCTGAACGAAGTATTGCCACCACTGAGTGAAGCTGTGCCAGACATGCTAGAACTTCAATACGAACTGGAGTCCAAGGCAGCCAAGTGGTATGCCACAACTGATACTGCTAATGCATTCTTCTCAATCCCTCTGGCAGCAGAGTGCAGGCCACAGTTTGCTTTCACATGGAGGAGTGTCCAGTACACCTGGAAGTGATTGCCCCAGGGGTGGAAACACAGTCCTACCATTTGCCATGGGCTGATTCAGACTGTACTGGAACAGGGAGAAGCTCCAGAACACCTTCAATTCATTGATGACATCATTGTGTGGGGCAACACAGCGGAAGAAGGTTTTGAGAAAGGAGAGAAAATAGTCCAAATCCTTCTGAAAGCTGGTTTTGCCATAAAACAAAGTAAGGTTAAGGGACCCGCACAAGAGATCCAGTTCTTAGGCATCAAATGGCAAGGTGGACGTCATCAGATTCCAGTGGATGTGATCAGCAAAATAACAGCCATGTCTCCACCAACTAGCAAAAAGGAAACACAAGCTTTCTTGGGCGTTGTGGGTTTTTGGAGAATGCATATTCCACACTACAGTCTGATCATAAGCCCTCTCTATCAAGTGACCTGGAAAAAGAATGATTTCAAATGGAGCCCTGAGCAACGACAAGCCTTTGAACAGATTAAACAAGAAATAGTTCATGCAGTAGCTCTTGGGCCAGTCCGGGCAGGACAAGATGTAAAAAATGTGCTCTACACTGCAGCCGGGGAGAATGGCCCTACGTGGAGCCTCTGGCAGAAAGCACATGGGGAGACCCGGGGTCAACCCCTAGGGTTTTGGAGTCAGGGATACAGAAGGTCCGAAGCCCGCTATACTCCAACTGAAAGAGAGATATTGGCAGCATATGAAGGGGTCCGAGCTGCTTCAGAAGTGGTTGGTACTGAGGCACAGTTGCTCCTGGCACCCCAACTGCCAGTGCTGGGCTGGATGTTCAAAGGAAACATCCCCTCTACACACCATGCAACTGATGCTACGCGGAGTAAATGGGTTGCGCTGATCACCCAGCGGGCTCGAGTAGGAAACCCCAGTCGCCCAGGAATCTTGGAAGTGATTATGGACTGGCCAGAAGGCAAAGATTTTGGATTATCACCAGAGGAGGAGGTGACACTTGCTGAAGAAGCCCCACTCTATAACAAACTGCCAGAAGATGAGAAGCAGTATGCCCGGTTCACTGATGGGTCCTGTCGCCTTGTGGGAAAGCACCGGAGATGGAAGGCTGCTGTATGGAGTCCTACACGACAAGTAGCAGAAACTGCTGAAGGAGAAGGTGAATTGAGCCAGTTTGCAGAGGTAAAGGCCATCCAGCTGGCCTTAGACATTGCTGAACGGGAAAAGTGGCCAGTGCTCTATCTCTATACTGACTGATAGTGGCAAATGCCCTGTGGGGCTGGCTGCAGCAGTGGAAGCAAAGCAACTGGCAGCGCAGAGGCAAACCCATCTGGGCTGCCGCACTGTGGCAAGATATTGCTGCCTGGGTAGAGAACCTGGTTGTAAAAGTATGTCATGTGGATGCTCACGTCCCCAAGAGTCGGGCCACTGAAGAACATCGGAACATCAAGGGAGAGATGCAACATACAGGTGGGCTCGTGATCGAGGGGTGGACTTGACCATGGATATTATTGCACAGGTTATCCACGAATGTGACACATGTGCTGCAGTCAAGCAAGCAAAGCGGGTAAAGCCTCTGTGGTATGGGGGACGATGGCTGAAATATAAATATGGGGAGGCCTGGCAAATTGACTATATCACACTCCCACAGACCCGCCAAGGCAAGCGCCATGTGCTTACAATGGTAGAAACAACGACTGGTTGGCTGGAAACATATTCTGTCCCCCACGCCACTGCCCGGAACACTATCCTGGGTCTTGAGAAACAAGTCCTGTGGCAACATGGCACCCCAGAGAGAATTGAGTCAGACAACGGGACTCATTTCCGAAATAGCCTCATAGACACCTGGGCCAAAGAGCACGGCATTGAGTGGGTGTATCACATCCCCTATCACGCACCAGCCTCTGGGAAAGTTGAAAGATAGAATGGACTGTTAAAAACTACACTGAGAGCAATGGGGGGGTGGAACATTCAAGCACTGGGATACACATTTAGCAAAAGCCACGTGGTTAGTCAACACGAGGGGATCTGCCAATCGAGCTGGCCCTGCCCAGTCAGAAATCCTACATACTGTGGAAGGGGATATAGTCCCTGTAGTGCACGTTAAAAATATGCTGGGCAAAACAGTCTGGGTTCTTCCTGCTTCAGGCAAAGGCAAACCCATTCATGGGATTGCTTTTGCTCGAGGACCTGGGTGCACTTGGTGGGTGATGCAGGAGGATGGAGAAGTCCGATGCGTGCCTCAAGGGGATTTGATTTTGGGCCAAAACAGCCAATGAACTGAATGGCACAATGTGAACTCCTATATAATATTGTGTGTCACCTCTGTGTTGTATCAATGATATCAGAGTACGAGCCTCCCAACCCATGGAAGATCAACTATGAAACAAGCCGTGCAGTAGTGATGGAACGATGGCTGACTCGGTATGCAGCAACCCAACGCCACACACCATCTCTCCCACCCTGAAAGACTGATACGGCAGATGGAGCCCAGAGTCATGGACTGGGTGAACTCAATGGACATTTTAATGGACATTTTACAGGGAAGGTCATGAACTAAGGGAATGATGTCTGTGTATTATGTTAAAGGATGGGAAGGGGAGGGGTGGTGGCTGGTAAGGCTCTATTGCATCATATGGGACCTGGGCATGGCATAAATTGTATGGAATAAGGGGTGGAGAATGTGCTGGTTTTGGCTGAGAGGGGGTTAATTCTCCTCACTGTGGGGGTCGGCTACCTTTCCAGCTTCCCATGCTCTGCCGCGTGGCGGGGTGGGGGGGCTGGGAGGGGCAGGGCCGTGGTGGGGACGGCTGACCCCGACTGGCCAATGGCAGGTTCATTCCATACCATGTGACACCATGACCAGTATATTGGGGGGGCAGGTTGTGGCTCAGAAGCGGCGCGGCATTGGGTCGGTGGGCGGCTGCGTCACGTGCAGTTCGTTTCGGCGGTTCGTTCCCCCTCCCCCGGGGCTTTGCGCCTCTCGTTCTCCTTTACATTGCATTTCTCTTGTTGTTTCTTTTAATTTTCATTATTAAACTGTTCTTATCCCAACCCATGAGCGTTACCCTTCTGATTCTCTCCCCCATCTACCGGTAGGGGAGTGAGCGAGCGACTGTGTGGGGCTGAGCTGCTGGCTAAACCACGACAGCATGACTAACAGTTTACCTGACAGACTGGAAAAAGCTATCTGATTACAATTAGTGATCATAACCAGCAGGCCAGCCTTTCCATTTCAGGCCTCTTTCCAGACTCCTCAATCTGTACTATACAGCAGTTGCTGTTTTACACAAGTATACTACACAACAGAAGTGAAAGCCAGGAGCATCTCATCCTATAAGGAGCCATTAAGGTGACTCAACTTCTCTCCATTCGGTTCTTTGAAATTAGAAGCTGAAGAGACACTTAAACCAGTAACATCAAAATCCAACCCACAATGTACTCATTTAAGAACAGAAGCCACTTTTCACTTATTCCCTCCTCCCCTTACTTTTAGAAATCCAGCTACAGAAGCATTACAATTATTTCTAAATAGAGGCTCCCTCAATTCTAACTCATTTCTAGTTAACCAAATTACCTTTTTAAAGGTTACCAACCACTTTTAAAAAGTGCAAATGAAAATAATTAACCATCCCATACTGTAGTGCAAACACTGCTTCTTTACACCCATTACTTCCTCATACAGTTACAACAAACTAACAGAGAACTTACACGAGCTTCGACAAATTTGTCAGTTTGTGTTTATTCACAATAATGAGGAGAAACAGGGAAGGCAAGGGAGATTTCAGGTAAAGCAAAAAAAGGACAACGTAATTAGGTGAAATCTCTAATAAGAGTACACTTACAGTGTTTATCTTTGAAAAATACATTTAAGATGCAAGAAGTCATATATAAAGGGACTTCAGAGCCTGGTACAGCAAGTTTGCAGTCCAGACACTCTGCACATTTATAAGCATTATTGAATTGCTATGGCTGTTGCTTAAAAGCTGTTCCAGAACCTCTTAAACAATGGAGTCCTGCTGGCATGGCTACATGCTGCTCTGGGCTGGCTTGGGTTACCCAGCTCAAAGTCAAGGCATCACAATCAGCTCTGCAAGAGGCCACAGCTCTGGCCATACCATGTTAACATCTTAGCAAAAATACCTGCCTGTGCATGTACAAACAATGCCAAGTAAACAAGAAATATGCAGTGTCTCTTCTTCAGAGCTCAGTCTTAATTCATCTATCCTCCCAAGGTCCTGGAAGGATTACACAAAACGTTCTGCTCCAGCAAAACCAGTATGAGCACTCAAGATGCAAACTTCCATATATTTCAAGGTAAGAGACAGTTTTACTCTAAGAAACTGAGATAATTTGGAGAATGCTTGCCAGCGCATACAGAGGCCAGTTACGCGCCTATACTGGGCACTGCACTATGCCATAAATTTAAGTGAATGGAGTGAAGTTCAAGGATGCATAGATACCTGTTGTGTACAGCCAAGAATTCCTGCATACATTCCCCAACAGCATTTTTGGTTCTTAAATTTCTTTCAGACCTGGATTAACTGGGGTAAGATTTTCTGCTCTTTAAGAACAAGTCTAAGATAACAACTACCTGCTGCAGTTTTCCTGAAAGTCTGAAACTGGCCAAGAGAGCTGAATTAACCAGTAACACTGGCAATTTCAAATGATAGAACACTGACCTAGAAGTCTGTGACTACATTTACCAGCTATATTTTAAAATATTAACCCTTGAAAACTTTAACCTTCAAAAAAAATTGAACTAGAAAATTTTCTGCAGCAGGTCATCAAGCAACACCTGATAGTCTGGACACCAAAAAGTGCTTAACCTACAGCTGTTTGCACCTTGCCATGACAATCCATCCAGCACTGCGTTTACTTGAAATGGCCCATTCTTGAAAAGAAAAAAAAATACTAGCGCAAGAAAAGGGTGCAGGTACTGCATGGAGCAGCCTTAACAGGCAAAGATTTATCAGAGAGTACACACCTAGTGTGTTTGGTCACAATGAGCAGTGACACTCACCTGCACTGAGAACACAGTCCACCAACCAGAAAGATTACATGTAAAATTGCTCTGAAAGACTGTATGGTAGCAGTCATTTAGTCATCTAATCTTTCCAAATGTTTTGCTGCATCATCAGTAGAAAAATCTTACATTAACAGCACTGACAGCTTTTCCTACCTCAAGGTACTGACCTTCCCCCCCCAAGTACCTGAATTCAAAATTCTTGCTGCTTTGAATCTGTTAAGTGCATTACAGGTTGGCATGACAAGCTCCTGTTTCCATCCAGTGGAAACAGAGCATTAGCTGCTCTTTGTCAAGCTGCAGCATTATGGCTCGGAGGAAATAAACAATCCTCCTCTAAATGCTTGAAGCAAATCCCTCATATATACCCACTTTCTCACTCACTCACAGGAGCTCTTATCCTTAGCAAACACAGTTTACACCCTAAAATTTAAAATTAATACTTGATGTGTCTTCTATAATTATACCCACTAGGGAGTCCCAAACAAATTTCATTTCTACTAATTGAAACGACAGCTTGGGGGGGGAACTAGCACTTGAGATCAAAGAACCAGACACATAGCAAGCTGCACTACCTGAATTTAACAGTAACAGATTCCTCCTAGTAGGAGGGACTGTTTTCTTTAATCCCCTCAGCAGCACAAGTACTTGGTAGGTTCACACTTACCCCTGCCAGTTCTTGTTGAATAGGAGCAAGCTGGGCTTCAGAAGCGGGACTCAGGGTAGCACTGACTGAGGCAACAGCAGGAGCAGGGTGCTCAGAGTCACGCTCACCAGCTGATTCTTTGTGACCCAGATCATGGTGGGGGGGCTCAACCTCTCCCTGGGGGTCCTCGCCTGAATCCGACAAACCTTTTTGTTCTGCAGGGGACTGGGAGCAAAAAAGACAATGTCCCTTCAATGCAAGGCTGCAACATGAGAGCAGTTGTCCTAGCGAGAGGATCTGCTAATCCCTTTTGAAATTCCACAGTTTTCACAGTATGGCAGAAGGAATTGCTTGCTGCTGAGACACTAAGTAAAATACACACAAACCAGGTAATTGAACCTGCTGACTGAATTAGCTTCCCCTCCCCACAAAGACCACCAGTTGGAACAAATGCACTTTTTTGTTAAGTTCGCTAAAAATGTCGGTGTCCCCAGCAAAAGAGCATTTTTGCTGGCCACAGGGTTGTTGGGGTTTAACTCCTCCTTCTCTCAAGGCAGCTAATTATTTTTACCCCCAGACTCAGACGTAAGAATTAACTAGACAGTCACTGTAAATAACCGGCCTTCACTGCTTCTTCAGACCGCAGTTGAGGGAGGTGGGATCGATTATAAAATTCTCCACAGAAATTCTTTATTATAACATTCACACAAGACAAATCCTTTCATATTCATGTCACGGTGAATTATCTGAAAAGCAACACCAAGGTTTTATTTTGTAAATTAAAAAGTTCGCACATCCCTTTCAAGGAGGGGGTGGTAGGAGAGCTAGTGCACACTAGTGGGATTTGATATTTGCTGAACTTCTGCCTCAGACTCTTTACATTTATTTAGATCATTTAGTGCTGCAGGTCCCTACTGGTAGAACAAAAATTAAGCATTACCATATTCTGCATGTCTAAAGAATGAAAAAGTTAAAGGCTTTGACCCTGAACAACTGTATTGTGATAAAGGACTAAATTATAGTCCATGGATAATATGCAGGCCAAGGACCCTCTCCCAGCAGTAATCTGTGGGCCAAGCCTCCTGGTGTCTTATGGGAAAGTACCTGGAGAATCAAGCAGTTAGGCAAGATGTCACTAAGAAGCACACAACCTTAGCTTGCTCTCCAAAAGCATTCAGTAGAATGAAGACTAAAAACGCTCATCATTGCCCAGGTCCATGCAAAAACAGCAACCTCCCAAATAAACAGCAGCTTTTAAATCTTAAGGGCCCAAAGTTCTTCAGCTATGACTTGGCCTGTCTTCAAACAGAAGCTATTATTAAAAGACAGCAATACATGCAGTTTTCTCAGTGGATTAATTTCAGTTCAGTGAAGTTACTCAAGTTTCAAATCTTGCAAGAGCTTCCTATCATTAAGGCTCAAAGTAGTCAGAATATATTTAACAGGGATAACATTACATCAGGTAAAGCTAGAGATGCTGCGGGTTTGTATTTTCAAAAATTTCTGGTTTTAATATGAAGCTGCTACTAACACAGACCCAAACACTAAATTAAAACACCACAGAACAAGAGAAAAGAGTTAAAGAAACATTTTGTTTGTTGCCAAAAATTAAACCTAGTCTAGCACACTGCTATTCTTACCTCTTTGGCTCAGAACAGCATGAAAAGGCTATCTGGAACCGGCCACAGCACTTACAACACATGTATGTTATTCATAAAAACAAGGGGTAAACACCTCAGTCCCCCACTTGACATTCTGTACCCATTACACCTAGTCTCTTTTTAATGCTAGGCCTCACTTTCAAAATTAACAGTGTTCCAAACATCATTCAAACTGTCTTGTTCCCCTTCAAGAGGAGACAGCCATAAAAAAAGCACAAGAATTAAGTCACAAGTTACCGGCATCACACTAACCACAAAGCAATTATACAAGCAGTAGCACCGAAGATCTGATTTTTCTCATGGCTTACATTGCACGTGTCCTCTGGTCCCCTCACTCTACTACCCCAAATCCTCCCCATGTACATCACAACACAAACCTCTCCCCCACACCTCTTCGATCCTGCCAAACCTCCTCTGGCCACCCACGGGGCCAGTTCCCCTACACTGAGCAGAGACAGCAGGGCCACACATACAGCAGCGGCTCTCCCTCTGCAATGGAGGCAATTTGGCCTTGCCGATCTGCTCAGGTTTCTAGTTTTCAGGAAAAATGCAAAACAGTTTTAAGATTTAAGCCTCTATCGCCTTGTCAATAGTTATCAGGATCTGCAAGCTTTCATCTTGGTGACCAGGAGAGAGCCAGCGCCATAACCAGCTTTGCTTGGCTTCTTAGCTGAAAGACTTCCCACCTCTTCCATGGTCTGGAGAGCCAGACCACTACAGAAGAGACGACTGCCATAGGACCAAACAGACCTCAGCCCCAGTCCAGCTGCTGAACATGTGATGGAGACAGCCCTCCCATTACTCACACAGCCTTTGAAGAACCTGGGGATGGGGGGCAGGAAACAGGATGGGAGCCTAAAAAACACAGCGGGGAAAATGCTGAAAGCCACAACCAGAACGTTACTAGGAAATGGGGATGGGGGAGACCGTCCTCTTCAACAATGAGCCTCAGGATGAGCTACCCACCACCAAGGATCTGGAGGCAACAGGGAGTGATTAGGAAACTGTAGACAGACAGGCTCTGGGGCTGAAGATGACTAAGATTCAGTGTCCATAAGAAGCAAAATAATACATAGGAAGAGGGTACGGAAGTGCTTCCACATAAAAATAGCTAAATACCATATTATTCTTTGGCCATAACACACAGAATTTGGAGGGAAAAGGAGCAGGAATGTAACTATGAAATCATGAGTGGCATATAGGATGGTGATGCAGAGACTCCCACAGAGCAAGAGCTGGAAGGCATCAAGTTAAACTCAGCTATAACAGATTCAAAAAAACAACACAAAACTAGAGGCAAAAAGCCCATCCTGCTGAACCCTGTGTCAGAAGATCACACGGCTGGTAGAAACTCATGCTTGGGTTCAGCAAGCAACCGGAGAAATTCAAAGGAAAAAAACCAGAGCCTTACCAGCAATTCACACTAACTTCCAGCTACAGATGATAAAATTGATAATAATGCAAGAAGAAGCAAGAGCTTTCAATGCACGCTTGTGCTATATACTTAAAAGTGGAAATAAATTTTTTTTGCAAGTAATTCATATCAATACAGTGTAGAACATTTCAAAGTAGGCTACGTAAACATGCATCATATTTTACTAATTCTTGTAACATGTGGCAAGTATTTTAAAAAGTGAAATAATTCAGGCATAAATCTGATTTTTATCCTAAGCAACACTGGAATATGTGCTCCAAGACAAACCAAAAATAACAATTATTGCCAATTACCACTTTTATGCAGAAAAATCCGATGCCAAGATGAGAATTTCTTGCCCAGGTCAACACACAAAATATTTTAAAAATCTATATATTAAATGGATCAAACACTATTGCAAGTTTCAGAATTGTGACTAGTATGTGGTTTAAGTCATGGAAATGAAAACCAACAAAGGCCTCAAGGATTTGTCAAACCAAAACTGCTCCAGACAGAAGCTTGTACAGCTGTTCTCAAAAAACCAAAAGCACATCCAAGGTAAACAGCAAGCTCTTAAAATTCGTTTTAGTCTTCAGTCATGTTTATTCAAAGTGTTTTCTAATCTCCTAGCTTCATAAATCCTGATCTAAGTTATTCTTCAAAGCTCTTTGGAGCTGGTGAACAACAGTTCATTCTCTTCCTTTTTACAATAATGTTTTATCTCTGTCATGACTGGTGTCTCTCTTTGACCCTACTCTTCTCTGGAGGAAACATTCCTTTTAGGTACAGCTCTAGGGAGAACTTGGTAGAAATCTGCTCCTGTATCTTAAATACTAAGGCAAAGATCAATCATAGAATCATTAAGGTTGGAAGAGACCCTTAAGATCATCGAGTCCAACCACTAACCTATCACTACCAAGTCCACCACTAAACCATATCCTCAAGCACCACGTCTACCCTTCTTTTAAATGCCTCCAGGGATGGAGGCTCAACCACCTCCCTGGGCAGCCTGTTCCAATGTTTGACAACCCTTTCGGTGAAGAAGTTTTTCCTAATATCCAACCTAAACTTCCCCTGGCACAGCTTGAGGCCATTTCCTCTCGTCCTATCGCTTGTTACTAGGGAGAAGAGACTGACCCCTGCCTCGCTACAACCTCCTTTCAGGTAGTTGTAGAGAGCGATAAGGTCTCCCCTCAGCCTCCTCTTCTCCAGACTAAACAACCCCAGCTCCCTCAGCCGCTCCTCATAAGACTTGTTCTCCAGACCCTTCACCAACTTCATTGCCCTTCTCTGGACACGCTCCAGCACCTCGATGTCCTTCTTGTAGTGAGGGGCCCAAAACTGAACACAGTACTCGAGGTGCGGCCTCACCAGTGCCGAGTACAGGGGCACTATCACCTCCCTGCTCCTGCTGGCCACGCTATTCCTGATACAAGCCAGGATGCCATTGGCCTTCTTGGCCGCCTGAGCACACTGCTGGCTCATGTTCAGGCGGCTGTCAACCAACACCCCCAGGTCCTTTTCCTCCAGGCAGCTCTCCAGCCACTCCTCCCCAAGCCTGTAGCGTTGCATGGGGTTGTCGTGACCCAAGTGCAGGACCCGGCACTTGGCCTTGTTGAATCTCATACCGTTGGCTCCGGCCCAACGATCCAGCCTGTCCAGGTCCCTCTGTAGGGCCTTCCTGCCCTCCAGCAGATCGACACTTCCACCCAGCTTGGTGTCACCTGCAAACTTACTGAGGGTGCACTCAATCCCCTCATCCAGATCATCAATGAAGACATTGAACAGGACCGGCCCCAACACTGAGCCCTGGGGAACACCACTAGTCCAAGTAGACAACATCCACAGCCTTCCCCATATCCACTAAGCGGGTCACCTTATCATAGAAGGAGAGATTAATAATGATAGGAAGCCACCTACACAAACTCACCTTGCTCAGCCAGACCAAACATCATCTATTTTTTTAAAACACAAAAATAACACACCTAGACCAAATACATAAAAGTCTATTTGGAGATTGGGCTTCCTCTGCATTGCAGGAAATAAGGAGAGACATGAAGAAATACATAAAAGCCAAGATTAACATGATGCTAAAACCACCAAATTTAGGCAAAGACATAATATTCCTTTTTTATAGAGACTGGCACAAACACTCCTGGGTCAGTTTTTCCTCCCAGTTCTAAGTTGTGCTGTTTACGCTTCCTTTCCTCATTTTTCCCAAACCAGCACCCATATCCAATGGCCCAAAAAGGCTACACTCTGTGTACCTTTTCAAAATCTTTACCTGCTTAGAGCTGAGGACAACTCTTGTTGGTATTCTTAGTTTCTTTGTAGCCTTTGACATTATCAGCCTCTCTATATTCCTCTAAGCTTTGCCTTGCAGAACTGTCCTCTCCAGAAGAGCAGTCATAAACTTATTTAAGCACAGCAGAGTAGCAATGTATTCAGTTATGAACTCTTAAGCATTAAATTTTAACTCCTTAAGCATGCTATTGACTTACAGCACAGTTCAGCTAGGTCTCCCTAACAAAACCTCTTGGCAGCTGCACTAACGATGCTAAGAGAGCTTGGAAAAGATGATGCTGCCTCTCCCTACGCAAGTTACTTCCTCCACAGTTCTCTCTCTGCCACCATCCTACACCAACAAGTCATGCCCATAGCACAAACAACATTTTCTAATCATCTACCCCCTCAAACCACCAAAGATCAGGCATTTCCAAATCACACCACATCAAACCAGGACTTCAACCAATCCCTCCTTTATGTATTGTCTAAATCAACTTTCCCTTCTCTAAACTCATGATCCTGCTCTCCAGACTACATGGGAATGCCATCTTTCTAACCACTCACGTCACTTTTACAACTCCACATCTATTTTTAAAGCTCCACAGTTAAGACCAATGATGACAGATCTAACAACTTAGGCATGTAAATCCTTGCTCACTCCAGATCTACCCCTTTACCTTTATGACCCAGGTGGTAGTTACCCCTTAAACTCTTCGCAGCATTTTGTAGCCCCACTTAGGTATGGGACATGACCCAAATATCAGCTATCTTCCTTCAGAGCCATTCTTAAAAGCTCACCACTACCAACTCAGCTACAGAAAGTAGTACACCAGCCAAAACTAGTTATATAACAAGCCAGAAATAGTGTTGTTTTCTATATTCTACCATTACCCCCATCCCAGGGTGGTGGAAGGAAGAGGACAAGGTGCAAACAACATAATAGACAATGGCTTGTTTTAAAGTACAAAAATATTTTTAAAATCTGAGTTGAGTATCTACCTTTTGCAGAGCTCCTGACTAGGGAGTCATGATCCTAGTATTGCGAGAATCAAAAATGACTGGAAGACGACCACAGCTCACACTTGCAGACCAAAGGACACCACTTTAAGAGCAGTTTTGGACAAATTGTTTCCTTACAACACTACTGCTTAAGTTTGTTTAAGCTATTATACCTACTTAAAAATGGGTCAATGCAAGAAAGACTTCAGAGTACTTTGACCTCAGATATATATGTTAAAAGTTAACTTCATAAAATTACTTCAAGTAACCTATGGCCAGAAACTGTCATGAAACGGCAGATCTGCTTTCAGATCTTAACAGCCATGAGTCTTCCTAAGCTGATGCAATTTTCCAACTAGCATCAGCACTAGAAGCTCTGCTTGTCAGAAAAAATGAATAGCAGCGTATAAACAAGGAAGATATTTGGACGCTATCATTCAGCTATTTCCAAGAAATCTCTACTTCACACATTGTAAAAACAGTTCTCAAAGAGCTAAGGAGATATGAAAATAATGAAATTGGAGACTCACTCAACAAATGTGGAAACAGCCAACTTTACATCCACCATTAGTTGACATCTATAATGAAAATCAGAACAGATAGACTAATCCTGTCTTTTTATCTGCAGAAGAAAACAACTAGAACCTCCTTACTGAAAGCACAATTAAGAGGCATCATTCTGAACACCCCACACTTTTTGTCCCCTCTAAATAAACAAGACAAACTGCAGGTTCTAATTTTTTACTAAATTGTACACCACCTTAGCTGGAACAACCACTTAAAAAATTAGTTTCCAGACTTGTATGCATTTTGTCCTGCAACACTGAATATTTTCCAACTTCTAATGGAGAAACAGATGTCTGACACCTTACAACCACAAGCTTAAATAGAGATTTCTAGAAAAATGTCTACTATTAAGGTAAAGAACAATGTCCGCTCCAGAAAAGTCAGTTAAAACCACTGAACAATACAAACCTGGCGCTAATACTGAGAGGGCCTGTAGACACTGCAACAAAATAGTTCTGCTCAGGATGTCCTGTCTGATGCGGAAGAGCCCATGGCAAACATCTAAACAGTCATCATGGACAGTTAATTGAACACACAATGTGTTCTCCTCACTCTCAGCTCACTGTCAGATTGCTGTGCTGGCACTGAAAAGCCTCCATGAACACTTTGCTTGTAGCTCCAGAAGAAAGCCAACCTGACTAGACAGACATTTTGCTAAAGTAAAAACATAATTTACATAGAGAAACTACATATCTTAGAAGTGTGTTGTTTGTCAACTATTTTGAAGTTACTTTTGCATTTTCTTCAAAATGTTGCTCTAGGAAAAACTCCTCTGTTAATAGATTTTCCTTGTTAACTTTAATAGGGATAATCTTTTGCAGCAGACAATACACTTAGCCAGACACCTTGTATGGAAACAGTAATGGAATTAACCATTAACTGTAACACTTTTAGCTGTTAGTCTTTCCAAAACCACAGTGAAATGCCTCAACCAGCATGTAACCTGAGTCACCTTTTCTTGATTAAGATCATTAAAGGGACACTCAGCTGGCCTGAATGCAGGGTTCTGATATATACTGCTTATATATTAAGTGGCTGTTCCTTTTGGCTGACAGCACCATATTCTGACTCTATTACTATTGTATCAACACCACAAAAACAGCTACTGGCACAAGCAACAAGCCTGCTGGCTTTGGCCCTTTATTTAATAAAAAGGCAAGAAGCACAGCACTGATGCTTCTCACACTTTCTCCAGTCTCAAATACACATAGTATAAGCTACTAAAATGATTAACTATGCCTCCTCTCCCTTTTTAAGAAAATTGTACATCTCCACACATTAGTTTAACATAAGCATTCATGTTTGTAACTAGATGTATTACACTTTGGAAACTGGCAACCAAGTGACAGAAGCCACCAGTAGCCTCTTAATGATCTGCTTCAGGGAAGGCACCCTGTTGGTCAGCCAAGTTAGACCTATTCCACACCCCTTGAACACCAACACCACTTAGTATTTAGACCAATTCCCAACTCATTTCTAATGCCTGTGACTTCAAGGTGCTTGGCTGCCCCGCAGGCCTCATCACACACAGCCCCTCACCCCCCCAGGCAGGCTTCCCAGCTGTGCCTCAGCAGAGGCTGTCCTGCACACAGCCACCTGTTCAGCATCACCACTCCTCAGCATCCTCAGAGGCACCTGGGAAGACTAAATCACAGACCCATCCCCCTGGAACCCTGGATCCTCTCTGCCAGCCTAAAGACACATTAAGCTTTTAGTTAAGATTTTTTACAAATATTTTCTTGAGACATACCACAGTGCAACAGATCTGTCCTGCAGCCCAACACAGGAGCTGGCACAGCCTAACACTGAAGGTCCACGCTCTGTGCAGAAGCAGAAGGTACAACATGAAGGAACTTGAGAGCACAAGACCTGCCAGCTTCGCGCTGAAGGACCAGGCCAGCAAACACAGGACCACATTGCTCTGCCCGAGTTGCACATTGCTATGATCACTGCTTCAAGACTAACTGTGGAAGCACTGCCAGGTTAAAGGACACCTGGGGAAAAAACTCACTGTGGTGCTACTCAGAAGAGACTTCAGGAACAGTCTGAGCAAGAGCAGGTGATTGGGATCTGCTTCCTAGAAGGAAACATGATCCAAACTGACAGCACACACACTAGCGCTCCGTTCCAAAGTACAGGTAAATGGTCACCATAAAAAAAAAATGTAGCTGGAAGTAATATCTGAAGTATTTAAGATATATTTAATTTTATTAGCTAATATTAGAAGAATGGCAGATTTCAATCCTTTCCAAGCTGACAAAATATTTCAAGTTCCTGTTAAGGAATATGCCTACTAAACCTGTGAGAAAGCTTGAGTCTGGTACTTGTTCCAAAGCAAAGCTACCAACTGCAAAATGGTTCAGTATTTCTATTCAAACATTTGAGAAGCTTTTCTGATTGCACAGATAATATAACAATCCAGTGATTCAACAAAAAGTGAATCGTGTACGAGTACACTTCTCTTGATACCCACCAGCCAAACAAGGGTAACCTTGATTCCCCCCCCCAAATTTTAACAGCTTTTACTACTAACCAGGCAGAATTAAATACCACAATATATTGAAATTCTTAAAATTTTTTTTAGTAAAAGAAATTGATATAATAATAAACTGGAAGGCTTACTGTTTGGAAAAAAAAAAATAAGGGAAACTACACCCTAGCACTCATCCATAACATTTTGTGTGTCTCTGAAAGAGTGAAAAGGCATGCAAACTATACTGCATCTGTCCACAAGGCCATGGTTTTACATTACAGCTGTTTCAATTCAGTAGCAATTTCTGCTAAAGGGAAGATCCTGCTCCTTCAGCTCTCATTTCTCTCCTGAGCTCTACTCCTTCTGAAGCTACAGGCTGTTTTATCAGCCTCTTGGTGCCACACAAGCTCACCCACGGAACACCTTCTAGCAGACCAGAGCACAGCTCCAGCCCACCCCAACAGTATGTAATGGCTACCACAACCCAAGGGCAGGGGACAGGAACACATGGCAGGGGTAGAGGGATGGGCGAGGGAACAGGATTACCATTTTCCATGGTAATTAGACACTTCACAGCTTACTACCCAAAGATGAGATGCATCTAAATATACTGAGGTGAAAAGCAATAATCTAGACCATGGTTCTCTTTGCTTTGTCTTAACTCTACTACCAGAAATAATTTTTCTAGTTTTGTCACGCAACTGCAACTGTCAGCACTCCTTTGCCAGCTGTTCCTTTCAATATATGGCTTTGAAGAGACTTTTTCTCCCAGATTTGGTCCATCTTCTGTCTGAAGAGCTACCCATTTCATGCCACCATCATACATCCTCCCACTTTTAGCCCTCCAGTACCTCTTCACTCTAAGCCCATTAATAATGTTAACGCTCTATTATCCATCTTCAACTTCAAAGCAATATAGACAAACAGCTGCTCACCATGGAATGAGTCAGGGATACAGAACAAAAAAACAACCATATCAACATCTTACCTTCTGTGCTTTATCCTTCTGAAATACAAAGACAGGTGGAGCAATGGCAGGTTTTTCTGTAAAAAGAGAAATAATTTGGGTTTTTTCCAACCACGTTCATTCTTGACTAATATGAAAGTGTTCGGTTCTATGATGCTTCTACTGACAATGAATCCCTAAACCAGTTAAATCCCAGTTACACAAATTGTTTCTACCAGTTCCTGGTAACACGTTATTATAAGGATTTGATCTTCAGAAGGAAATCGAGTTTGTATTGTTCTTAAAACACAATGTCTGAAAGCTATTTGTCTTTTCCCTCCAGAGCTCTCTTTCAAACCAGTACTTTTACCGTACTTAGGTACACCACAAGGAAAGGCCCTCAGCTGCATGTAACAAGGAAAGCAGACCTTCAGTAATTAGTGTCACAGAGACAGTAAGTCCCCAATCTGAAGATCTGGAACTCGTACAAACCACTTAATTTCTTCTGAATGGTGGTAGGCTGTCAAACCAGTCTGGAAAACAACTGAATCCACAGAACTCCTTCCTGCAGTTTATTCATAAGATTCAGACACTTCAACCTGCATGAATAATTACAAAAACCTCAAGAGCCGACTTTCACAGGCTAAATTCCTTTAACATATTCACTGTCGAGTCATTAACTACCAACATATGCACTATGTGCCGTCAGAAAAATGTATGTACTGTTAAACCTACTCAGCTTGCTTCACAAGCCTTGGAAACCAAAACACAGAAACAGAAAATAGCAGCTTAATGGCTCAGGGAGAGGTATCATCTTCAAGTCTATTTAACATGAGACTTAACTCAGATACATGACCATGTGGTAGCTGTACCAAACTCTGCCATGTCAACCATGTTTCCTGCAACTAGTCAAAACATAGCCTTATTTCACCTCTCCACCCCTTCACACCAATGCAACCATAGCAGTTGGTGGCATCTCTAGCAGCCACAATAGTTATTTTTGCAACACAAAGTTTTAAACCTTCACTGCAGCATGAAATGACACATTACTAAAAAATCCAATGGGTATTTTGAGCGTATAGATGCAAAAACCACATCCCTTTTGAATCCACATTTGAAGGCCACATAAGTGAAAAGACAAGGTAAAACTGCACAAAATGGGGGCAGGGGGAAACCCTGTGTAGTTACCAGGCTCACAGAGTAAATCCAATGGCAAAGCAGTGACAAAGGACAAGAAAGCATTCTTCTCCTTTGCCACCAAGACCATCGTGTCTCTACCATAAGAGTACCGGATAACTCAGGTTGGAAGGAACTGCAGGATGTCTCTAGTCCAACCTCCTGCTCCAAGTAAGGTCAGCTATGAAGTCAGACCAGGTTAATCAGGTTATCCAATCTAGTCTTAACTTCCAAGGATGGAGGCTGAGCAGCCTCCCAGGGTAATCTCTTCTACTCCTTGACTGTTCTTATGGTGAGAAAAAAAACCCCAACTTTTTCCCTCTATCCAGTCTGAACATCTCATTCCACCTCTAACCTTTTATCTTTTGTCCTTCCAACATACACCACTGGGATGAGCCTAGCTCTGACTTTTTAATAACTTCCTCATAGACCCTAGAAAGCTCCAAATGTGCTTCTCTGAAGCTCTCTCTTCTCTAGGCTGAACAGGCCCAGTGCCTTCAGCCTCTCCTCACAGGTCATGCAACCCAGATCACTATTTTGGTGACTCAGTTTCATCTTTAGATTTTAGAAGGAACCCAGGCCCCATGTCACAAAATCAACTCTCAAGTCCTCACCGGACCCACTGGAGCCAGGTTATTACAAGGTAAATTTATTTTTAAAGCTGTTGCAAACATTTCCTTTTTAATGTAATTTGGAGTAAATTTAAAAGTGCAATAGTGCCTGACTATATGGAAACCTATGAGAGGCAGAATAAAAAAAACACTGAGAAACTTCCAGGCAAGCAAGTCCTTGCTTGGATCTGAAGAAGCAATCTTCACCACTAAAAGCATATAAGTTGACAACAACTGCTCTGACTAACTTATTATAATACAGCACCTGAGAGGAAAGAGTAGATCATACCTGTGAACAATGAAAGAGTATTAAAAAAAAAGAGAACAGCAATTAGGTTGTTAACTCACCAAAACTATTGAGTGGTAATTTATTCCCTGCAAAAGGCTTATCTGAGGGTCAAGAAAAATTTAAGTTCAAAGTTAAGTTTAATTATGCTTATTTGAGCCGCTCAGGCCTCAAAAATGTTTTTTTTTCACCTTAATACTATTTTAAGTTATAAAGAGCAGAATAATTGTGCTAAAATAAGCATATTAAATTAGATATGGACAATTTGTGGCATTATAAAATTCTAAAGGTGTTGATAACAAAATAAGACTCTTCTCTTCCAATAGCTACGAACAGACTGAAAGCAATGAGCAAGCTACCACACCAACAGCTGATCTCCAAAAAAGATCCCCATAAGCAAAGTCCAATCATACTTCATGTCAGAAGGCACAAGAAACATGACTGGATCACTTATAGCCAGACTTCACACATGATGCTATGGTGAATACAACTGACATCGGAAAACAGGTACTTCTGCCTCATTTTCAAAACTTTGACAAGTTGCTTTTTATGAAGTAAAACATCTGATGTTCTCATTCACCTTCAAACCCGTTATTTTTGTCTCCTATAGCATGAGTAAGCAGGCTACTTCCAGACAGTACCTCCACAGCTGGCACGGGAAGGTAGAATGCCTCTTACATATTTAAGATGAAATAAAAATTCCATACACCACATTTAAAGCACAATCCTTTCATGTTAGCAGAGCACATGTGATGTCATTTCCCAAGCCCTTGCAGCATTAATAGAAGTTACCCTCTGCATTAGGTAATTTTGCTCTTTCAGCTCAGGTACTTCACATAAAGCAAATGGTACAAGTCAGAAATGGGAAAAAAAGTAGCTTATTTTCACATGACAAGAAGAAAACCATGAAGCAGCCCAACTACTTTGCAATGTAGGTAAAATATTTATAAAGAACTCCAAAAAGCATGAATAAAAATTTTTTTAAGTATTTAGACAGTTCTATCTCGTAAATGAAATAGTACTTTATGGTGTTTGGGTACAAATTATTAGGATATCTCAAAAAAACACACCCCAAAACAAATCACTCAGTCTAACTTTGTATCCACTAGCTTATCACCACCAGGGGAAAAAAAGCTCTTGTTTATAGGGTCTGCAAACATCAGGGACAGTGGTGCATACCGGCTTTTTCCCCTCAAAGTAACAACAGACCTTCCTCTCTCTGAAAGCTGGCATGAGAGAAGTAGAGTTATACAGACAGGGCAAAAAACCAAACCAAACCCCAGAAAGAGCACAGAAGCAATGTCAGCATCATACAAGCCTGGCAAAGGAACGGTACTTGTACTATGAAAGGAACTGCTTCAATTTTCTCATCTTCTGTATATTTAAGGCAGTTACACACAGTAAAGTTATGATCATCAACTTCACAATTTCATAAAGCCAAACAAATTGTGTTTGGTGTCTAAGAAGAGACTTTTCCAACACAGGTGGTACTGGCCCCTCCTGAAAAGGAACTGTGAAGAAAGCCATCAAGTTTTAGCCCTGAGAAAAACTTGTATATTTTCAATGACTGAAAGGTGGTAAAGTAATTAATTCTTAACACAAGGAGATCCTGTCATCTAAAGAGCAGCTTCAGCAGCAAGCTGTATGCAAACAAATTACTAGTTGTGTATTAACAGCAAGTTGATGAGAAAAGCATTCAGGTTTATGCAAATGTATGTCTAACGGGAAGCTGTCTAGTCCTCCGTGATACTTCACCACCACGTGTGGAGCATCAGTTTTAAGACATGATCCAGCTAGACTACCAGAGAACATCATACCAAAGCCTTCAGAGAAGATTTCTAATACCATTCAGTAACTACTCTATACAACAGCAACAACAACAATCATGCCTACCATTCCAAAATCCTGGTTTTCAATGATCAAACTTCTCACAATGCCAGCCACCAAAGCCTTTATCACAATGTCACTAAATCTCTGTGACAATGTTGATCAAACTTCACATGGCTGGGGAGAACTTGCTCTCTCCTCTTCTTAAGTAGCTCCACACTTACCAGCTCATCTCCTCTCACGATGAGGGATGCCAAGACCAGGGCACGTTCCTAGGAAACTTCACAGAACGAATTTCTTTGGAAAGTGGCACTTGGACCACCTCATCCTTCACCCCCCTTTCTCTGCAGCAGAGGACCCCCTTAATCCAACAACCTTCTTCTGCAAGATACAGCTTGCCATCAAACCACTACGAAAAGGGAGGTGTATAGTTTCACCAAGTCACTAGAGAAAAAGGAAAGACGAGTGGAAAAAATTCAAGGAACAATTAGAATGAAGAAAATGAAGTAGTTATGAGAATATCAGAGGGAACGCTTTTAGCATCACAGAAAGACTATCCATTCAAACAGTTCAAAGGCTTAAAGGACATTGGTAGAATGGTTACTTCAAGGCAGTATTGGCATCTCAGTGGTGATTTCAGACAGACAATAGACTAAGAGAGACATCAGAATCTAGAAGGTAAAGGTAACTAATATACTGTTGGAAAAGCAAAAACCAGTGAATTAACTGAAACAAAGGGGTGCCATGGTAAAAGCGACAGGTTAAAAGAGCTTTGCATTAGTAAGATGAAAGGACACAGGCAGAACAAAACAGTACTTTTCAAGGCCAGAAGGTTTGTGGCAGTAATCAAACAGGTAAGAGTCTGTTCATGCAAGTGAAACTCACTTAGACAAGAAAAGCTACTGTTCAAACACGCTAATAAAAACAAACTGCGAGAATGACTGAAACCTCTTTCTAGGTACTTGTGTCTACTGCGCGTCAAATAATTAGCTTTACGCCTCACAGTGAAGTATTATTGAAACAGCACTGTTGTGCAGATCAATCAAGATTAAGGAGCTTTGTTTTAATCACACTTGGTTTGTGAACATGAACATTTAGCTACCAAATACTTCAAACAAGATCTATGTGAAGCAGCAGATCAAAAAATTATCAGTACCAAAATAGTAATTTCATATATTTGAATGAAAATACCAGGGCACAAGGAAATAAAACACTCGCAGTACTGGAAAAAATAAAATATTGATGTGTTTAAGAATGAGGATAAAACAATCAAAGTCACCCAAGAACATCGCTGCCGTGTTAAAGACAGCAAATGAGGCAAGTAGAAAGACTATGGAATCCGCTGACTTTCAGCAGAAGGATGCCAATTCCTGAAAGTACATGTATTTGCACTGGTATACAAAGAACAGACACCTCAAAAATGGAACCAGAGGAAGGAAAACTAACACCAGACAATGCAGCCAATGATATTAGAATGAGCAGAAGAGAATATATTTTAGAAACAAGCTGATCTTGCTTAATCTTACAAAAGATTATATCACATTCTCACTCCAAGAAGAAACAGAACAACAAAGGATGAAGATGACAAATCTGGAAGGGGAAGCGAGCACAAACTAAAGAGATTAGCAGGTGAGGGAAGTCACTGGAGTCAGGAAAGGGTCTGAAGAGGAAAAAAAAGAGAAAAAGGAAGATCAAATGAAAAATGTAAGGATGACACCACCATTCACCTCCACCCCCACTGACAGGCTACACAATTCTGCAGAAATTTAGAGGTAGGGGTAGAAACACATGACAAGTCAGCATCAAAAGATGTGATAAACATTGGTAACTTGGAATTCACCATTGAGCCACTTGAGCCTAGAGTGGGGAGGTAAAGTGAGGGGCTTGCATGACTTAAGACAGCCATTCCCAAACTTCTGGTTCTAAAAAAACACAATAAACCATCAAAATTTATTATAAGGTCATTATAACGACAGTATATGCAACAGTAAATACTGTCATTAAGTTTCTCACAAATAGTCATTACACATTTGAGTATTTCCTACTATTGTTGAGATGACCACTTATCATGCCTCCTTGTACACTGACGGCTCATCCCGAGTTTGGGAGCAAACAGCCCAAGACATGCTGCATCGCAGGATTTGTCAAATAACTTAACTGTAATTATTTTGTTAGCTGCTTGTAGACTTCATCTTGAAAAGCTACACCTACAGTAGATATTTGCTTCCCATTTTTTAACATTAACACCAGAACAGCAATTGCCACTGGTACAGAATTCAAGTGTAAGAAATAATCTTGAAAGAAGGAGCCTCATGTAATTTCATTTGCCTCCTTTCCAGGCATTTCCCCCCCTTTCATTAGCTGAGAAAAATGATGAGAAACAACACGGACAACTTGGGCAAACTTAGCTTTGCAGAGACTTTGAGGGAAGCTGGCCATTCTCAACGGCAAACTGTTGATGCCCACTGTCACTTCAGCAACATTATACACACCCTGGAGCAGAACACCCAAATCCTACAGTAGTGCAGCCCGGGTTTTCTTAACCCTCTTCAGAGAGGAATGGGGCCACTATTTCTTTACTTCATAGGTTTTTGGATTTAAAAATTATATATATATTGTTGTACATCACCTAGTTTTACATAAGCCCCGCTATTATTCCCTTAGCTGGAGGAAAGATTAACACGAGTGGAATTAAGGGGAGATTTACGACGCTCCTAAAGTTGTGGACGACGACCCCACAAAGCACCTAGAAGAGGAGGGATACGAAGTGGCCCAGAGCCCCCCCGGGAGGGGAGCGCAGCACTCGCCGCCAGGCTCCGGAGGCGGGGCCCGTTCCGCGGCGCCCGGGCCCGCTTTCGGCGCGCTGGGGGGGCGGCGGCACAACCCGCCGGCGGCCGGCACCTGCCAGTACAGCCCTAACCACCGCCCCACGCCCCGCCCGCGGCCGAGCGGGGCCAGCGGGGAGCGCGGCGGATCAGCCGGTGGTCCCCTTTGTCCGGCCGCTCGCCCCAGAGGGGCCGGAACACAGAGAGGCGACGCTTCCGAGGGCGGGCCCTCGCCCGGGCGCGCCTCCGAGAGCGGATCGCGGGACGGGACCGGGCCGGTGACGGCGCAGGGCCGGGGCGGCGGCGGGCCCGCGGCCAGCACCGCTGCGCACCGCCAGCGCCCGCCTACCTTCGTTCGCTAGGTCCGCCATTTTACTTCCTCAATCACGCCCACAATGCATCGCACAGCCAGACGGCTTCCACTTACAGCGGGCCCTGCGGGGCGGCGCATGCGCCGATTTACGGCCGTCCCGTGGCGGCGCCGCGCAGGCGCGGCTGCCTCGGCTGGGCGGCGGGCGGGGCTCACTGGGCTGCCCCGGGGCTGGGCGAAGCGCTGCGCATGCGCGGAGGCGGGCGGGGCCGCGGGGCGCCGGCTTATACTGGCGGGCGTCACTCAAGCTCGGCTTGGCTGAGCCCAGACCCCCGCGGTGACGGCTGGGCGGGCCCGAGCGGGCAGCCTGGTGGCGGTCCGCCTGTGGTGGGCAGGTTATGGGGATCCCCGCTGCCCACACCCACACTGGTCGGACTGGGGCCTCTGAGGCTGCCCATGGATCCACCTGTTCCCTGCTTGGCTGGGCCTCTGGCCTGCCTCTGAGGCCTCCCATGGCTGCAGGACCCAGAATTTTGCTTCACAAGTTAAATGGATCCTTGGGTCCATTTACTGCTTTCATTAGTGCCTCACAGTTACAGTCTTGTAGCGTTTACTGGGTAGTAATCTTCCATTCAGCCAACTACTCTGCAGCTACATAAGTTTTGGCCATACCTTCCCTAGCCTTTTCTCCAGATGGAAGAAGTCAAGCCCTTTCAGTTCATGGAAGGCTGCTGCTCCATCCCAAAGAGCAACATTTGCCATTCGCTGTGACTTCTAACTCTACCACCTCCAGAACTGCACATGCTGCTCAAAATGTAGGCGCAGCAAGGCTTTACATGGCCACAGAATGACACTGTATAGTGTATACAGTATAGAGACAGTATAGTGCACAACCACACTGGTGTTCCCGTCATTCTCTTGGTGGCACCCCATATTTTGTTGGCTTTGGTCAGCGCACCTAAGCTCCCCTGACTGCCTTGGGTAGGTCTCTGCTCACTCGGAAGGGAGCCAACAGCAGCTAGCAGGGAGGCAGGCACCAAGAGATACACAACTTTAGTCTTACCCCCAATGATTGCTTCAAGGTTGGCACACTGTACAAACAGCATCCATAGTGCCTGATCATTTGAATACATCCCTCACAAGGTATCACACTAGCGTAGAGCAGAATCCGAGGGCCAGGCTCCTGATCCCTCTTGCAAGCACCGTGCATCTAAACCATCTGGTTTAGCTGCTAGGGGAGTTTTCCATTAGGAATACAGCAGCAGGACTGGCAAAAGTTAGTAAGAACAAATGAATGGCACTGATTTAGAAAAAAATACAGGATACCTATCTTTAAATTAATATCTGTTGTCAGCATTTGGTAGAACTTTTCAGTAGGTCAAACAATACTGTTTGGAGTTGTATAATTACTAGTGCAAGCTATATTATCCGTTGAATGAGCAACACAGTGGGGAGAAGAAATCCAGGTGTTTTCTAAAGGGTGTTAGGGACAAATTCATACCACACTCGCTGGATGGGCCATCCAGTTCAGCTGGACGCCCTCCTGGATCTGGTATTCACAACCAAGGAAGGACTGTTTGGGGATGTGGTGATCAATGGCAGTGTTGGATGTAGCAACCATGAAATTGTGGCATTAAGGATCCTGAGGGGAGTGAGAAAGGCAAATGGCAGATGACAGACCCTTCAAGAGAATTGACTTTGGGTTATTCAGGAATAGGTGAGGTGGGGTTCTGTGGGAGGCAGCTCTGAAAGACAAAGGAGGCCAAGAGAGCTGGCAGCTCGTTAAGGACATTTTCCTCCAAGCACAGAGCTGTCTGTCCCAGCAATCAGTGGAATAAGTAGATATGTTGAGAGACAAACTCGGCTGGACATGGACCTTGTGAATTAATGAAAGAATATATATACAGGACACAGAAGCAAGGACAGAATGCTAAAGAGGAATATAGAAACACTTCTTCAACATGCAGGGATGGTGTTAAGAAAGCCTAAGCTCAACTAGAGTTGAAACTGGCAAGGGACATCAAATGCTGTCTTTGTCTAATTCTCCACCAAGGAGGTCTCCCAGGCCTCTGTGCTTAGAGACAGGGTCCAGACAGAGGCAGGATCAAGAAAAGAATCTCTTGAGAACTCTCAGCCCACACAAGCCCATGGGACCCAGCAGGCTGTCTCGGAGGCAGCTGGAAGCTGGCTGATATCACTGAGCAGACACGCTCCATCATCCTTAAAAGGTTGTGGAGATCAGGGAAGGCCATGTCCACATTCACGAGGACACTTTAAGCAACAGAAGACTCTAACCTCTCACTCAGCAGGCTACTGAGGCAGAAGAAAAATACTATTAAGGGTGTCGCTTTTCACCCAAGATGAGTCCTGCCATCCTTCCCTGGCTTAAATAAACTTGCCACTATTCAACATGCTACGTGGCCCTGAGCAAGTCATCACCAGGAGCTCTGAGGGCAGGGCTCTGGCCATGTGTCATGGTTTCAGCTGGGATAGAGTTAATTTTCTTCACTCTAGCTGGTATAGTGCTGTGCTTTGAAATTAGCATGGGAAAAAAAACCTGTTGAGATAACACACAGATGTTTAGGCTGTTGCTGGGTAGCGCTTATACTAGTCAAGGACATGTCTAGCCTCCCATGCTCTGCTGGGTGCACAAGAAGCTGGGAGGGGAGGGGGCACAGCTAAGAGAGCAGATTCAAACTGACCAAAGGGATATTCCATATCATGTAACGTCATGCCCAGTATGCTACCTGGGAGGGGCTGGCCGGGGGAGGGGGGAAGCAATCGCAGCTCGGGGACGGGCAGCGTCGGTCGGCGGGTGGTGAGCGGCTGTATCGTTCGTGTTTCTGCGTTTTTTTTCCCTTTTTTTTCCCTTTCCCTTCCTTTTCCCTTTTATTATATTCACATTATTGTCATTATTATCATAATCATTTATCATTATCATTTTATTGTAATCATTAAACTGTGCTTATCTCAACCCACAAGTTCTTTTGCTCGTCCGATTCTCTTCCCCATCCCACAGGGGCGGGGGATGTGAGCGAGCGGCTGCGTGGTGTTCAGTTGCCAGCTGAGGCTGAACCACGACACCATGGTATCCACAGATACCTAGAGGCCACATAGCAAGGCTTCAGAAATGGTTGGATTAGGCCTGAGCAGGAACCTCTCCGTTCTGGAGCTAAGAATGGGAAAGAGATGTGGAAAATTATTGTTTGTCTGGAAGAAGTCCCAGATCCTCAAGGCTGCTGAACTCATTGACTTCCATGGGGATTAAGCATCTAAACACTGGAGAGGATCCAAGACTTAAAATAAAAGGGACACGGAAGAGAAAATAGTTCAAGAAAATTGATAATAATTGCTATTAATTAATTATTCTGTGTTTTGTGCAGAGTCTGAATACAAAGAATCTGAATGCAAAGCCTGATGCATAATGCCTGTAAGGAGGCTAAAAAGGGAGGTTAGGCAGCTAACTGCAGTGAGCACCATCACATCTGCTCCCTGAAGAGGGAAAACCAGGAATTTCATCATGATGAGTAATGCCCCAGTTGCACTCAGAGACTAAATACAACTTTTCAGAGACTAGATGCAAGTTTTGACAACTAACAACAGCCAAGAAAATACCCAGCAAGCACCTAAAAGAATAAGAGGGTGAGTGGTCTGAGACCACATACCAACAGTGCAGATACTGGAATCTGCGACTGGGCAGAGCAGAAAGCAAGGAGAAAGGGGCCGGCAGACAGGTCTTTAGGTCAGGTCTTTAAATACCCGTTGTCACCATGAGCCGACGGAGAACACCACTGCTAAATCAGAATTAGCCCCAGGCAATTTTAATGAAACTCTGGTCATTAGGCTGCAGCATTTTTTATTTGACCCCAGCTGACTTAAAGCTGATTTTATCACCTCTGATCATGGCCTTAGACTTTGAACAGTTTTGTAAGATTTTTTTCTTTTGTGCATGTCCACTGGCAGCTTACAGGGCTAGGCAGTAGTGCTGGCAGTGCTGTGTGATGACCAAATGGCAGCCTGAATCTATGTGTGGGTCTGGACCTCATCTGTGCCTCTTCCCTGAAGAACTGGATCACGTCTGGTGCAGGCAATTTGCAGAGAATTTAGCTGAAAACATTAGCATGTCTTTAATCACATGAGAACCACAGCTTTCAGGGATATACGGTGTGGCTGACTTAGCTTCAGTTTTTATGGAATTAAGTTCCTGTCCCAAAACAGACATGTCCTACAAACTGAGTCAAACACTAATATTGAAAATGTATGAGAGTAATTGCCCATTATGTGAGTATCTAAAAAACAATAATTACATTTTCAGTTTAAGCCTTTATTCTGATACAAATATCCATTATGGAAAATTTCATTTCAGAGCATTAAAGCCTGTTAAACCTATAGGAAACTGTGAACATGCTTTTATCATGGAAATGTTGGGCAACTTTAATTATAGGAACCACTGTACTGTGCTTTGCTAACGAATGCGAGGTACTAGCATAGTAGGTGGTGTGACCTAGTTAAGGTCTAGTGAGTGTAACTTTCTGAGGTATGTTCTTGCTAAATCACTTCCCTTAAGAGCTGGCAGGTCACAGTGTGTTCTCTATTCATGTTCTAATTAGAGCCCATACTTCTCCAGCATCTTTAACATTCGAGAGGAAAATCGACAGTTTTATCCTAACAGAGTTTGGAGGCCAGATTCTGATTTAATTTACCTTCAAGTCAGTCTATAATAATGCCAGAGTAAATGTAATTCTGGCACGTTATTATTTCAATAAAAAGTAAACTCCACCCACACCAACTTTACAGTTCCTGTGACTTTTAGAAATTAATTACAAGAGTTATCTGTACCCTGTGAGCTTGTCAACTTGCTGCTATAACTAGAGTCTATTTTGGGTGCATGCCATTAAGATACTATAAATGCCATACTTTCTGATTAGTACTATTTTTAGGTCAGCATTTCTAAAGGGACATGGCCTAAAAGTCACTATGACTTTGACAAATTAAATATTTTTTCCATGGCTGAGCTCTCTCTCAAAAAAAAAAAAAAAAAAGAAGCAGCCAACCCACCCTGTTTGAAAGCTTTCTACTTTGGAGACTTTGTAATTTGGATGAGCTCAGACCCTGAAGGATTTACACAGCGTTGTGTTCCACAGCATGATCGCAATAACATCACTTGGCATTTTGATCCATAGCTGTAAGCATTCATTAGCAGGGAAAGAAACAGAGGCTGTAAAGAGAAGACAGCACCACAGGTAATCATGATCTCATTTTTAACTCCATCGCTCTAGCAGTGCCCCGGACAAGAAGGTAGTCACTAGGTGTTCACCCCATGTTGGTCAGTAGATACACCACCTTGTCTGCTGTTGGTGGTGGACCTGGCTCAAGCAGAGCTGTTCCAGGGCCTCCAGAGGGCCCTTCTACTAGCACTTCTATGATTTTTGGTGATAGTGACCATTATTAATTGGGAAGCACATCCAGGACTCTGTGTAAGTCGGGTTCTGCTGGAATTGATCCAGCTGAAGACCTATTTTTTTAACTTGTTTCTGTGCAATGATGGGGTTATTTCTCAGAGGACTCATTCCTTATGGTACAAGAGAGCTGGCAGGGACAAGCAACCTCAGGAAGGAGAGGGTTTCCTTTTTCAACAGCAGCATGGTATGGGTTTATGCCAAGTTCAGCTGACCAATGTCACAGGCTTTCCCACCTGCCAGCTCATTTATGTGGGTCTTCTAGACCCACTTGAGTAGTGTTTTCATAGAATCCTGATCCTTCTTGTGACTGCTGAGACCTCCTGTGGCATCGTGACCCTCAGCCAGAAACTGCTATGTTAATGACATTGGGTGATTGAACAGCTGCCAAGCCACAGATTTACAAATATTTGCTTGCTGGAAATGACAACAATAAAGAAAATACATTTGTTGGCTGGATTTCAAGACACATGCAACTGTGAAGGCAGTAGTTCATCACTAGAAACTAAGTTGTGTATAAGCTGTTGTGAGGGTCTTTAACAACATGACAGTGATTGTTGGTTACCACCATTAACGTTTTCAGAGGTTCTAACTCAGCAGGTGATTTAGAGAACATTTATTTCCCACTTAGGGAAGACGGAACCATAGGTTTTTCCCTGGTGAAGGAAAGCCATTGATCTGTCTCCAGCTGTAGGGAAAGAGGTCATCTCCTGACAGCTTTGAGGAAGTCCATGTGAGGAACCAACCACCTACACCTTGTCTTTTCTCTGGCATCTGGTATAGTTTCAGAAGGCTTTCAGGCTGTTATTAGATTCAGTTCTGTCTAATATCCTCATCTGCAAAGAGTCACAATGCTTTCAGTGGGAAAATCTACAAGGTAAAATACTTGCTGCAGTGAAAGGGTCAATAGGTCCTACCAGTACATTGATTCAAGAGTGAAGCCACTCACATGCTCAACACACTGCAGAACTGAACGTGGCTTATAAAAATAAGGGGATATTATGGGGCTTACTCAGCATTTCCAGGAACTGTATGCGAGTTCAACTGCAGACCCTGTAACAGCATGGGGCAACGCACCACTGACATAAAGGGGAATGTCTTTGTGTTAGTTGCTTTGCAGGTAACAACCAGCCCAGCTGAGTGAAACTCTAGAATTTAAATGACCTCCTGCTGGCACGCAGCCCCGCTCATCCAGGCATCAGTTATGGATCAGCTCAGAAGAACAACCTGGTCTCCGTGGCCCACCACGTAGCCCTGTCCTGCGGCTGTGGTGTGATCACCAGCACCCACTAGATGGTGGTCTAGGATAACAAGAAGGAGACTCCCGAGGCCCTGAGAGCAGAGGGCCAGGTGTTGCTTGCCATGAGGGGCTGAAGGGATGTGCCAGAACACAGGATCTGTGGGCACAGTCCTAAAAATGCCATGGTGGGGATCAATGAAGCCTGGCAGTTTGGGCCTGTCTTCGGCACAGCCTAAGAGTTGAAATGCAAACAGCATTTCCTCTGCAGCCAGCACAGTGTACAAGCAAAGAGGGAATTTTATTACACCCATTCTCTGACAGGACTGGAGAGCATTTTTTTCCTAGGACTTTGTTTTCTTGAAGTGCTTTCCCAAGGTGCTCGAGCAGCACTGGCATATGGCCCAGTGAGGTGTTGAATCTCCATCCTTGGAGAGTTTCGAATTCAACTGAGTAACCTGATGTAACTTTGAAGCCAGCCTTGTTTTAAGCAGCAAGTTAAAGTACAAAATGTCCTGCCCTACCTATATCTTTCTATGATTCTGTGATATATTTGATCTCTTTCATTCTTAAAAGACTGTCTGAAATGGGCTGTGCAAGCAGAAGAGGAAGAGGACGTGGACAGTTATAACTGCAACTGCCCGTCCATCTGAATAGGATCAATGTGTAATAACATGTAAGACCACATTTGTGATGTTTGATCCTAGAGTTCACTCCCGAAGGTGCATGCACGCAGCCCCAGCCTCCAGAGACCAGCAGCTGATTTTGACTGGAGCATGCTTCCTTCTGAAAATAACCACTAGACGGGGAAGCAAGCACTTGATTTTTTACAATTTCTAACTGAAAAATTTTACTTCCTTGGTTTTGGCTATGCTCATATGATTCACTGTGTTCTTGCCTCTCTGTTTAGCATCTCTAAATGGCTACCTGCTCTGGTACCCTGTGCTGTAGCACCAGACCACAGGATTTCAGCCCATCTAAGTTTAGAGGTGTTGCACTAGACCAAAGAAAAAGAAAGGCCATAAATCTGGAGGTGTATAGTGCATGGGTTCAGGCCTGCAAAGGCTGTATTGCAGGGGGGTGGTTCTTCCAGGGAAATGATTTAACAGACAAATTTGCAGATGCACCTGCAAACACTCAATACCTTTGGTGTCTTCTTTACCTCCATGATGTTTTTAAAGCTTCTCTAGCAGTCCGGAACATTTTTGCCTGTCAAGGCAGTCTTGGCTTCAAAACCTAGCACTGAAAAAATACCATCAAAAACACTGGGAAAATTAGAAATATAAACTGTGGACATTCAAAACTGTAGTGCATATTAAGGGCGAAATAAAAGCTTTGGGGTGTGGTGCTGATGCATCTCATAATCAATGTCTGTCCCCAAGGACATCGCTAGTAGGGGTTATTAGCCACCATAACTTTGGCCATGACAATTTTGTGATTAGGCAGTTAGAATGCTTTCTTGGGAAACCACTGATTATGTGAATTCCAATTTTTATTCTAAATGGCACCCTCCTAGACTAGCGATGTCAGAGAATAATCTGAAGTAAGCAGAGCATGAGGCACACAGATAAAGGCATCTGGCTAAGGACCTCTCCAGAGGGGCCTTGTGTGTTCAGCTCTGGCTCCAGCTCAGGATAAGTATTTGGTCCCCGGCCATGCTGTGTAGGGCACTATACCTTTTGCCCTGTTTTCAGCTGGGGTAGAGTTAAATTTCTTCGTAGTAGCTAGTATGGGGCTATGTTTTGGATTTTTGCTGGAAACAGCGGTGATATTGTGGAGATGTTTTATTTGTTGCTAAGTAGCAGTTACACTGGTCAAGGGCTTTTTCAGCTCCCCGTGCTCTGCCGGGTGCACAAGAAGCTGGGAGGGGACACAGCAGGACAGCTGACCCAAACTGACCAGTGGGATATTCCATACCATATGACGTCATGCTCAGTATATAAAGCTGGGGGAAGAAGGAAGGGGGGACATTGGGAGTGATGGCGTTTGTCTTCCCAAGTAACCACTACGTGTGATGGAGCCCTGCTTTCCTGGAGATGGCTGAACACCTGCCTGCCCATGGGAAGTGGTGAATTAATTCCTTGTTTTGCTTTGCTTCCATGTGCAGCTTTTGCTTTACCTGTTAAACTGTCTTTATCTCAACCCATGAGTTGCATCACTTTTACACTTCTGATTCTCTCCCCTGTCCCACCAGGGGGGAGTGAGCGAGCGGCTGCGTGGTGCTTGGTTACTGACTGGGGCTAAACTACGACACCTCTGTTAACCAGGGCACTCTACCTATGTTAACCACCAACTACAGCAGCCCTGACCCCTCTCAGGAGCCTTCCTGGGCGAGCACAGGCTTCCCATGTGTTTCTGCCTTCCCAGCATTAACCCAAACACGCTCCTCCCTGGTTAACAGCCCTATGCAGTTTGGCTCCTGGGAGGCATTAGGCATGGACACAGCAACTTTCTGCTCAGCCAAAGTGGATGGGCTGGGCACATGTGCTCACACCAGAGAGCAGGAAGGGTTAGGGCACTGGAGATGCTGAGGTCAGTGTGTGTGGGAAGATCCCAAGGTCCTGGGAT
Source organism: Phalacrocorax aristotelis (assembly GCF_949628215.1). NCBI lineage: Eukaryota > Metazoa > Chordata > Aves > Suliformes > Phalacrocoracidae > Phalacrocorax > Phalacrocorax aristotelis. The sequence goes on from NC_134310.1 coordinate 26,686,836, forward strand.
GGCAGCAAGCCTGCCCTCATTTCTCAAATTGATGTTCTTTATGGCCACAGGTGAGGGCAGGTGCAGAGGAACCAGACAACTCGTCACAAGTGTCCCTTGACAGTGCTCCTGCCACCGCTTACACCAGCACATCTTACTTCCAGGAAGATTGTGAGACATCACACTGGAGAAGCTATGGGGAAACATCAGCATAGCAGAGCTGTCCAGGAAAAGGATATGGTCACTAATGATAGATTCCTGCAGTGACACAAGAGGAGTAACAAATTCCTTCCTCGCTGATGAGTTGGGACTATCACCATCACCCTACCCCATAACCTTTACTCTGGGGCCAATCAGGGGCATAGCAGCAACATAGCACCTGGGATAATGCAGGCACCTCTCATTAACCAGGGTGGATGACGCTAAGTATTCTTGGTCAAAACACACCTTGCGCTCCTGGACTGGGCAGTGGAAATAAGAAGCCAGTGACGCTGCATTTGCTGCCTCTGCCAGAAAAAAGCACTATTCAGGGACCTGAACTGGCCGCCCCTCTGCAACCTGCCTTGGCAATACTCTAAGCACAGTAGAGACCCCTGAGCACCAGAAAGCCCCTCAGCTCTACCAAAGCTTGCTGAAGGGCTTTAAAACATGGAATAGGCTTCCCTAGAGCATGGAAGAGTTAGACCCCAGCAGCTGCTGGCACCTAAGTGCAAGCACAGCTTTTTGCACTCCTGTCTGGGACTCAGAGTGAGGAGAGTGTTTGTAACTCAGAGACTAATTTTGGAGCAAAGATGCCCTTATCTCAGCAGTTCAGTAAATATGACAGCTACCCATATTATTAAAGTGACATGCATTATTATCAGTGCCCATAGTTGCAGCACACCTTCCCAAAGCCACACATGCAGATGAGTGTCACTTCATGTGCTGGAGATGAACTACCTCACCTAGAATCATAGAAAGTCCTGAGCAGGAAAAGACCCCCAAGGACCATCGAGACCAATTCCTGCCCCTGCACAGGACAACCCCAAATTCACACCGTGTCTCTGAGGACCTTGTCCAAGTGCTTCTGGAATATTGCCAGCCTTGGTGCCGTGATGCCTCCCTGGGGAGCCTGTTCCAGTGCTCCACCACCCTCTGGGGGAAGAACCTTTTCCAAATACCCAACCTAACCCTCCCCTGGCACATGTTCCTGCCATTCCCTCAGGTCCTGGCATTGGTCACCAGAGAAGAGATCAGTGCCTGCCCCTTGTTGTGTTTTAGCCAGCAACTCAGCCCCACACAGCCGCTCGCTCACTCCCCCACCAGTGGGACAGGGAAGAGAATCAGAAGGTTAAAGCTCGTGGGTTAAGATAAGAACAGTTTAATAATTAAAAACAAACCAACAACAACAAAAATGCAATGAAAAGGAAAACAATGAGAGGCACGAAACCTGGGGCGGGGAGGGGAATGAACCACCAAACCAAACCACACATGATGCAGCCAGTCCCCAAGCCACAACAGCCCCCATTAATATACTGGTCGTGGTGTCACATGGTATGGAATGAACATCCCATTGGCCAGTCGGGGTCAGCTGCCCCCACCATGGCCCTGCCCCTCCCAGCCCCCTGCTGACGTGGCAGAGCGTGGGAAGCTGGAAAGGCCCCTGACCACCACAGGCACTACAGTGAAGAGAATTAGCCCCCTCTCAGCCAAAACCAGCACATTTTCCACCTCTTATTCCATACAATTTATGCCATGCCCAGGTCCCATACGATCCAATACAACCTTACCAACCACCACCCCTCCCCTTCCCTTCCCATCCTTTAACAAAATACACAGACATCAGTCCCTTAGTTTATGGACCTTCCCTGTAAAATGTCCATTTAAATGTCCATTAAGTTCACCCAGAGTCCATGACTCTGGGCTCCATCTGTCATATCAGTCTTTCAGGGTGGGAGAGATGGTGTGTGTGGCATTGGGTTGCTGCATACCGAGTCAGCCATCGTTCCATCACTGCTGCACGGCTTGTTTCATCACAGTTTATCTTCCATGGGTTGGGAGGCTCGTACTCTGATATAATTGATACAACACAGAGATGACACACAATATTATATATCAGTCCGCATTGTGCCATTCAGTTCATTGACTGTTTTCGCCCAAAATCAAATCCCCTTGAGGCACACATCGGATTTCTCCATCCTCCCGCATCACCCACCAAGTGCACCCAGGTCCTCGAGCAAAAGCAATCCCATGAATGGGTTTGCCATTGCCTGAGGAAGGAAGAACCCAGACTGTTTTGCCCAGCATATTTTTTACGTGCACTACAGGGACTCTATCCCCTTCCACAGTATGTAGGATTTCTGACTGGGCAGGGCCAGCTCGGTTGGCAGATCCCCTAGTGCTGACTAACCAGGTGGCTTTTGCTAAATGTGTATCCCAGTGCTTGAATGTTCCACCCCCCCATTGCTCTCAGTGTAGTTTTTAACAGTCCATTGTACCGTTCAATTTTCCCAGAGGCTGGTGCGTGATAGGGGATGTGATACACCCACTCAATGCCGTGCTCTTTGGCCCAGGTGTCCATGAGGTTATTTTGGAAATGAGTCCCGTTGTCTGACTCAATTCTCTCTGGGGTGTCATGTCGCCACAGGACTTGTTTTTCGAGACCCAGGATATTGTCCCAGGCAGTGGCGTGGGGGACAGGATATGTTTCCAGCCAACCAGTCGTTGTTTCTACCATTGTAAGCACGTGGCGCTTGCCTTGGCAGGTTTATGGGAGTGTGATATAGTCAATTTGCCAGGCCTCCCCATATTTATATTTCAGCCATCGTCCCCCACACCACAGACGCTTTACCCGCTTCGCTTGCTTGATTGCAGCGCATGTGTCACATTCATGGATAACCTGCGCAATAGTGTCCATGGTCAAGTCCACCCCTCGATCACGAGCCCACCTGTATGTTGCATCTCTCCCTTGATGGCCTGAGGTGTCATCGGCCCACCGAGCTAGAAATAGTTCACCCTTATGTTGCCAGTCCAGATCCACCTCAGCCACTTCAATCTTGGCAGCCTGATCCACCTGCTGGTTGTTCCGATGTTCTTCAGTGGCCCGACTCTTGGGATAGGTGAGCATCTCCATGCCGTACCTTTACAACCAGTTTCTCTACCCGGGCAGCAATATCTTGCCACAGTGCGGCAGCCCAGATGGGTTTACCTCTGCGCTGCCAGTTGTTCTGCTTCCATTGCTGTAGCCAGCCCCACAGGGCATTTGCCACCATCCAGGAGTCAGTATAAAGATAGAGCGCTGGCCACTTTTCCTGCTCCTCCTTCAGCAATGTCTAAGGCCAGCTGGATGGCCTTTACCTCTGCAAACTGGCTCAATTCACCTTCTCCTTCAGCACTTTCTGCCACTTGTCATGTAGGACTCCATACAGCAGCCTTCCATCTCCGGTGCTTTCCCACAAGGCGACAGGACCCATCAGTGAACCGTGCATATTGCTTCTCATCTTCTGGCAGTTTGTTATACAGTGGGGCTTCTTCAGCACGTGTCACCTCCTCCTCTGGTGATATTCCAAAGTCTTTGCCTCCTGGCCAGTCCATAATCACTTCCAAGATTCCTGGGCGACTGGGGTTTCCTACTCGAGCCCGCTGGGTGATCAGCGCAACCCATTTACTCCACGTAGCATCAGTTGCATGGTGTGTAGAGGGGACGTTTCCTTTGAACATCCAGCCCAGCACTGGCAGTTGGGGTGCCAGGAGCAACTGTGCCTCAGTACCAACCACTTCTGAAGCAGCTCGAACCCCTTCATATGCTGCCAATATCTCTCTTTCAGTTGGAGTATAGCGGGCTTCGGACCCTCTGTATCCCCAACTCCAAAACCCTAGGGGTCGAACTCGGGTCTCCCCTAACGCTTTCTACCAGAGGCTCCAGGTAGGGCCATTCTCCCTGGCTGCAGTGTAGAGCACATTTTTTACATCTTGTCCTGCCCAGACTGGCCCAAGAGCTACTGCATGAACTATTTCTTGTTTAATCTGTTCAAAGGCTTGTCGTTGCTCAGGGCCCCATTTGAAATCATTCTTCTTCTGGGTCACTTGATAGAGAGGGCTTACGATCAGACTGTAGTGTGGAACATGCATTCTCCAAAAACCCACAACGCCCAAGAAAGCTTGTGTTTCCTTTTTGCTAGTGGGTGGAGACATGGCTGCTATTTTGTTGATCACATCCATTGGGATCTGACGACGTCCACCTTGCCATTTGATTCATAAGAACTGGATCTCTTGTGCGGGTCCCTTCATCTTACTTTGTTTTATGGCAAAACCATACTTCAGAAGGATTTGGACTATTTTCTCTCCTTTCTCAAAAACTTCTGCTGTGTTGTCCCACACGATGATGTCATCAATGTATTGAAGGTGTTCTGGAGCTTCTCCCTGTTCCAGTACAGTCTGAATCAGTCCATGGCAAATGGTAGGACTGTGTTTCCACCCCTGGGGCAGTCGATTCCAGGTGTACTGGTGTCATGGTTTCAGCTGGGATAGAGTGAATTTTCTTCACTCTAGCTGGTATAGTGCTGTGCTTTGAAATTAGCAGGGAAAAAAAACCCTGTTGAGATAACACACAAATGTTTTAGGCTGTTGCTGGGTAGCGCTTATACTAGTCAAGGACATGTCCAGCCTCCCATGCTCTGCTGGGTGCACAAGAAGCTGGGAGGGGAGGGGGCACAGCTAAGAGAGCGGATTCAAACTGACCAAAGGGATATTCCATATCATGTAACGTCATGCCCAGTATGTTACCTGGGAGGGGCTGGCTGGGGGAGGGAGGGAGCAATCGCGGCTCGGGGACGGTCAGCGTCGGTCAGCGGGTGGTGAGCGGCTGTATCGTTCGTGTTTCTGCGTTTTTTTTCCTGTTTTCCCTTTCCTTCCTTTTCCCTTTTATTATATTAACATTATTGTCATTTTTATCATAATCATTTATCATCATCATTTTATTGTAATCATTAAACTGTGCTTATCTCAACCCACAAGTTCTTTTGCTCGTCCGATTCTCTTCCCCATCCAACAGGGGTGGGGGATGTGAGCGAGCGGCTGCGTGGTGTTCAGTTGCCAGCTGAGGCTGAATCACGACAACTGGACACCCCTCCAAGTGAAAGCAAACTGTGACCTGCACTCTGCTGCCAGAGGGATTGAGAAGAATGCATTAGCAATATCAATTGTGGCATACCACTTGGCTGCCTTGGACTCCAGTTCGTATTGAAGTTCTAGCATGTCTGGCACAGCAGGACTCAGTGGCAGCGTGGCTTCATTCAGGCCACGATAGTCTAGTGTTAATCTCCACTCTCCATTTGACTTCCGCACTGGCCATATGGGACTGTTAAAGGGTGAGTGGGTCTTACTGATCACTCCTTGGCTCCTTAGTTGGTGAGTGAGCTCATGGATGCGAATCAGAGAATCTCTGTTGGTGCAATATTGCCGCCGGTGCACTGTTGTGGTGGCGATTGGCACCTGTTGTTCTTTGACCGTCAGCAACCCCACCACAGAAGGGTCCTTCGAGAGACCGGGCAAGGTAGACAGCTGTTTAATTTCCTCCGTCTCCAAGGCAGCTACACCAAAAGCCCACTTGTACCCTTTTGGGTCCTTGAAATACCCTCTCCTGAGGTAGTCTATGCCAAGGATGCACGGAGCCTCTGGGCCAGTCACAATGGGGTGCTTCTGCCACTCCTTCCCGGTGAGGCTCACTTTGGCCTCCAATACAGTTAGCTCTTGAGATCCCCCTGTCACTCCAGCAATGCTGATGGGTTCTGCCCCTATATAGTTTGATGGCATTAAGGTGCACTGTGCGCCAGTGTCCACTAAAGCTTTATACTCCTGTGGGTCGGACATGCCAGGCCATCGGATCCACACAGTCCAGTCAGCCCGGTTATCCCTTTCCTCCACCCGGCTGGAGGCAGGGCCCCTCTAGTCCTGATCATGGCAGTCACAACTCACTTCCTGTAAATGTGAATCAGGAGTCCCTCTATTACACTTAGAAATAAAATCTGCGCTTCTACTCCTCTGTCTGGGGACTTGCTCACTGGAAACTGGAGCAGCAGCTTTCCTGGAAGAGCCTCCCTGAGTGACTGTTCTTCCTTGCAGTTCATGTACTCGTGCCTCTAGGGTCGAGGTAGGCTTGCCATCCCACCTCATCATGTCCTCTCTGTGGTCACGCAGGTAGAACCATAGCGTGGCCCGTGGTGTGTATCCCCTCCTTTGAGCCAAAGGACGCTTATTCCTAACAGCTGAGACACTACTCTGTCGAGGTGGGGAGCAGGACATATCTTCTTTGAGTTGCTGGACCTCTTGGGGTAGTTTCTCCACAGCAGAGACTAGCGAGGAAGAGAGATTTGTTTCATAATCCCGGAGTCTATCAATCACCTCCTCCATCACTGGTGTCTCGTCATCTTTCCAGGACATTACTGCCAATGAGTTCGCATGTGAAGACGGTGCGCTCCGTACAAACTTCCGCCACGTGCGTCGTGTGCACTCGGCTTCATCTGGATCTTTGGATGACCGTTGATCGTCCAGGTCACCATAAATCACCTCAAGCACAGCTAATTCCCTTAGATATTGGATACCTTTCTCCATGGTCATCCATTTTCTTAGGCAAAGTACAAAATCTTCCTTGAAGGGATACCTTTCCTTCACTCCAGACAGGAGTCGCCTCCATAGGCTGAGGGCTTGTGTCCCTTTTCCAATTGCTTTGTCAATGTCCCCTTCCCCAGAAAGGGATCCCAGTTGTTTGGCTTCTTTTCCCTCTAATTCCAGGCTACTGGCCCCATTATCCCAGCATTGGAGCAGCCAGGTGACAATGTGCTCACCTGAATGACGGATGAAATCTTTTCCATATATCCTGCAACGCACTCAAGGACAGGGATCGGGTAGTTTCCATTTCTTGTACACATTCTTCTTCTTCTTCCTCCTCTTCTTGTGATGGCCCTGCTTCTTCATCATCTCTTTCTAAATGAGTTGACTTTCTCTTTCAAGATTTCTTCTTGAGTATGCGGGCGACTGATGCACGAGTTGGTCCTCTGATTTAGTTGCAATGCTTGTCACCAGGGTTTGAGTAGCTGCAGTGTCTGTCGTGGGGGTTTGAGTGGCCATAGTTCTTGTTGCTTTCCTTGTCTTCATCTTTTTAGATCCAGAGGCCTTCTCTTCCCCTTGGGGGTACTGAATAGTGTTAAACAGGGCTCGATAGGCATAAGCCAGACCCCAGCACATTGCAGTGATCTGTATCTCTCTGGAATTGCCAAGGTGACAACATACTTCCTCCAAATATTCTACTAATTTTTCAGGATTCTGCACTTGTTCAGGGGTGAAGTCCCACACCACGGGGGGTGCCCACCATCTTAGGCATTTGCCCATACTATCCCACATACCCTGCCACGCATAGCTATCGAGCCTTGGGGCAGATCTCTGGATGATACTCTTAAATTGCTTATTAACCTTAGACAGTACTGAAACCGTCTGCCAAAGCAATACCAGCAGATGTATCTTAACTACCCAAGGATGTTCAAGTTGTTGTAATGAAGGAGGAGACATTATATAAGATGGTAGCTAAGGTGCCATTCTGTATTTCCTCCATAAAAAAACCTCTCAGCGGAGGAGTTATAATTGCTAACTGTCTCCATGGGGGGTACCCAAAGTACAGTAACGACTTCCATGCAAGACCTAAATAACTGATAACAGTCAAGGCCAGTGTTTTAATAACAAATCTCCTAGGCAAAACATCTCTAATCACTGCAGAGCACAGCAAACTACAAAAACCAACAGCAATTTTTAACGTGTACATTACAATCAGCATGGTATAGACTGGACAAACTAATATTAAGAACAGATGAATCAATGCTGTGACCAGCAACTGTTATTATCTCCAACCCTTCGTGCCCCACGTTGGGTGCCAAAATGGACTGTCGTGGTTCACCCTCAGTCGGCAACTAAACACCACGCAGCCGCTTGCTCACTGCCCCCACCCCTGTGGGATGGGGGAGAGAATCGGAAGAGCAAAAGAACTTGTGGGTTGAGATAAGCACAGTTTAATAATTACAATAAAATAATAATATTAATAATAATGATTATGATAATAATGACAATAATAATATAATATAATGACATGGGAAAGGAAAAAAAAAACCCAGAAACACAAATGATACAACTGCTCACCACCCGCCGACTGATGCTGCCTGTCCCTGAGCCGTGATTGCTTCCCTCCTCCCTCCCCCAGCCAGCCCCTCCCAGGTAACATACTGGGCATGATGTTACACGATATGGAATATCCCTTTGGTCAGTTTGAATCCGCTCTCTTAGCTGTGCCCCCTCCCCTCCCGGCTTCTTGTGCACCCAGCAGAGCATGGGAGGCTAGAAAAGTCCTTGACTAGTGCAAGCGCTACCCAGCAACAGCCAAAACATCTGTGTGTTATCTCAACATTGTTTTCATGCTAAGTTCAAAGCACAGCACTATGCCAGCTGCAGTGAAGAAAATTAACTCTATCCCAGCTAAAGCCATGACACGACCACATCATAGTTTCCCTGGCACGCAATGCCTGCCAGCTCCTCCTGTTTATTGCCCATGCTGCGTGCATTGGTGTAAATGCACTTCAGTTGATCTATGAAGCTCTTCTCCAACACAGGCATGCCACCCCCCAGGCTCATCCCTAGCAGGCCTGGTTTTATCCCCTTCCCCCTTCGTATCTAGTTTAAAGTGCTCTCAATGAAGCCTGCTAACTCCTGAGCCAGAATCCTTTTCCCCCTTTGCGACAGGTGAACCCCATCTGTCTCCAGCAGGCCTGGTGCCATATAAACTGCCCCATGATCAAAAAAAACCAAAATTCCACTGCTGGCACCAGCCTCTGAGCCATGTGTTAATGAGATGGGACTTGCTGTTCCTTTCCGTATGTCTTCCGGCTACCGATGGGATGGAGAACACTTCCTGCGCTCCTGAGCTTTCAAGTAATCGCCCCAGTTCTCTAAAGTCCCTTTTGATTGTCTTTGCATCTCTCATCACCACCGACCTGAACAACCACTAGCGGATAATAATTGGATCCTTTTACCAGCCTAGGGAGCTTCCTGGTAATGTCTCTTATCCTTGCCCCAGGGAGGCAGCAGACTTCCCTACGGGATGGGTCCGGTCAGCATATCGGGCCCTCTGTTCCCCTCAGAAGGGAGTCGCCTACGACAATTACCCTTCTTTTATTCTTACCAGTGGCCATTGTAATGCATGGGGCTGACTGGTTCCCCATAGTCAACCCCTTGGGTGGATCACTGTGTCTTCGTCCTCCTGGCCCTCAGGTTCCAGAGCCCCATACCTATTGTGTAAGGGCACCTGGGGGGGAAGTTGGCCGGGAGAGGATTCGCCTACTGCACCAAGCACGGATCTGCATCCATCTTCCGCCTCTTGGGTCCCCTCCCTCTGCCTGGCGGCACGAGGGCAGGGGAGCCACTCCTTCTCTTGATGCTTCTATCTGGTGCGCTCGTCTCAGGGATGGTAGGGAGTGGCTCCACCAGTCTATCTCCCTCTTGCATTCCCTGATACTCCTCAGTCTTGCAACTTCTTCTTTCAGCTCTGCCACCATGCTGAGCAGATCCTCCACCTGACTCACACCTCACGTGAGTCCTGTCTCAGGAGCCCTCCATGACTGGAGCAAGTCTCTGGCACTCCCTGCAGCCAGAGACCTGGATGGCTGCATGTTTTAGTGGGAGTTCTGTCTGCATTGCCACATGCCTCCTGGCGATAGCTCTTGTCCGAGTGGAGACCATGGCTAAGTCTTTTCCGGGAGAGCATAGACCACGAGGAGAGCTCGCCAGCTGCCTGCTCGCCCTGCCTGATGCGCCACGCCCTGTTTGCCCATCCTGTTCGCTGTGCTCCTGGTCAGTCGCGCTCCCTAGGGGCCCGTTTAAATCTCCCACTGTTGCCCCAGCAACACCCAAGACCCATCTGCCTCACTCCCGAGAGCAGCCGGTTGTTTTTGGCGCTAGGGCCCCACCAGGCTCTTTATCGGGTTCCCTAGCACAGGAAACCCCCTTTTCTACCCCAATCTAGCGCCCAGTTGCAGGACTTACCATTGCTGCCGCCGTGTGCCCCACCAACTTTATGTACATCCCCTTCACAATTATGTATTTGTATGTGCATTTAAGTCCTGCCAATGAGTTTTGCGGGGTGCACATTAGGAGGAGCGATCCCCCATGCATCCGGCGCAGTAAATAAAGAATGCCTACCTTTTAACACTTCACTGGTGTTACAAGGTTTATTGCAGATTTCAGTAACAGGGCAACGGAGGGGATTGTCCCGCTCTACTCTGCGCTGGTGCGGCCTCACCTCAAGTGCTGGGTGCAGTGTTGGGCAGCACAGGACATTAAGGATATAAAGATACTGAAGAGTGTCCAGAAGAGGGCCACGAAGTTGGGGAAGGGTTTAGAGGGGAAACCGTATGAGGAGCGGCTGAAGTCCCTTGGTTTGTTCAGCCTGGAGAAGAGGAGGCTGAGGGCAGCCCTCATGGCAGTCTGCAGCTTCCTCAAAAGGGGAGGAGGAGGGGTGTACTGGTTTTGGTTGAAAAGGGTTAATTCTCTTCACTGTAGTGCCTGTGGTGGTCAGGGACCTTTCCAGCTTCCCGCGCTCTGCCACATGGGCAGGAGGCTGAGAGGGGCAGGGCCACAGCCAGGGCAGCTGACCCCAACTGGCCAATGGGATGTTCATTCCATACCATGTGACACCATGACCAGTATATTAATGGGGGCAGTTGGAGCTTGAAGATTGGTGGTGTTGGGTCAGTGGGTAGTGAGTGGCTGTGTCATGTGCAGTTTGTTTTGGTGGTTCATTCCCCTTCCTCCCCACCCTGGGTTTTGTGCCTCTCATTGTTTTCCTTTCCATTGCATTTTTGTTGTTGTTTTTTTCATTTTAATTATTAAACTGTTCTTATCTCAACTCATGAGCATTATCCTTCTGATTCTCTCCCCCATCCCACCGGTGGGGGAGTGAGCGAGCGACTGTGTGGGGCTGAGCTGCCGCTAAACCACTACAGTCTTTTGGTGCCCAACGTGGGGCTCAAGGGTTGGAGATAACAACAGCTGCTGGTCACAGCACTATGTTGTCCTTTTTGCAGTTGGTGTTAAAGATCAGTGTTGGCTTGTTTAGTCTGCTGTGTTCTGCTGTGATTAGTGATGTTTTGCCTATGAGATTTGTTATGCAAACACTTGTTTTCAGCTTTATCTGGTATTTGGGGTTTTTGCTGAAACCCTTACTGTACTTTGGATCCCACCTTGCTGAGGCAATTAGCAATTATACCTCCTCCTCTGAGAGATTTTATATGGAGGAAATACAGAATGGTATCTTTGCAACTTTGTTCTATGATGTCTGTGCCTTTGTTACAACAACCTTTTTGTATCTTGAACATCCTTGGGTGGTTAAGGTGCACTTACTGTTACTTTTTGGGCATGTTGTTTTGGTTTTGACTAAGCAACTTAAGAATATCACCCAGAAATCTGCCCCGAGGCTTGATAGTTAGGAGTGGCAGGGCATGTGGGATAGCATGGGCAAATACCTAGGGCAGTGGGCACCCCCAGTGTTTTGGAGTTTCCCCCCCGAACAAGAGCAGAATCCTGAAAAACTAGTAGAATATTTGGAGAAAGTGTGTTGTTATGCTGGGAAATCCAGAGAGACACAGATAACTGCAACATGCTGGGGCCTGGCCCATGCATACTGAGCCCTGCTCAACAGTATTCAGTGCTCCCAGGGGGAAGAGAAGGCATCTGGATTGAAAGGCAAAGTAACAGGCAAAGTGGTGGCTCTAACCCTGACAACAGGCACTTCAGCCACTCAAACCCCCAGGACAAGCACTATGGCTACTCAAACCCCCACGACAGCTACTGCAGCTGAACCAGAGAATCAACCCGTACCAGTATCAGTTGCCCCCATACACAAGAACAAATATTGGAAGCGGATGTCAACTTGTTTCGAACAGGATGATGAAGAACCAGGGCCATCACGAGGAGAGGAGGAAGAAGTCATAAATGAAACAGAGACCACCCGGTCCCTGTCCTTGAATGAGTTGCGAGATATGCGAAAAGATTACGGCTGTCGTTCAGGTGAGCACATTGTCACCTGGCTGCTCCGATGCTGGGATAATGGGGCCAGTAGTCTGGAACTAGAGGGAAAAGAAGCCAAACAACTGGGATCCCTTTCTGGGGAAAGGGGCGTTGACAAAGCAATTGGAAAATGAACACAAGCCCTCAGCCTCTGGAGGTGACTCCTGTCCAGAGTGAAGGAAAGGTATTGATACAAAAAATTCGCGGATATTATCCTTCAAAGTCTGAACTTCCCCATAAGAGGAAGCGGAGTATCCAGAAAGTTCCCGAAATAAAACTCAATAGCAACAAAGTCACTATTAAGCAGGCATCCTTTATTACAGCGCTGGGCAGCACTGGGGATTGATCCACCAGGAGTGGCAGAAGCACCCCATTGTGACTGGCCCAGAGGCTCCGTGCATCCTTGGCATAGACTACCTCAGGAGAGGGTATTTCAAGGACCCAAAAGGGTACAAGTGGGCTTTTGGTGTAGCTGCCTTGGAGACGGAGGAAATTAAACAGCTGTCTACCTTGCCTGGCCTCTCGAAGGACCCTTCTGTGGTGGGGTTGCTGAGGGTCAAACAACAACAGGTGCCGATCGCCACCACAACAGTGCACCGGCGGCAATATTGCACCAACAGAGATGCTCTGATTCGCATCCATAAACTCATTCACCAACCAAAAGGCCAAGGAGTGATCAGTAAGACCCACTCACCCTTTAACAGTCCCATATGGCCAGTGCGGAAGTCAAACGGAGAGTGGAGGCTAACAGTAGACTATCGTGGCCTGAATGAAGTCACTCCACCATTGAGTGCTGCTGTGCCAGACATGCTAGAACTTCAATACGAACTGGACTCCAAGGCGGCCAAGTGGTATGCCACAACTGATACTGCTAATGCATTCTTCTCAATCCCTCTGGCAGCAGAGTGCAGGCCACAGTTTGCTTTCACTTGGAGGGGCGTCCAGTACACCTGGAATCGACTGCCCCAGGGGTGGAAACACAGTCCTACCATTTGCCATGGGCTGATTCAGACTGTACTGGAACAGGGAGAAGCTCCAGAACACCTTCAGTACATTGATGACATCATCGTGTGGGACAACACAGCAGAAGAAGTTTTTGAGAAAGGAGAGAAAATAGTCCAAATCCTTCTGAAAGCTGGTTTTGCCATAAAACAAAGTAAGGTGAAGGGACCCGCACAAGAGATCCAGTTCTTATGAATCAAATGGCAAGGTGGACGTCATCAGATCCCCATGGATGTGATCAACAAAATAGCAGCCATGTCTCCACCCACTAGCAAAAAGGAAACACAAGCTTTCTTGGGGGTTGTGGGTTTTTGGAGAATGCATATTCCAAATTACAGTCTGATCATAAGCCCTCTCTATCAAGTGACCAGGAAGAAGAATGATTTCAAATGGGGCCCTGAGCAACGGCAAGCCTTTGAACAGATTAAACAGGAGATAGTTCATGCAGTAGCTCTTGGGCCAGTCCGGGCAGGACAAGATGTAAAGAATGTGCTCTACACTGCAGCCGGGGAGAATGGCCCTACCTGGAGCCTCTGGCAGAAAGCACCGGGGGAGACCCGGAGTCGACCCCTAGGGTTTTGGAGTCAGGGATACAGAGGGTCCAAAGCCTGCTATACTCCAACTGAAAAAGAGATACTGGCAGCATATGAAGGGGTTCGAGCTGCTTCAGAAGTGGTTGGTACTGAGGCACAGTTGCTCCTGGCACCCCGACTGCCAGTGCTGGGCTGGATGTTCAAAGGAAACCTCCCCTCTACACACCGTGCAACTGATGCTATGTGGAGTAAATGGGTTGCACTGATCACCCAGCGGGCTCGAGTAGGAACCCCCAGTCGCCCAGGAATCTTGGAAGTGATTATGGACTGGCCAGAAGGCAAAGACTTTGGATTATCACCAGAGGAGGTGGTGACACATGCTGAATAAGCCCCACTGTATATCAAACTGCCAGAAGATGAGAAGCAATATGCCCTGTTCACCGATGGGTCCTGTCGCCTTGTGGGAAAGCACCGGAGATGGAAGGCTGCTGTATGGAGTCCTACACGACAAGTAGCAGAAACTGCTGAAGGAGAAGGTGAATCGAGCCAGTGTGCAGAGGTAAAGGCCATCCAGCTGGCCTTAGACATTGCCGAATGGGAAAAGTGGCCAGTGCTCTATCTCTATACTGACTCCTGGATGGTGGCAAATGCCTTGTGGGGCTGGCTGCAGCAATGGAAGCAAAGCAACTGGCAGCGCAGAGGTAAACCCATCTGGGCTGTCACATTGCGGCAAGATATTGCTGCCCGGGTAGCGAACCTGGTTGTGAAAGTACGTGGATGCTCACCTATCCCAAGAGTCGGGCCACTGAAGAACATCGGAACAACCAGCAGGTGGATCAGGCTGCCAAGATTGAAGTGGCTGAGGTGGATCTGGACTGGCAACATAAGGGTGAACTATTTCTAGCTTGGTGGGCCGATGACACCTCAGGCCATCAAGGGAGAGATGCAACATACAGGTGGGCTCGTGATCGAGGGGTGGACTTGACCATGGACGCTATTGCGCAGGTTATCCACGAATGTGACACACGCGCTGCAATCAAGCAAGCGAAGCGGTTAAAGCGTCTGTGGTGTGGGGGACGATGGCTGAAGTATAAATATGGGGAGGCCTGGCAAATTGACTATATCACACTCCCACAGACCCGCCAAGGCAAGCGCCACGTGCTTACAATGGTAGAAACTACGACTGGCTGGCTGGAAACATATCCCGTCCCACACGCCGCTGCCCGGAACACTATCCTGGGTCTCGAACAACAAGTCCTGTGGCGACATGGCACCCCAGAGAGAATTGAGTCAGACAACGGGACTCATTTCCAAAATAACCTCATAGACACCTGGGCCAAAGAGCACGGCATTGAGTGGGTGTATCACATCCCCTATCACGCACCAGCCTCTGGGAAAATCAAAAGATACAATGGACTGTTAAAAACTACACTGAGAGCAATGGGGGGTGGGACATTCAAGCACTGGGATACACATTTAGCAAAAGCCATGTGGTTAGTCAACACAAGGGGATCTGCCAACCGAGCTGGCCCTGCCCAGTCAGAAATCCTACGTACTGTGGAAGGGGATAGAGTCCCTGTAGTGCACACAAAAAGTATGCTGGGCAAAACAGTCTGGGTTCTTCCTTCCTCAGGCAAAGGCAAACCCATTCATGGGATTGCTTTTGCTTGAGGACCTGGGTGCACTTGGTGGGTGATGCAGGAGGATGGAGGATTCAGGTGTGTACCTCAAGGGGATTTGATTTTGGGCTAAAACAGCCAATGAACTGAATAGTATGCTGATAATTGCTATATAATGTTGTATGTTGTCACTACTATGGTTGCTATATGCCATATCAATGGTATCATGGTGGGAATCTCCCAAATTAAAAAAAAAAAGAACTTTCAGTTGAACCAAGTGAAGTGCAGCACTGATAGAACAAGGACTAACAGTGAAGCAGTGATGGAACGAGGACTGACTTCAGCATGCAATAATCCGACACCACACACAGCACCTCTCTGAAAGAATTGTACAATAGATGGAACCCAAAGTCATGGACTAAATGAACTCAGTATGCATTTCACAGACATTTTACAGGGGTGGTCCATAGACTAGGGGAATGATAAATGAAATCTGTATATTCTGTTAAAGGATGAGAAGGCGGGTAGGGGTTATTGAAATTGTATTGGATAGTATGGGACCTGAGCATGATGTAAATGATGTGGAATAAGGGGCGGATACTGTCATGGTTTTAGCTGGGATAGAGTTAATTTTCTTCACTGCAGCTGGCATAGTGCTGTGCTTTGGACTTAGCATGAAAACAATGTTGAGATAACACACAGATGTTTTGGCTGTTGCTGGGTAGCGCTTGCACTAGTCAAGGACTTTTCTAGCCTCCCATGCTCTGCCAGGTGCACAAGAAGCCAGGAGGGGAGGGGGCACAGCCGAGAGAGCAGATTCAAACTGACCAAAGGGATATTCCATATCGTGTAACGTCATGCCCAGTATGTTACCTGGGAGGGGCTGGCCGGGGGAGGGAGGAGGGAAGCAGTCACGGCTCAGGGACAGGCAGCATCAGTCGGCAGGTGGTGAGCAGTTGTATCATTAGTGTTTCTGGTTTTTTTTCCTTTCCCATTTCATTATAACAACATTATTGTCATTATTATCATAATCATTATTATTAATATTATTATTTTATTGTAATTATTAAACTGTGCTTATCTCAACCCACAAGTTCTTTTGCTCGTCCGATTCTCTCCCCCATCCCACAGGGGTGGGGGGAGCGTGCGAGCGGCTGCGTGGTGTTTAGTTGCCGACTAAGGCTGAACCATGACACCATCCAGTATAGTTATCTTCCAACACCAGTAGATATCTCATACTTCTCTTTCTGGTAATTCAGTAAAGTCAATCTGCCAGTATTCTCCTGGAGCTCCTCCTTCTACTGTTTTTCCAAAGTGTATCTTATTCTGGGTTTTTGGATTATTCTTACAACATATTTCACATCTTTCTGTTATTGATCTTATACTCTCTACCATATTCCTACTAATCATGGACTTCTGCAGATGTTTTGATAGGTTTTCGCTTCCCCAATGGACAGAGTCATGTTCTTTTCTTATCACCTCAGGTAACAGTACGTATGGGATTACTAACAAACCTGAAGATGTCACCGCCCACCCATCTTTCCTTTCCTTTGCCCTTAATTTCTCAATCAATTTTAAATCCTGCTTATCATACACTGGTCTTTCTGGCAGGGTTAATTTGCGTTCTGGAAGGAATGCCTTAATTTCTATTTGGATGCCTTTTTGTGCCGCCCGTTTTGCAGCCCAGTCTGCCAATTTGTTTCCATGCTGTTGTTTATTTCCTCCTGTTTGGTGGGCCTTACAATACATTACAGCAACCTCAGTGGGTAATTGTATATTTTCAAGAAGCTTTAAAACTTCTTCTTTGTGTTTTATCATTGTTCCTTGTGAAGTTAAAAGTCCCCTTTCTTTCCATATAGCTCCATGAGCATGAATTATTCCGAAAACCTATTTAGAATCAGTCCATATATTAACTCTCTTTCCTTTACTTAAATCTAATGCCCTAATTAAAGCTATTAATTCCACCTTCTGTGCTGATACTTTCGGGGGTAAGGCTTCAGCTTCTACAATGTCATCTACAGTTGTCACGGCATATCCAGTTGCACGTTGTCCATTTATAACAGAACTACTTCCATCAGTGTATAGCTCCAAGTCAGGATCATTCAGAGGGGTATCCTTCAGATCAGTTCTACTAGCATATAACTCCTCAGTCGTTCATAAACAATCATGTTCCAAATTATCCCCGTATCTTGTTCAGCAGTCAAAAAGGTCGCAGGATTCAGCACAGTCATCGTTTTTAACTGAATGTCATCTTGATCTAGCAAAACTGCTTGATAGGTAACCATTCGACTCGGGGATAACCAATGGTTTCCTTTTTGTTCCAAAACTGTAATAACCATATGAGGTACATATACTGTAATCTTTTGCCCTAGGGTGAACTTTAGGGCTTCCTGTATCAAAATCACTGTGGCTGCCACTGCCCTCAGGCATCCTGGCCAACCCTGACTTGTAGGATCCAATTTTTTAAAGTATGCAACTGCTCAATGTAAGGGTCCAAGAAACTGAGTCAGCACCCCCAGTGCTATTCCTTTCCTCTCATGGATAAACAACTCAAACGGTTTTTCAATATTTGGCAGTGTTAGGGCCGGGGCTTTCAACAATGACCATTTCAATTCTTTAAAAGCTCTTCTCTCCTCAGTCCACTCCAAACAGGTATCTGCAGAGGCTTTTAGCATCTCATGCAGTGGTCTTACCATAAGTCCATAATTATAAATCCATAAATGGTACCATTCCATCATTCCAAGAAAGGTCCGTATTTCTCTAAGGGTCTGAGGTTCTGGCAGGCAACAGATGGCTTCCTTTCTCTCTGTTGACAACTGCCGGTGCCCTTTAAAGATCTCAAAACCCAAATACATCAGTTTCTTGAGCTATTAGAACTTTCTCTCATGCTACTCTATAACCACTTATTCCGAGAAAATTCAAAAGGCTAATTGTCAGTTTCAAACACTCTTCTCGAGTTTCCCCTGCCAACAAAATATCATCTACATATCATCTACACCACCTTCTCTGTTCTCTAATCACCAGATTTTGAGTTCTTTAGCAAGCTGATTTCCAAAAATGGAAGGACTATTTTTAAACCCTTGAGGTAACAGTCCAGGTATATTGAGTCCTCCGTCCTGTTTCAGGATTTTCTCACTCAAAGGCAAATATTTCTTGACTCTCTTGTGCAACTGGGATGTGGGAAAAGGCATCTTTTAAATCTGATACCGTGAACTATCCTTGCTTTTCTGTCAAGGTGGTCAATAGTGTATATGGATTAGCTACTACTGGATGTATATCTTGCACCGTCTGATTAATAGAGCGTAAATCCTGAACCAGTCTATACGATTTCCCATCTGATTTTCTTACTGGTAAAATTGGGGTGTTATATTTAGATTCACATTCTCTTAATAATCCATATTTTAAAAACTTCTGTATTAGGGGTAATAACCCCAACCTAGCTTCAGTCTTTAAGGTGTATTGTTTCAATCTTACCAGTGTTGAATCTGGTTTCAGATCTATTCTTACAGGTTCAGCCCTTCTGGATCTTCCCGGTACCTCTCCAGCCCAGACAAAAGGTATTACTGCCTCTTCTACTTCCTTCGGTATTTCTTCACTTTCCAATTTATCTTCCTGTAATAAAAATACTGAAGCTTGGACATATTTAGATTCTGGTATTAAAACTTCCACTTCCCCATCTTTAAATGTTATTTGAGCTTCTAGTTTTTCTAATAAATCTCAACCTATTAACAGTTTCAGGGCTCCCGGTAAGTAAAGAAATTAATGTTACCCATTGCTTTCCAATCTTAAACCTTAATGGTTTAAAGAAGGGCCTCTGTTCTGCTTCTGCTGTCACACCAACAGCTTTCACCACATCAGATCCTAATTCATGTTTCTTTGTATTTAAAACTGAATAAGTTGCCCCCATATCAACCAAGCACTCCATTTCCTGGAGGTTCTGCTGGGGAAGAATGCTCTGGTCCCCTTCAATCATCCTCCTCCAGTGCCACAACGGGTACCGCCCTCCTATTTTCCATCAGCACAGGACACTCTTTCTTCCAGTGTCCATCCTTTTTACAATATGCACACTGATTCTGACCGTCAGATTTGACAGTCCATGCCCTTTTCCTTTTCCTTGTACGCCACCTCTCGTACCACCTCTAAACGCGACTCCTCTGTCCTTTTGAATACTTTCTAGTGCCACTACGAACTTTGCATTAGTCCTTTCTTTCTGCTGATCCCGATTCCTATACACCATCCAAGCAACGTCTAACATTCTTCCAACATCTCTAGCTTCTGCGCCCTGTAATTTCTGTAACTTCCGTCGGATATCATCCGACGATTGCCCAATAAACAATGTCGCTAACTGACTCGTTCCTTCTTCCGATTCTATGTCCAAAGTAGTATATTTTTGAGCTGCCTCTTTCAGTCTGTTCAAAAAAATCAGTCGGGGACTCCTTTTTATCCTGCTTAATTTCATATAACTTAGACCGATTTATATCTTTTGGAGTTGCATTCTGAATTCCGAATAAAACTAATTTTTTATATCTCTCTATCATATCTCTGTCTGTTGGATCATTAGGATCCCAGCTAGGATCAGTGGAGGGGAAGTGCTGTTCTACCTGGCCTCGCAATATTCCTGAGGCTATCTGAGCTTGCAAGTGCATTTGGACTGCTCTCCAAACCATATCCCTTTCAGTGCTATCGAATAACACTTGTAAAATAGCCTCTATATCTTGCCAGTCCGGGTTCTGAGTTTTAATCATCATTTCGAATGCATTAGCCACCTTCTCCGGGTCGTCCCTATAATTTCCAGCAGCTATTTGCCAATTATTTAAATCAATAATCGAAAACGGGGTTTTAACCAAAATCGGACCATTATTTCCCACTGCCTGCTGCAGAGGGGCCTGTAAGACAGGCTTCTGTCTACTCCGTGTCCTTTCAGAGACTGGGGTAGAACTTGTTTCATCAACATCCTCATCACTTTCTCTACCTTCCTCCTTTTCCTGATCCCTCACTCCTTTTGCCTTGTTATTCGCAAACCTGGTGCAGTCAGCATTTCTAAATCCTCCTCAATCTCTTCCTGCATCAATTTTAAACATCTCTGTTCTATGCTGCAAGCAGAGCAACACCTCTTCAAAGCTTTACCATTACTTTTTCCTCTATCCTTTTCTAACGCCAAAACAAAAGGATCTAGCGGAGCTAGATTAATTCCACACTTTTTCTGCCACTCTGGATGCTGTCGTAACGTAAAAAAAAAATCTGCATACATCACCTCATCCCATTTCCCATTGCAAAAACAACATTAATTGTAACAGAGTATTGTAATTCAAAGTTCCATTCACTGGTCATTTTTCTTCACATTCCAATTTATAGAGAGGCCACCATTGATTACAATATTTTATCAAATCTGTCTGTTTAGCTGATCCTCCAGGAGGACCAGCAATCTGCTTCCAATGTTGTAAGATACACCCCAAAGGAGATTTCTTTAATATTCCACTGGTGGAACTACCAACCCCCATTATATTATACATGGAATGTTAATTTTCTTACAACAAATAAAAACAACTATTAGCAAAAGTAGCAATATGAAACCAATAGCATATGCTACAACAGCTGTATTCATTTAGGGAGCCATATCCCTCATATAAGTTTTCAAATTAGGGAGATATATCCCTCCTTTTGATACAAAAATTCGCGGATACTATCCTTCAAAGTCCAAACTTCCCCATAAGAGGAAGCGGAGTATCCAGAAAGTTCCCGAAATAAAACTCAATAGCAACAAAGTCACTATTAAGCAGGCATCCTTTATTACAGCGCTGGACAGCGCTGGGGATTGATCCACCATGAGTGCTCCAGTGATTCAGTAAACTTCCAAAGATTATATGCTATAAAGTCATACATATTAATAAGATTCACGAGGATTCATTAACATATGTAAAAGCTCAAGCTGCATGCATAGTTGTCCTTTTAGTGGTCTTTGGGAGTCCTCCAGTGGTCTCTGATGGTCTTCCTCACCTGTCCGCTGGCTGAACTTTGGGTTTCCTTTGCCCATATATAGTCATTGAATTAGCTCCTCAGTCCTTTGGCCCTGGACTGTCACAAGGGGCTGATTTAAACTAGTTCCTCGAGTGCTTATCTCGGCACTGATGTCCCGAGTCTCTGTTATCAATGAATTTACAAGCTTATGCACCATCTTTTTAATCCCATCTGGCACCAATTTGCATTCTTCAAATCCCTGAAACTATCTTTGCAAGGGAGAAAACCACAAGAGAACAAGGATGTTTACAATAAGGATTAAGTCAAGGACTGTCAGGGGTTTAGTTCTATCATTCCCCCCTTTTCTTTAAGCTTTGTAAATTCCTTTACAAAGGTTCTAAAGTTTCATATTTTATTACCTTAGGCAAAGCCCAAACTCTTATGGCCAATTTCTTTAGCTTATACCACAAACAGTAATTGACGACTGTTAGTATAATAACAAATGCTAACAATATCAAAAGCGGGTGAACTAAAATATTCAAAGTTTTCTCTGCAGAGGGTGAGTACCCCGAAAAGATATCCCACCAATGATGGGCAGTATCAGATCCAATTTGACTAGACAGTCCGACAAGCTTGTCTCCAGTTATTACTGTTTTAATAATAGATTCAGCTAACGTTTTGTTTCATTTTCCTAAATGTTCTTGAAGTTTCTGTGATTGATTCAAGATTTCATTTAATTTCTTCAGAGATAAACTTGCATGACTTAAATTTAAGCTCTCATAATGCCAAAACATTGCTACTTGTTCTTCTGTATATGCAAAAAAATGAATATGTTTGTCCATGCCAAGTTAAATGGGTTATGTTCTTAAGACATCCTATGAATGGGGTGGTTACATTGTATTCTTCAACTACTGATCAATTGTTAGTTACTAAACACACATATCTGGCATTAACCTCTACAAACATTTCAAACACATTAGGAGACAGGATCGTCCATTTACAATTGTTAACAGAGTATTCTAATAAGCAGGGTTCATATACTCGAGATTGTTGTCCACACAAGATTCCATCAGAGGTGGTTTCACAAAGATCTAAATCGTATGTTTTGTTATTGTTCCCAATATACTTCCCTTGGAATTCTGGTAACCAATATTCTGGGTTCCCTTGACTCAAAAAGAGGGTTGGCAGAATTAAATATTTACACATTACTTTGGGGTCAGTTATATTATAGTATACTAATTTTCCTGCACAAATTGTGAATAGGCTTTTATCCAGTGTCTAGGTAAAACCCATTGTCCAAATAATTTTCTCCACATAAACTCATTATTACTCATCAAGTAGGACTGCACCTTATTCTTTTGTTCCAATTGCCACATGACTTGTAGGGTACAGACAGTCCAGTCCACAAATTTTGTCAAATTCTTAAGTGATTGTATCTGGGCAATTATACTCTTATTAAAGAGATATAATGACTCCTTATCATATTTTAAATTCTGTATCTGAGGGTTAAAGGTGGTTGGCATCCATTCAGCCTGAATCTTGATTGCTTGAGCTACATCAAATCCTGCGGTTCCAACTTTACTCCTTAAAGTTTCTAGATCTACTGAATTTAGCAGTCCTAACCCAGTTCCTGCACCTCCAAGTAAAATGTCGTACCAAGCTCGTTTTACTTTGCAGGGAGGGGTGGCTGGGAAGGATATGTTAAAGAACAACATATGCTTTTGCCTTGTCTTTGCCACATTCCTACAAGTGGATGGTAATCTAATCAGCTGGTCCTGATTCACTGCAGGTCGTGGATTCAACAACGTTAAGGAGGCCGCCACCCCAGCAGTTCTATTAATGCTTCCATTTGTACACATTAGTGTATCCCAGTTACCAGTTTTCCAAGTATGTGTCTCATTTATGGGGGTATCATTTTGAAGAAAGCACTTCTTCATCTGCAGTGGAGGCCCTATCCCTTTGATTGCACAACATTTTAAGGCAACATTCGTTATCACAGTGACATTTGTCAAATTGGAAGATAATAAAAAGGTCATTCCATGCCATCCCATCAATTTATCACTCCTGGTATAGGGTTCCCACAAAGAGCAGTTTTCAGCAAACTGAACTAATGTATTGGTGTTATTTCCCCAAATCCACCAGAGACTATCAACAGATTCACTTTTTTTTCCTCAGGGGCCAACTGGGAGTAAATGCACTTATTAATTCAAGACAAAAACAGCAATATTAATGTTAGTTTCGGGTCAGCTTTATAGATGTGGGTCCTACGGGTTGGGACTTCCATGGTCCATCAGGTGCCTTTTTAATTCTTGAGTAGTGGATCCAAGCAGCGTGCCTCTCAAGCTTGACCGCAGTGTAAGTCGTGAGCAGAACTTGAAAAGGGCCGCTCCACTTCTCTTCGAGAGGATCACCTGAAATATTTTTAACATAAACCCAATCTCCAGGTTTGAACAAATGCACTGGGGAATCTAACCCCCATGCTCTGGTAGACATCACTAATCCATTTACTTCTTGTAATTGTTTTCCCAATGCAATCAGATATTGTTGTAGATTAATCTCTCCTACCTGGGTGGGATCTTGTCCTTGATATCTAGTTTGAAAGGGTCTCCCATATAGAATTTCAAAAGGACTCAGTTTTTCCTTAGTTCTTGGCTTGACTTGGAGCCTTAGTAATGCAATAGGGAGGGCTTGATCCCACCTTAAATTCATCTCCTGGCAGATTTTACTCAATTGTGTCTTTATTAAATGATTCATCTTTTCTACTTGCCTACTTGCTTGCGGGCAATAAGTTGTATGTAATTTCCAATTAATTTCTAAAAATTTACTAACTTGTTGAACTACTTGTGACACAAAGTGTGGTCCCCTATCAGAGGAGATCACTTCTGGCACGCCAAATCTGGGAATAATTTCTCTCAATAGGACTTTTGTTACTTCTCGGGCTTTATTTGTTCTGCAGGGGAAAGCTTCAGGCCATCCGGAAAAGGTATCAGTTAATATTAATAGATATCTGTAAACCCCTTTTCTAGGGAGTTCCGTGAAGTCTATCTGCCAGTTCTGGCCTGGAACATTCCCTTTACCAATACTTCCAAATCTCACCCGATTCTCTACCTTTGGATTATTCTTTAAGCATATTTCACATCTATCAACTATAGTTTTTATAATTTGAAACAAATTTCTAGCTATCATTTGCTTGGTGAGGGAATTGTACAAAGCTTCAGTTCCCCAATGAGTTTTGTCATGTTCTGTTTTTATTAATTTCCATAATATTCTAAAGGGAACTACTATTTTGTTATCTTTTAACATTGCCCATCCTGTCGGGCCAATTTCAGCCTTTAAATCAGTAATTAACTTCTGATCTTTTTCATCATATTCAACTATCTCAGGTAGTGGCAAAGATTTTTCAGGAATTAGGCTCAATACCTCACCTTGTTCCGCAGCTTGCCTCGCCTCATGATCAGCCAATTTATTTCCCACTTCCCTGTCAGTGTTACCTTTCTGATGTCCTTTGCAGTGCATAATCACCACTGCCGACGGGAGGTGTGCAGCATCTAGAAGTCGCAAAATTATATCAGCATGTTTTATGACTTTCCCTTGAGCGGTTAAAAGTCCTCGCTCCTTCCAAATTGCCCCATGGGCATGAACTACACCAAAGGCATATTTTGAGTCTGTCCAGATATTTACTCGCAAACCTTCAGCAAGCTCTAATGCTCTTATTAAAGCAATTATTTCGGCCCGTTGTGCAGATGTGCCCTTAGGGAGTGACTTTGCTTCCACTACTTGGCCTGTGGTGGTCACAGCATATCCTGCCATTCGAACGCCATTCCTTACAAAACTGCTCCCATCAATATACCAAGTGTGGTCAGCCTCCTCCAGCGGCTCCTCCTTCAAGTCGGGCCTACTCGCATACACAGTCTCAATGGTTTCTATGCAGTCATGCACGACAGTCTCCATTTCCTGTTTGTCAGTTAAAAAGGAAGCAGGATTGATAATAGTAGATGTGACAATTTCTATATCATCCTGTTCCATCAAAACTGATTGATATTTCAAGAATCTTGATGGCGAGAGCCAGCGTCCCCCTTTTTGTTCTAAAATGGAGGTTACAGTGTGGGAAGTGTGCACAATCATCTTCTGTCCCAATGTGAATTTTCGGGCTTCTTGGATAATCAAGACAACGGCAGCTACTGCCCAAAGGCATCCTGGCCATCCTTTGCTTACTTCATCCAACTGTTTGGAGAAGTACGCTACAGCTTGTTTATAAGGACCCAATCTCTGGGCCAAAATTCCCAAAGCTACTCCTTGTCTTTCATATGAGAACAGCCAAAAAGGCTTAGTTACATCGGGCAGGCCCAAAGCTGGAGCCTTCATTAGTTCCAATTTCAGTTCTTTGAATGCCCGTCTGGCTTCATCAGTCCATATTAATTGTGTCAGGCTATTTTTCAACAGTTCATACAGAGGTTTAACCAGAAGTCCATAATTATAGATCCATAATTGGCACCAACCTGTCATTCCCAGAAAGGTTCGAAGCTCTTTTACTGTGGTCAGTTGTGGAGTCCTGCAAATGGCTTCTTTCCGGTCATTCCCGAGCTGTCTCTGTCCCTTAGAAATCACGAATCCCAAGTATATTACTTCTTTCTTCAAGATCTGGTCTTTCTGTAATGGGACTCGATAACCACTTAGCCCAAGAAAGTTTAACAAACTCACAGTCCATTCTTTACATTCTTCATCTTTTTCTGTGGCTATCAAAATATCATCTACATATTGTAAAAGGGTACCATTTCCTGGAGGTCTTTCCCAGGCCTCTAATTCTTTAGCTAATTGATTTCCAAAGATCGTGGGGCTGTTTTTAAATCCTTGAGGTAACACTGTCCAGGTTAGTTGGGTTTTTCGTCCCGAATCAGGGTTTTCCCATTCAAAGGCAAATAAATTGCGGCTTTCAGGGGCCAAAGTGAGGCAAAAGAATGCATCTTTCAGATCTAATACTGTGAACCATTCATAGGTTTCTTTTAAATTGGTCGGTAAGGTGCATGGGTTCTCCACTACCGGGTATAAATCTTCAACTATCTTATTTATTGCCCGCAGGTCTTGTACCAATCGATATGTTTTGCCATCAGGCCTTTTGATAGGCAAAATAGGAGCGTTATACTCTGAAGAGCATTCAATCAATAATCCAAATCTTATGAATTCTTCTATAATGCTTTTCACTCCTCGCCTATCCTCTAATTTCAGGGGATATTGCTTTACCTTGACAGGTTGTGCCCCCTCTTTGAGTTTAACAACAACCAATTCTGCATTTTTGGCCTTTCCAGGCATTCCCGAGGCCCATACTCCTGGATATACGTGGTCTTTTATTTCTTGTATAATTTCCTCTCCCCTAACTTGTGGTTCTGTGAGGGTCAAACTTAAAATTTCCATGTGGTTTTCTTCTGGTATTTTAAAATCAATTTCCCCATCATTAAATTTTATTTCAGCATTCAATTGTTCTAATAAGTCTCTTCCCAAAAGTGGTCTAGGAGCTTCAGGCAGGTAGAGAAATTTGTGAATCCCTACACTCTTCCCAATTTTTAATTTCAAGAGTTTCAAAAAGAAAGCTTTCTTGACCTGTCCGGTTGCTCTCACAATATTCACATTTTGTTTACTTACAGGCAATAAATCCTGATTTAATACTGAAAACGTGGCACCTGTATCTACTAGAAATTCTACAGGTTTTTCTTCTTTCCCTAGCTGTATTTTTACCAAGGGTTCCGCTAGGGAAGATTCCCCTGGTCTCCGTCAACTTTCTTCCCTGTTGGCAACTGTCACCGGTTTGCCCAATCTCGGGCAGTCCTTCTTCCAATGCCCCATTTGCTTACAGTAAGAACATTGATCTCTCAAGAGGGGTTGATTTCTTCGGGGTGGGGCACTTACACCACTTCTTATAGCTCCTCTCCCCTCATTAGTGTTGTTTATCTGACCCCCTGTGGTGCGCAAGGCAGCCACTGTAGCATTAGCAATTGTTCTGCCCATCGTTCTCTCTTTCTGACTGTCTCTGTTCCGATACACTTGCCAAGCAGTCTCCAGCAATTTTTCTAAATCTCTTGCATCTGTTCCTTGCACCTTCTGTAACTTTCTCCTGATATCATCCGCCGACTGTCCCAAAAACAGGAATATCAACTGGCCCTTTCCCTCCTGGGAGGTAGGGTCTAAAGGAGTCTATTTCTGCATTCCTTCTTTTAACCGATTCAAAAAATCAGTAGGAGATTCCTTTTTATCTTGTTTTATCTCGTACAATTTAGACCAATTTACTGGTTTTGGGACAGCATTTCTTATTCCATAAGCGATCCATTCCCTGTACCTCACTAATAAATCCCTGGCTCCTGTTTGGTTGGGGTCCCAGCCAGGATTGGTAACAGGAACATGATTATCCACCGTTCCTGGCAGGGTTCCAGCCAAAACCAGAGCCTGTACCTGGGCTCTGGCTGCTCTCACAACCATCTGCTTCTCCAACTCACTAAACACCACATCCAACATTGCATCCACATCCTCCCAATCGGGGTCCTGAGTTTTCACAATCAATTCAAATCCTTTAGCAACCTTTTCAGGATCGTCCCGATAATTCCCTGCAGTAATTCGCCAGCCGTCCAAGTCTGCTAAAGTAAAAGGCACTTTGATTCTAACAGGTCCTCCCACTCCTATTGCCTGCCTTAGAGGGGCCTGTATAATAGGTCCCATTTTACTCCGCGTTCTGGCAGTGATGGGAGAAAATCCGATATCAGTTTCTTCCCTGACTCCTGCCTCCGATTCTTTAACCCCGACCGCACCAGCATCTCCTTCCCTATCACCTTCTCTCTCTGGCAGAGGCAAATAATCCTCCAGCCTTTCATTCTGTGAGCCAACTTTTAAACCTCTCTGTCCAATGCTACACACCAAACACCTCTTTAATTTTGTCTTTTGCTTATTTTTCTCTTTTTCTATCACCAGAACCATAGGGTCTTGGGGTGCTAGATTGATTCCACATTCTTTCTGCCATTCAGGGTGATTCCGCAGGGTGAAAAACATATCTGCATAATCCACTTCATCCCATTTTCCTTCACGGCGTAGAAATAAAATGAGTTGTAACAAAGTATTATACTTTAAAGTTCCGTTAAAAGGCCATTTCTCTCCTTCATCTAGCTTATATAAAGGCCACCACTGATTACAATATTTTATCAAGGTTTTACGATCCACACTCCCTCCAGGTGTTTCCCCGATATCTTTCCAGTGGGCCAAAATGCAGCCCAAAGGGCTCTTTTTCAGAACTCCACCCTGTTGGTTCCCCATTCTTAAACTTATACAACACAAAGACAAGGACAAAGACTAGGGCATGAACACCACACACAACTAACAATTACAGCACAGACACAATAACCACTACTACTCCCACCGATAACAAATGCCAGCATCGGCTGATCAGAAACTTTCAAATACATGTATACCAAACATATAGCATATATCACACACGCATATGTAAACCAAAATCAGATACAAATGCACAAACAAACGACCATACTAATCAATTGATCCATACAACCATGCAACGTAGTAACCAAGTGATTAATACAAATCGTACATGCAATTGTATGCTACCCTGCGGGGTTCTCACGAACTGCGACTGATGGGTAGCTTCAAATGACCGGTCCCCAAAACCAAAAAGAATGCCTTATTCTTACCAGAGGTCCTTGTCTGCCCCTGCACGGATCCGCCAAATCGGGGAGTCCCTCCAGAGAATTCTCTGGGGGCGGCCAAGGGAGTCTCCGTCTCAGGGGGTCCTGCAGCCGGACAGAGGTGATCCCATCTGGGTCGCCAAAACTGATACAAAAATTCGCAGATACTATCCTTCAAAGTCCGAACTTCCCCATAAGAGGAAGCGGAGTATCCAGAAAGTTCCCGAAATAAAACTCAATAGCAACAAAGTCACTATTAAGCAGGCATCCTTTATTACAGCGCTGGGCAGCGCTGGGGATTGATCCACCATGAGTGCTCCAGTGATTCAGTAAACTTCCAAAGATTATATACTATAAAGTCATACATATTAATAAGATTCACGAGGATTCATTAACATATGTAAAAGCTCAAGCTGCATGCATAGTTGTCCTTTTAGTGGTCTTTGGGAGTCCTCCAGTGGTCTCTGATGGTCTTCCTCACCTATCCGCTGGTTGAACTTTGGGTTTCCTTTGCCCATATATAGTCATTGAATTAGCTCCTCAGTCCTTTAGCCCTGGACTGTCACAAGGGGCTGATTTAAACTAGTTCCTCGAGTGCTTATCTCGGCACTGATGTCCCGAGTCTCTGTTATCAATGAATTTACAAGCTTATGCACCATCTTTTTAATCCCATCTGGCACCAATTTGCATTCTTCAAATCCCTGAAACTATCTTTGCAAGGGAGGAAACCACAAGAGAACAAGGATGTTTACAATAAGGATTAAGTCAAGGACTGTCAGGGGTTTAGTTCTATCACTTTGTGGGTACTTTCCCACATCTATCTTGCACGGCCAGATGCCTGCAACTTACAGATAGCAATATCCAAAAAACCCAAAAGAATGCCTTACTTACAATATGCAGTTCTTGCCTCCAGCTCTTCAGTCCGGGTATCAAAGTCCCTCTCTGAGAAATCCTAGTGCTGGCTGAGGTTCCTGCGATCCCAGGATCTGTCGAGCTTCAGAGGCAGAGTCCCATCTGGGTCGCCAAAACTGTTACCAAAATGGACAATAAACCTCGTAACACCAATGTAGTGTTAAAAGGTAGGCATTCTTTATTTACTGCACCGGATGCATGGGGGATCGCTCCTCCTAACGTGCATCCCTCAAAACTCATTGGCAGGACTTAAATACACATACAAATAGATAATCATGAAGAGGCTGTACATATGTAAAGTAAAAGGTGGAGACTTCTGAGAACTTATTAACTCTCTTGATCCTGGGGGTCTTCTCTGGTGGTCAAGGGGAGGAAGGCCAATAGTCCTCCTCACTTCAACTTTTCACCTTTTTCTTCTTGTAAATCTGCCAAACCATAGTACCGGTCTTATCTAGCTTGGTTCTTATTTGCTTTCCGGCCTTCCATATGTCGGATAATCCTTGGCCTTAGAAATGCTAATTTAGTGGTAACAACCCTCTTATCTCTTTGTCTTCATCCTTAGTTCCTTTTTGTCCTTGAGCCCATATGTCTATTCTTTATGTCACATTCCTCATAGGTCACCTTGCTCCAACCTAAGATACATACTTATCTTGGTAAGATACATTTCACTGCTACCAATTATTCTAAACTACAAATGAAATATTATACCCAAAGTCATCGTTAATAACCTACAGGATAATACTGGGCAAAAATAAAAGCATATATCAGCCCGGCTGCAATGCAGGGCTTGGTGCACCCCAGGGCACGGTTGGCCCTCTTGGCTGCCAGGGCATGTTGTTGGCTCATGTGCAACTGGCTGTCAACCAGAGACCCCAGGTCCCTCTCTGCAGAGCTGCTCTCCAGCCTCTCATTCCCCAGCCTGTCTGTACACCCAGGGCTGCCGTGCCCAGGTGCAAAATCCAGCACTTGCCCTTGTTAAACTCCACACAGTTGGTGATTGCCCAGCTCTCCAGCCTGTCCAGATCCCTCTGCAGGGCCTCTCTGCCCTCAAGTGTCAGCAGCTCCTCCCAGTTTTGTGTCATCAGCAAACTTAATTAGTATTCCTTCCAGTCCTGCGTCCAAGTTATCTATGAAGAGATTAAAGAGTACCGACCCCAAGATGGATCCCTGCAGAACCCCGCTAGTGACTGGCCACCAGCCCGATGTAACCCCATTTACAGTAATCATCAGCCCATTGCTCACCCCCTGCATTATGTGTTTATCCAGCTGTGTGCTGGACATTATGTCGAGGAGGAGACTGTGAGAGGCAGTATCGAAAGCTTTACTGAAATCCAAAATGATTACATTGACTGCCTTCCCTTGGCCAGCTAGGTGGGTGACCTTGTCATAGAAGGAAATTTTGTTAAGCAGGACTTTTCCCTCATGAACCCATGCTGGCTGGGACCAATGACTGCGTTGTGTTTCAGGTGTTTTTCAGTCACTCCCAGGATAATCTTCTCCATAATTTTACCAGGCACAGAAGTGAGACTGACGGGCCTGTGTTACTGGGGTCATCCCTGTTGCCCTTCTTGAAGACTGGGCCTCCAGTCAACTGGGACCTCTCCAGATTCCCAAGAGCATTGAAAAATCATTGAGAGAGGTCTCGCCAGCTCAGATGAATCCCATCAGGCCCCCATCGATTTATAGGGATCCAGCTGGAGCAGCAAATCCTGCACAAGTTCAGTGTTGATTGGGAGTTTATCATTCCCACAGTCATGGTTCTCTAGCTCTCTGGGACCTCAAGAGCCCACCATCAGTGTTGAAGACTGAGGTGAAGAAAGCATTAAATGTCTCTGCCTTGTCTATGTCCCTGCTTGTGAGGTGACCATTCTCATCAAGCAATGGGCCAGTGGTTATTTCTGGCTTGCCTTTTGCTATGAATGTATTTTAAAAAACCTTTCTTTTTGTCCCTTACAGTACTGACCAGCTTCAACTCTAATGGAACTTTGGCCGCAAATATTTCTTCCCTGCAGTGGCAAACACCATCCCTATAGTCCTCTGTGCTGGTTTTGGCTGAGAAAGGGTTAATTCTCTTCACTGTAGTGCTTGTGATGGTCAGGGACCTTTCCAGCTTCCAGTGCTCTGCCGCGTCAGCAGGGGGCTGGGAGGGGCAGGGCCGGGGCAGCTGACCCCGACTGGCCAATGGGATGTTCGTTCCATACCATGTCATGCCATGACCAGTATATTAACAGGGGCAGTTGGCACGGGGGGGGGCAGTGGCAGCTTGAGGACTGGCGGTGTCGGGTTGGCGGGCGGTGAGCAGCTACGTCATGTGTTGTTTGTTTCAGTGGTTCATTCCCCTCCCCTGCCCCACCCCAGGTTTTTTGAGCCTCTCATTGTTTTCCTTTCCATTGCATTTTTGTTGTTGTTTTTTTATTTTATTAAACTGTTCCTATCTCAACCCACGAGCATTACCCTTCTGATTCTCTCCTCCGTCCCACCGGTGGGGGAGTGAGCGAGCGGCTGTGTGGGGCTGAGTTGCCGGCTAAACCACAACATCCTCTCATGTCGCCTGGCCTTGCTTCCACTGGCCATATACTTTCTGTTTTTTCCTTATTTAAAGAAGAATATCCCTGGTCAGCCGAGCCGGCCTTTTGCCTCACCTGCTTGACTCACTACACGGGAATCGCCTGCTCCTGCACTCTCAGGAG
Organism: Phalacrocorax aristotelis; assembly: GCF_949628215.1. Lineage (NCBI taxonomy): Eukaryota > Metazoa > Chordata > Aves > Suliformes > Phalacrocoracidae > Phalacrocorax > Phalacrocorax aristotelis. The sequence goes on from NC_134310.1 coordinate 26,719,292, forward strand.
GTGGTACTTAAAAAGCAACCAGTTTATCTGAGTCTTTCTTCTGCATCACATCTGCTGGGTGCGATCTCAGATTAAAGGAAGGTCAGTCACCCTTTTTCCAAGCTAAGTGCCAGCAGGCAGACTTTCACTGATGAAGTGCCTGGCTGGATGACACGTTTTCAGCTGAGGTTTATGCGGGGGAGGCAACTGTCTCTGTACAACAAAAAGAGTTTCCTGAAAGATGAAAACATAGATTTTTTGATGTAAACAAACCCAAAGAGAACACACTTTTGCTGATCTTTTTTAACAAAACCTTTCAGAACTTTTAAAGTTCTATGTACTATCAACTTCCTTGGTTTTGCAAAACAACCTTACATTAAGTTTCACTGCAATGCTCTGTACAAATCTAGTATCAGACAAACTTTTCTTCTTTTAAATAAGTAAAAGTGAGCATTATTTACAAAGCATCTTCAGATCATTGTTGCCATTCTGCTGATGAGAGGGTGGTGAGGCACAAGTGGGTCCTTCAGGGTCCTCAGCAGATCAGAGCCACATCAGGTGTGTTTATGAAAGCCGATGTAGAGCTGGTCCATGCCACTGATACTTGTTTAACTCTAGAGCCAGAAAGGAAATGTCTTAAGTGGAAAATCAGGTGCGTAAGACACAGGGCAATGGTGGACCTTGCCCAGGTACCGTTCGTCTCTGTGAAGCAGCATTTCTGGCTGCCTTGTACCTCACTGGCCGGAAATAATTAGACATACAAATCTGCTGAATAACTGAGCCATCCCTTCCTTGCTAATAGTGTGATCCTGGTAGAGGCAGGAGGGGTGCAAATCACAGAATCACAGTTTGGAAGGGACCTCACAGATCATCTAGTCCAACCTTTCTGGGAAGAGCAGCGTCTAAACAAGATGGCCCAGCACCCTGTCCAGACGACTCTTGAAGGTGTCCAACGTGGCCGAGCCAACCACTTCCCTGGGGAGATTATTCCAATGGTTGACTCTCCTCAGTGTGAAAAATTTCCCTCTGGTGTCCAATCGGAATCTCCCCAAGAGCAACTTGTGTCCATTCCCCCTTGTCCTCTCCATGTGACTCCGTGTAAAAAGGGAGTCTCCATCTTCTTTGTAACTACCCCTTAAGTACTGGTACACGGTGATGTGATCCCCTCTGAGCCTCCTTTTCTCAAGGCTGAACAAACCCAGCTCTCCCAGCCTATCCTCGTATGGCAGGCTTCCCAGTACTTTGATCATCTTGGTGGCCCTTCTCTGGACCCCTTCCAGCCTGTCCACATCCTTTTTGTACATTGGGGACCAGAACTGTACACAGCACTCCAGGTGTGGCCTGACAAGCGCTGAGTAGAGTGGGATGATGACTTCTTTATCTCTGCTGGCAATGCCCTTTTTGATGCAACCCAGCATCCTGTTGGCCGCCTTGGCTGCAGCAGCACGCTGTTCGCTCGTGTTGCACTTTCTGTCCACCAGGACCCCCAGGTCCCTTTCCACAGAGCTGCTCTCCAGCCAGGTGGATCCCAGTCTGTGCTGCACTCCCGGATTATGTTTTCCCAGGTGCAGGACCTTACACTTTTCCTTGTTGAACTTCATAAGCTCCTTGCTGGCCCACTCCTCCAGCCTATCCAGATCTCCCTGCAGAGCAGCTCTCCCTTCTGGAGTGTCTACTTCCCCACTCAACTTGGTGTCATCAACAAACTTCATCAGGCTACACTTGATGCCAGTATCCAGATCGCTTATAAAGACGTTGAATAACATTGGGCCCAATATCGATCCCTGGGGGACTCCACTAGTGACAGGTTGCCAGTTTGAGAAAGAGCTATTTACCACCACCCTTTGGGTGCGGCCTGTCAGCCAGTTCCCCACCCACTGCACAGACCACTTGTCTAGGCCATAACGCATCAATTTCTCCAGGAGGAGACTGTGGGGGACCGTATCAAAGGCCTTGGAGAAGTCCAGGTAGACAATGCCCACCGCCCGCCCCATGTCAACCAGGCAAGTCGCTTTGTCATAGAAGGCCACCAGGTTTGTCAAGCACGATCTGCCTTTAGTGAAGCCATGTTGGCTTTTCCCAATCACGTGCTTCAATTGACTTGTGATGGCCCCCAGGAGGATTCGTTCCATAACTTTCCCAGGGATTGAAGTAAGGCTGATGGGCCTATAGTTACCCGGATCCTCCCTCGAGCCTTTCTTGTAGATAGGGGTAACATTTGCCTTCCTCCAGTCCCCTGGGACATCCCCCGTTCTCCCTGACTTCTCAAAGATTATGGAGAGTGGCCTTGCGATTATGTCAGCCAGCTCTCTCAACACCCTCGGGTGGATGGCGTCAGGGCCCATTGATTTGTGGGGGTCAAGCTCCTGTAGTAGTTCATGTACTAACTCTTCCTTCACCGATGGTGGGTCGGTGTTTGGTTCAATTGGCAATTTTGTTCCCAAAGCCTGGGACCCTACAGTGCTGGTAAAGACCGAGGTGAAGAAGGTGTTCAAATGGTGTGGCTGTAACAAAGGCAGGCTATGAGAAGTGCAGAATAACTGTGGCAGGTTGCCTCATTGGCTTTCACCCAGCGGAGGTCAGGTCTGTGGAAACTGGTTCCTGCAAATTAGCTAAGAAGCAATTAAGATTGGTGATCTCCCACCGCCTCTCTCAAGTTACAACAACCCTAGCTTTCTTTACATGTCCTGCTGAGAGTACTGCGTCTTGCTGGTTTATTACAGGATTGTCACTGTGGTCTGTAAGAGGCACTACTGCAAAAAAAGGGTCCTAAGGAGATCTGAAATGCTGCCAGTAAGCAAACTAAAGCAAACTTTCAGCTCTAATCACCACTCCTAAGAGGCTTTGCTTTGAGTACTGCATCCCCATTTGGATGCTACAGACTTCAGAAAAGACATGGAACAACTGGAGGGTCCAGAGAATGCAAGAGCTGGAAAACATCACTGACGAGGAAAGACAGAAGAATTTTGAATCGTTCAGTCAAACTGGGATGGTCTCAGTGGTTCCCCAGTAGTAAGTCCATAGTGTACAAACCCGTGATTGCATTTCTTCGTCTGTGCTTGTTCAGTGTTGCTGAACCAGTGCTGTGGCCTGCAGGCACCTGCCAGCCCTGCCTCCATTTTCTCTTCTGGCTCTTCTTTACCACATATTATCTACGCGAGCTGGGTTGGACCCAACAAGGGACCCAGAGCATTCACCACCTGGAATAGCCTGTTAGGTAGATTACAGCCCTAAAACATGGGTTTCAACCCTGCTGAGATGGAGCAGAGAGCTGAATCCAGATCTTCTATAGCTTTTGTGAATGCATTCACTGCAGAGTGAGTGGGCACTTCCAAACCTTGCTTTGTAAGAAGTAGATTTATAACTGCCTATGAACAAAACAGTAAGGTATTTATTATTTTGGCAGGGAAATAAAAAGAAAAATCATTTATCTATAAAGCTGTTTCTCAGAAGTATATTACAATAAAGGTGATTCCTCTATTGAAACAGTGCTGGCATCTTAGACTATTGCATTTTTCTAAGGTGACAGTTCACTGTAGATATAGAAATGATCATTTTTACTCAAGGAGAAAAGAAACATTTGCTGAAAAGCACTTATGCATGCAGCACCCTGTGATACCATGCATGGGAGTTTGTGCTGCAGCTGCTGGCTGCAGAGTCCATGCTTACAGTGTTGTACAGGGCACTCAGCTGGAGGTCAGATGTGCTGTCTGTCTCCACTGATGACCTGCTGGACAGCAGGACCCTTCTAGAAAGATCCCACCATAGCCTTCAGTAAGGCCCTTGTGTTGCCAAGGCAGCCTGGGCTAAAGGAAGTGGTCGATCTCTCCAAAGAAAAATAAGCAACACCTTCATACATCGGCATGTGGGATATATATGCACCATGCAATGTAGCATCACCTAAGCGGTCCAGGGGTGCATTCCCAGCAAGGCAGTGCATCTGCAGGATGCCACACAGCACCATGCAAGAGCAACCATGTGGTGAGCAGCACTGCAGCTGGATCCGCCTAGGCCAACAGACGTGGTAGCAAGCATGGCATCAGCACCATCTCCATGCTGCAGGTCACAACTGTAGTGTTCAGAGGTCAGGACGGAGCGCGTTTGGCCTTTTCCAGGGACCCCAGGACTGTGTCCTCTGAGAAGGTCCTTCTGTGTTTTGACTTTGCAAATGGTCCATTATTAATAGCAGCCAGCATTATTATCAGCTGTAATCAATTTTATTGCCAGGACAATCTCTGTCTCCCTCAGCTCTCAGCAGTGTAAGACCTGACTTCAGGCCTCCTGGCTCCTTTCAGCTTCTCCCCTCCAGCAGCTCCTGCTGCCGTCATCCGCCATTGCCCAACATCTCCCAGCAGCAAGTGAGCGGGGTCTGAGCCAACTGTCTGCTCTCGCTGTGCCACTCTCTGTGCCTTGCACTCAGCCAGGAGATAGCTGCACTTGTCCTGGCCCCGGCTCCCAGCCTGGCCCCAGGCAGCGGCTGGGCGCTGGAGGGGTGGCAGCGGGACCTCGCACACGGGGACCAGCAGAAGTCTCAGGCACAAGCAGGAATAAGGAGCAAGCCGTGGATGTGATGCTTGTGGCTAACTGCTCCTCTCCAAAGCATCTCTTTCCAGCTTCAAATGCTTCGTGTCTGGCTTTACTCTGCAGTTGGGAATTTGCAGATGCTGTCATTCAACCTGAGCAGGCAGAGGTTGGTTACTGAGCAAACCTGGGCTCCCCACTGCCTCCGAGCCCTCCACAGGCTTTACTCCAGGTCTACAGCGTGAAGGTATGGTGGGAACCCTGTAAAGGTAATACTCAGATTGCTGCTCAATTTTGCTTGAAGACGTTATTCATACAGGAGAGCCCAAATGTGGGCAGGACTCCTGATCTGGGGAAGCATTAAAGGTGCTAAGGGACTTGCAAAGACCAGGAAATACTCTTCTTATTTCTGGTTTTCAGAGATTTTGTGCCATTTCCCATTGTACAGGAATAGGTGATGAGCATATGGAATAGCTCTAATAAAATTTGTTCTTACAAGGTTTACGCAAATCCAGGTTTTGTGAACAGAAGCTCACACACTTCTGATCTTCGAGAATCAGCTTTGCTTTTGGCCTTCATGTATGTAAAGGCAGGATACTGACCATGTTACTTCAATCAGTCTAGTCTTTCACATTTTCTACCATGGCTGTGCAAGATATGCATTTTAACTGGAATGCAAGAAGTATTTTTGTGCTAGATCCCTGGAAATGTTGGTTAGACTGAGCAAGCATCACTTCTTTAAATTTCAGTCCCTCTTCTGATACCTTATTTTAAATTAGCAGACCTGGAAAGTGCTAACAGACCTCCCCCATCAACTTTTTTCTGAGGCAATGTTTTAAACATGTGGATGAAACATATATGCATCTAAAAACCTGTCTAAGGGGAAGCATATAATGAAAATGAAGCCTTATAAAATAGCCTCGTTACTGAGTAGCTAAGTGAAATCCTTCAGAGAGCACTTCTTGCCTGTGCCTTGCTCCCCTTCTTGTCAGTGCCAAGAGCACGTTATTGCTGCACGGTGGATGTTTGGTCCCTTGCATAATTGTGGAACCGCTTGGTCTGCATTTCCTCGTGCCTCCCATGGCCAGAAGCAGCGGGGCACCTTGTGGTCATCAGCAAGTGAGACACTCTGTGTTTTAGGACCGTTACAGGAAAAGTCTGAATAATATTTATTTCTTGATTTGCTGCTTAAATCTGCAGGTTTCTCTATTATTTCGTTGCATAGTATTGCAAGGAAACCAGCAATAGTACATCCAAAGTGTGAAGCGTAGTTTCCAGGATTTACAGCTGTCTAATTCCCATGGGATTTATTCCCATTGGTTAGCACTGGGTGTATGCTGGTGACCTGAGTGACATTGTAGCATGAGGCTTTCTGCCCAGACACCGGCAGGCTTTTCTCACCTCCTAACAGGGGATTAAACAAGCCTATAGCGATTCCAGCTGCAAATTCGGGAGGTAAGAGCATATGCGTGGGTGAGAATGTGCCAAGAAGGGGGAAAAATGTGTGCAAATAGGGCAGAGAGAGAGAGATGGGAGCTGGGAGCACATGAACGCTTTCAGATCCTCAGCCAGTTGGGATTCCTTCAGTGTTGAAGGCTAGCATTTATTAATATTACTTTATCATTTATGGTTTAATAGTCTTTAAGTAAGAAGAGACTGCTGTAAGTTGTTTGACCAATTTTACTCAATTTAGCAGGTTTTGAGTTAATCTGGGGCGAGGAGAGGTTGTCTAGAGCTGATCGTAGAGGTTCAAGGAGCAAAAACACCAGAGGAACTGATTTCTTGTGCTCAGCTTGGCCAGAGCTGGTGGAGAGGTCAGTTCTGTGGGCATCCCTGTTCTGGAGCCTCGCCCTTCGTGTCACTCTGTATTGACTCTCAGCAGTGCTAAAAAAAAATATATTATAAAGCAGAGAAAAAGAGGCAGGATGCTGTTCCAGAGCTACTTCTTATTGCAGGGCTAAGCAAGGGCTGAGCAGATAGTGCGGATATCCTGGCAAATGTGGCACAATTCATGGGAGCAAAGCAGAGCAGCAGCCCAGTGAGCAGATAAACACACTGCTGGCAAGGTTTGTTTCCCAAGTGCTTCAGCATGGTCTGCTGCGATGAAGAGGAGTGGAATTTTCCAGCTGGTTACTCAGACTGCGTGTGCCACGTTCCTGGCTCCCCACCGTGGATGCTTGCAGATGCCTGTTTAGCTACAGGCTATGAACTGTGAGATTTCTCAGGGGCTTCTCCTAGGTCAGGAGCAATCACTGGAAAAGTAGATCAGAGAGCTCACAGAGGAGGTGGCCTGATAAGCTGGGAACGTGCCTTCCCTTTGGCTCAGTTTCTGTAATGAGCTGTGAGACAGTTTGCATTTCCTCTGTTGACAGCGTGCAGCCAGCACCACTCCAAGCTTCTCTGTGCAAGGACTTGGGCCCTGCGTGCCTGCCTGAGCTCAGCCTGACACCCACAGGCATGTGGGGCCACTGCTTCACCCGTCTGCTTTATGATCCATGCTAGGGGATGGGGAGAAAACTCGCTGTCTGGGAACTCAGCAAGGGTGCTTGGTTAGAGGAGGAAGGGATTCCGTTCAGTGTGGTTGCCCTTACATGGCTCTGTTGCGTGCTGGCAGGGGACAGCCAGCTCGGAACATCCTCCACGTGTACGGACACCTTCTGAATCACAGCCCAGTGTTGTGTGTGCACTGAGCTGCTGTCGGTATGTGCCAGGGAGACCCAGGCACCAAATCTGTGCCGTCTTGGTGGGTGAAAGGTGCCCAGCAGAACATCCTCTAGCACTGAACGGGGCAAATCTATTACTGAGACACCAGCTCTGGAGAACTGTTTGAAGGGAAGGTCATACTTTCCCCTGAAATGCTTCAAAGTGATCAAAGCTGTACCAGGAGGGGAAAAGCTTATAAAGCTCAACCTATTCAACTGTTAATGTGAAAGCTGGTTTATTGACTTAACACTGCATTAATGTACTTACACCTATAAAAGAGTGATCTGGCAGAGATCTTGCTGACTGGACAAGATCCAAAGATAGGCAGATAGCTAAATATGACATCGATACAAGAGTCTCTGCCTACAAAGGCAGATAGGCAAGGAGATGCATTTAATATCACCTGCAGTCCTTAAGAGGAGATTCTGTATCTTTCTGATACAGCTTCCAGGAGATGCTCCACATTGGGAAGATGTGAAGATTCCTGCTGGATCCAGGAACCTTTGAGATCTCCACTTGGGGGTCTTACAGCAAGGTTCTACTCCAAGGTGAACAGATGTTTTGTCAAAATTAGGAGCCTAAGAAACATGACAGAACGGTGTCATAAAACGAGTGAGATAAAGTCTCTCAAGAAGAGAGAGGTAGAGCATGCTTTTCTGAGAGAAAGTCCATCAGGAGTGGCTGAAAGCAGCCAGTTTTAGGGGATTCTGCAATTCAGTGAAGGGAAGCCAAGGGTGTAGATTTCCTCTAGAGCTCTGCTTTCTCTGAAGTGCTATAGTTTAGAATTCTCCTTCCAGAAAGCCAGTGAATAACTGGGCAGACTCCCAATTGAAAGCAAGTTGCAAAATCAGACCCCAGAAGTGAACACATCACTTGGGTCCATAGTCTAAGATCTCACTTGGGAGGAGAAGAGGAGGAACCATGTAAATCTACGCTGAGGGAAGCAATGATTTGAGGGGGTGTCTGGAAGAAACTTGGAGGTGCTGCTGTTCCCGTGACTGCTGCAGGTTCATCCACCTTGACTAAGCTTTTCATACGCCAGATCTCATTTGCATTTTAGCCTCTAAGACTGTGTCTGCAGGTGCTGTATGCATGAGTGTTTGCATGTCTACACTGCTTAAGCTACAGCCTCTTGGTGTGTCAATGTCAGTATTACCATTAACATTAGTAAGTTCAGTTCAGCAACTCTACAGCAGCAGCTGACTGCTTCTTCCTTAATTATCATGCATAATTTCCAGGGTCAGGTAGACCCAGGCTTATATAATTTGCCTGGAATTGTGGTGAATTCATCACCGCCAGAAGAGAGTAATGCAGGTTCAGAAATTTTTCTAAATAGTATATTCTACTTATAAGAAAATTAATTAACACAGGGCTATTCCTGTCCTGGAAAAGGAGGTCAGACTAGATGATCACAATTGGTCCCTTTTGTCCTTGTAATACATATACACATATACAGCGTTGGGAGCTGTTGGAGAAGAGCACAATGCCAATGGTAATACCATGCAGAGAATGCCAAAGAAAATGGGCCAAGTTAAATTTGGACAAATATATCATCAGAGCAGCAGAAGTAAAGCGTTTCCATCCTGTTCTCCCAGCTCAGAGAAGGCAGACTTAGCCCGTAGTAGTATCAGACCAAGCTACTTGAAACAACAGTAAGGCTTTTTGACTCTCTCCAGTTTGTACAACTTACTGATATGGGATGCCCAAAAGAAAGTCGCATGCTGTTGTTGGAAAGCCATGCAAGCCATTCCCCTGAAGTAATTAATCACCAGTTCCGACATTTCAGGTTATTAATATGGAGCAGGGTGTACACGAAGGTGCTGTATCAGAATGTCTCAGCCACAGAAACAAACCACGCTCAGAACAAATAATAATTGTGTCCACTAGTATTCAGAGGACCACTGCTGCTGCCAAGAAATATTGTTTGCTATTTTTGTATTGCTTGGCTACATAAAAATTGCAGTTGGACAATTTGGTATACCCTACATGCAGCTCTGCAGCTTCCTCTCAACACAGATGCTCTTTCAGTTTTGGCCTTCCTGCTATCATGGCTCTCCTATGGGATGCCACCACGCTGCACTGAAGATTAACGTTCCCCTTCCATGGCTTCTCAGGGACCTGCTAACATCACTCAAGCCAGAGACTCCTCCAGAGTGATCAAACGTAATAACCTGTGTTTCCTGAGACCCCAAATCTTATTCTGAAATTGGGTGGGATTCCCTTCTCCCTATCCATTCTTGGTTCTTGGTTGCCCCATCATCACCCAGCTGTTTCAGCAGGAGAGGCTGAGGAGCTGGGAAAGAGCAGCAGGAAGGAGCTGCTGGGGAGGGAACAGAGCAGAGAAAGGGCAGAGAAAAGATTTGTAAAGGTGAATATCCCCAGAAAAGACCCTGCAAGAAACCACCTCAGATTTGAGCCTCACTATTCTAAAAGCATCACTCAGAACGAATGGAGTGAGATCAGACAAGGCAGGAGATGAAGAGATGACATTCATTTCACTCTATTACGGGCACTCAGCTAACCTGCCAGTCTGAATTGCCCCTTGCTGGGCAGATAGCAGTTTTTGGAAATAAGGGTGTGGGAGAAAGGGACAGGAAAAGGCCCAGCCATTGTGTCTACCCTGGCTTCTCCCTCCTCCCAGGACAGTTGTGGCAAGGCACATCCATCCTGTGCTGTATTGAACGCTACCCTTCTCCACAGCAGCAAATATTCACATTGAATGAATTTGCATGTGAGGGTTTCAATAAGAAATTATATCTTTGTAAGGACAATCCCTGGGAGTGATGCCATCCCTCATTCTGGCAGGATGCGTTTCATCATGCTTCAAATGGTGTATGAAGGTGGGCCCTGAGAAATGCCTCTACCTGCTGTGATTGCACTTGCAAGGCTGCAGTGCATGTCTGTGCCTAGAGCAGCCGGGCACATCTCGAATTCAGCTGTCAAAACTTATGAGTAAGTGACTGTGAGAGAACTGCCTAGTGCAAAAAGAAGCATCTCATAGTATGTGTAAAGAGTCAGTTAATAGCTAAAATGCCAGTAGAGCATAGAAGAGACAGCTCTGGTACTTTGCTTTTTATGACTGATCTACTGCAGAAGCAGAAAGTGATTTTCTGGCCATCTTAACAAAGAACACAAACTCTGTGCTAATACACGACCAGGCAGCTGATGGCTGTTAGCATCCATGCTGAACCTCTACTGCACACAGACACTGCAACAGCGAACAGGGAGAGAGCTGCAAAACCTGGGAGCAGGAGAACTAGAGAAGCTGTTTGTGCCATACAGAGCACAGCCAAGCACAGACTGCTGGAGGCAGAGCAGTGGTGGGAAGGGAGGATAGGTGCAGTCTGCTCATGCAAGAAAGGAAATGAAAAAACAGTGCCACATGGGCATTGGAACTGTCTCTGTGATGCACAAACTATGGGAGGAAGCTGCATTCCTAAGGCATGGGTAAAATAGAAAATAGGGTAGAGTTAAATGTACAAATACAATAAGGCAAGCCAAAAAAAGGTCTTTAGAATTAACTTGTTTATGGCATGAAACCTAAATACATCGGGCAGAACAACTGCTAGGCAGTTTGTAGTGCCAGAGAAAAGCATGGGGCTGGAAGGAAGAGTCAGGTGAATTAGGGCAGGGAAGAAAAGCTAACTGGCTCCTCACACCTATTGTCACACTGGGGGAATCCGGGTGAGTTTCCACCAAGCAACCTTTAGGGGAGGGAGCAGGGGATTCATTCTCCAGTGGAAGTGTCAGTAAAGTTTGTTAAACAGTTTGACAAAATGGTTTTTTTAAGACTTCGGGCATTACCAGAGCAACCACCTTCAGCAGCTGCTGTTCACACTACAGTGTATATAGTGATATACAGAGATTTTGAAAAAAAAATGTACAAAACAAATGACACAAACTCCCAAAGCAGAGCCCCTCCCAGAAGTGTGCAGCACAAGTTCCCTGTGCACCTGGGAGAAGCAGGGAGCATGAGCTGGGATTCAAAATAGCTGAAATGTCTCAATCACATATGCTCTCAGCAGAACCAAGGAGAAAATGAAGGCACTTTTGAATGACAGAAACTTCAGGAGCTCACAAAAGTTTGTCTCACTCATCAGTTGAAAGTACCCAGTCAAAAATTTGGGGTAATAATTTTTGTCGTCAGATATACCATTTTTTAACTATCACTTTCTGTGTTTCATTGTCCCATCAGAAATTCTAACCAAAATGTCCTGGCAGGTGCTGTCGGTGAGAACTGCATCGCATGCCCTGTCTCTTTTAGCCCTCCTGGCCCTGTTCTCCTTGGCCTTTGCTCACCCTTCAGGCTGCATCAAGGATGATGCGCCATAGCAGCTCAGCTACAGGGGGACACGGACACAGGCGTATCATGAGCGTTGCAGTCTGAGGTGAAGGAGGTAAAAAAATTATCGTGAGAGGCACTCACATGAAGAAATATTACAGCACAGGTAGGAGTAGATTTACATCAGTCTGATCCAAACCAAAACATTTCTTTACATCTCTGAACTTTCCTGAACTTCATGTGTTGAAAGAGTTGAAATTTTGAAGTGCTGTTCCAAAATAGGGCAAAAATAAATGTTGAAATATTGGCATTTCCCATAGGAAGGAAATTCCATTATTTGAGCAGCTCTGTGAAACATGAAGGAGATTCATTTGCAAAAACTCTGCTAACTTGGAATGAAGGTCACAGATGCATAATTGGACTCTGCTCCCTGGGCCAAGTGAGCAGTGCAGGATACAAAATTAATCCCAACCCCCAAATTAAGGTTACTGTAACAAGGAGAACAAGACCACAGAGTTGCAAAATCCAGGGAAGGAAGGGTTGAAGGACTGCTTAACATACAAGAAAATCACATCTTTCCCCACGACAATTAGCAACTGGGAATATCCCAGTGGTTTTCTATACAGAAGACATGTATGTCCCTATGACACGTCTAGGTAAGGATGGTTCACGTGCATCCTCCCAGTCATCCACATGTTCCGGTGACAGTGTGGCACACGCTCACACCTGCGAGTCATTACAGCATGCTCCTTAATGGGGGTGGGTCAGCAGTTCAGATAAATGGAGCCCTGTCGAAAGGTTAATGCAATTGGAAGACAGTGAAACCATGGGATGGTGGACATGGCCATCTGCCCTAACCTATCCCCGCAGCCTTGATGCCTCATCCAGGTGGTCTATAGCAAACCGAATTTGCCACAACTGCATGCTAACAGAGAGTCACGTGTGGGTTTTTTCCTTATCATTACATTATGAATCAACACTTTAGCCCATCTTTAGGTGGTTTTCTTTTTAAAGATCCAATAGATAATCAATGTCTTAAAAAACCCAAAGAGATAATGGAGAAGTAGTTGTTCTACTGGACCAAAATAAACTGCCCTGCCCCTATGTAACATTTTTAGTCTACTTGTGAGATTAGCATAAATCATGTTGAAAGGTGCTTTGTGGAGAAAATCACCGGGGAGCTGATTTGGGAAAGCTATTTCAGGCTGTTTCCCAACAAGCCCTTCCTTTATCTTCAAAGGGCTGCGCAAGGATAGCATCAGAAGACCCTTTATAAGGTGACTAAGTGACATGCGGCACAGTTGTCATATCTTTTCTCATTGCCTCACACAAGGGTGACATTGTGAGTTTCCTTTTTACCTGTTGTTGATAACTTACAGTATCACATGGCCTCTGGGTGATGTGGATCATCACATGTGCCTGGCACTCACGGAGAGGAGAGATGTGAGGGAGTTTGTTCCCTAAGGGTTGCTCCACCCTGGAAGGGCTCTGTCTGGGCATCAGGCACCTCCATCCTGAGGGACCAGAGCTCTTCACCTCCTCCATAGCTTCAGACTGCTGCTCTGCATCCTATTTAATACGTCAAAGGTGTCTAGAAATTGCTATAGGTGCAAGTCAAACTGAAATATGGAAAAAGTTGCTGAAGGAGAAGGTTTAAGGCATTCGTCACCGAGAGTTTACAGCTCAAAAAGGCTGAGGGGTATTAACCTGGGGATTAAAAAACTGGGTAGGACTTAGTACAGATTCTAGGAGCCAAGCTGAACTTCAGGCATAGGAGGTGGAAAAGGACAGTTATTGACAGTTAGCCAACCATTTCTCCCCGAGATAGATTCAGGGACAAACGCAGAGCCGATGAGGGATGGCCAAGTGCGTGGCAGCTCTGCCCCTCTCTGGGTAGTGTCAGGAATGCACTTATCCAGGCACAGAGCGCTCTTTGCTGCAGGTCACCTGAGCCTCCAGCAGACAGCTAATGGTAGAGTCGGACACCCTTCTGTAAGAAAAACTGCTACCTAAGCCACTGAGAGAAGCGGGGACACAAAGAATAAGAGATGTCCTTTCTCTGGGACTGCCCCACTGGCAGCCGATGTCGTGGACCCAGCAGAAGGAGCAAAGATCAGCCATGTACCAGGCTGTGCTGCCCCGACCCGCCTCCTTTTCCCTCTGAGCTGGACTGGCTCTCAGCCACATTTCTGCAGGGGTGCTTTGGGTGTGTGGTGCAGGCAGAGCACTGGAGTCTGTTCCCCATAACCAGAGACATTCATTTTGGAATAAAATTATCTTCTTGCATAGCCCATTCCAATACGTGCTTTGCTGGTAAGATGACTGAAACTTTGCAGGGTACAGGGCTCAGGTTTCCATTCCCCACTGACACTTGCATGACCTGAGACCTCACTGAACTTGTGCAGCCTTCAATAGGAAGATTAGTGCAATTTTCTCCATTTACATGTGAGCAACCAAGCAATTTGTCGGGTGCAGACAGTGTGTCCTTGCCTCCTGATGCAGCAACAGTCTGTGTCCATGCTGATTCGGCAGATGGAGCAATTTAGAAGAAGGGAGAATTACAGAGATAGTCAAGACCCCAGGCTCCAAATGACCCATCCAGCGAAGGCCCATCTAAGTAGTGTCCTGATTTACGGTTGAACTCAACAATCTTAAAAGGCTTTTCCAACCTAAATGATTCAATGATTCTATGATTAACGCCTGCAAAAAGCCAGTTAGTGTTGGGAGCTGCTCTTTGTAACATGGGCTGAAGAGGTCTGGCTCTCCTCTTTCCACAGAGTCTGATGGGGACATCATAGGGCTCGGGGGGATTTCAGTTCCAGGACTCTCTGTCAGATGAGCCTGAGACTTTGGCTTTGACTTACCTCTTGCTGGATGAGTTCAAACTCTGAGGCAGGTTCTAGCTGCAGACACAATGCATCGCTGTTGCTGTGCTGAAGCTGGAGCACACAGCAAAGCCCTGCACCGGTGCCACCTGAATTAAGGCTACTGTCAGGAAACAACGGCTATGTCCCCTGTGAGTCACGCAGGTAGGAATAGAAACAGAGGTGCTGTTGTAACCTTGATGCTGGGGCATGGTTTTTTGGACATAATTTTTCACTCTGCTCTGTTCTGTGTGGTGCTCACACCTGCAACCTGCCTTGTGGTTTTGGCGTAGTTCTTTAATGGAAATTTTGAAATGCAGGACTTCTATGAGAGAAACTGCAGCAGGAATCACTATTTAAGAGATCAGTTAGTAAAGACAGTGGAAGTTTTGCTCGCTTCCTTGAAAGCAGAGCTTGGCTCCCTGACAGACTGTATTGCTAACATATTTACTTTGCACACTCAGTGAATTGATTCCTCCTTGTGCCTTGCCTGAAAATGACAGTGATTCAGCTGAGGCACAGACACATGTCGACCCCCTTGGGATGATCTGGACAAACCACAGGGGTGTGTCTGGATCTCACAGGTCCTGCTTGCACAGACTGGACTGGTGAAGGGCCTGCCCATTCGGGGTATCCAGCTGTTGCTGCTGGATGGATTTCTGCACGCAGACACCCTTGTGGAAGGAGCAGGCTGAGGGGCAGGAGTGGGATGGGGATGAGATCTGGGTCTCATTTAACAGCTTGCCCTGCTCTCTGTTACTGCTAACTCTCTTTGCAGCTTGTGTGAGGAGACAGAAGAAAGTGCAAAAACACTGGTAGTGTTAAATCCAGTATGGGCTACATGCAACACCATGGTGACAGGTGCTTTCTGTGCTCTGGTCTCCTGCAATCATCAAAGATTTTTTCAGTCTCCTCCTACATGCCACTCCCCCACCCCCTACTGCCATGTATCCTGAGCATATTACAGACTTCCTTTCCTCTCTCAGGAGGTACTGCTCAGAGCTCTCTGCTAACACTGCACCTTTCTAAGGAGAAAACCCTGCCTCCTGCCTTTGAGCTTAAAGAATTAAAGAACAAAACAACTCAGAATAATCCCCCAAGACGAAAAAGACCTGCTGCCCTTCCTGCATGACAACTGGCACTTGTTCCAGGTGAGTAGTTTTGTCAGCAAATCTGAATGTATGACTAAGAGCGGTGCCAGGTCCAGGGGCTGAAGCAGAAAAGGAGATTTCATTGGGCATATGCATGAGAGAGCAGCAGGGATAGCTCTCACCCTGCTTCAAGACAGGGGACTGCCCAGAGGGGAGTGCTTTAAAAGTGGGACTGTATGTTATTGGCTGGGGTGAACTGCCTGGTGGGCAGCTAGAGAGAGACAACCTTATCACAGGACCTTAGCGTGACTAGGGAGCAATGGGGAGAATAGCACTTGATCTCCCAGTGTCGAACTTAGGCCCCAAACCAGCCGATCACTTTGTCACTGTAGAGCTCAGCTGGGCTGAAATTCCTGCCCATTGCACATTCCCCTCCTGTTAGCTGGTGCTCTCTCACAGAGATGGGCCAGTGGCTGGACCCTGGGCAGATCTGTTCTCCTCCTGGGTCCAGTGTCATGCTAGGAGTTGGCTGGGAGGGAGATGGCTGCCAAGTAGCAACTGGAAAACAGAGATAACCTAGTACTTCAGTGAGTGGAAAGCCCTGCCAGGGGCTGCTATAGCAACACAAAGATGGCTGAGTTGACCCCAGTTGGGCTTGTGAATAGAAATTTTCAGCATAGGCACTTTGGCTGCATTGCTTTCAGCTTGTCCTTCCCTTCCCAAGGGCAAGCAATGGGCCAGGCTGCAAAGGATCCAACAGCATGAGGGGTGAGGATGCCTCCAGCCAGGGGGTCTGCGAGCCCTCTCTGTCCTGGCCCTCAGGACTGAAAAACACCCAGCTAATAGCACAGTGGCTGGATTCAGTGCTCCTGACCACAGCACTGAGCTACTGATGGGGGAAAAGTGAGGCAGGAGTGGAGACATCCACTCCTCCTTTGCCATCCTTGCAAAGACAGTCCCTGCAAAGCACCTACTTTATTTAGCTGGTGGTAGAAGGACTGTAGCTTCCTACTTTGGAGTGCCAATGATCTGCCCAAAAGCAAGTAGGACTTGATAGCTGCTAACTGCAATTGTCAGGACGCTGGGCAGAGCATGGCCCTGCCTGCCTTCCCTTGAACAGCCTGGCACATCCCTTCCTCACAAGCACTGAGCCTTCCCTCCCACCGCACAAGGATGGGGTATTTAACTTCTGCCCCCCTCTCACTGCGTGACCCAGCACCAGAAGCTGTCCACCTTGGAAAGGGTAGCACAGCTGTCTCAGCAACCCCTTGCCTTGACCCTCCATATCTGCTTAGCTTGTGGAAAGCCCTTCCCAACCCCTCTCCTCCTGCAGAGATGCCTCCCTCTTCTCCCTCTTAGGGTGCTTCCCTGCTGCTACCCGTGGAGACTTCCCTCCTTGAAAATCCTGCTTGTTTTGATGTTGAACATAATAGCAGAGTTTCCTTGGTGACAAGAGAAACAGTTGGCTCAAAAGTGCTGATTATTTCACAGTCTTTGGCTGGCTTTCAGCAATGAAAAAGTGTTGCAGAGGGATGAGGGAGCCTGGGGTAGCTGTTGTTGGGGGGGATGCGGACTCTGATGCTTTTCCAGTGTCATCCCATTAGTAGCAAGGCTCCATGCCCATGGCAGTGGTGTGACAGTACATGCTGTACTAAACACCACTGCTTTGGGATTGTATTGCCACACTTCCCCCTGTACCTGGAGGCTGGCAAACCTGGAAGAGACTTTGTGGTGGGCATTTCTAATTTGGCTGACTGACTTGTGTCAGTCCCAGGAGTAAAACTGACTAATTAGATGAACCCCTTGTGTGTTCTTCTGCTCAGACATTAGCAAGAGTGGGACAATGATGTAAAGCACCAGCATTTCAATTGTTGTCGCCCATCCATTTGTTCTGAGTAGTGACAACTGGGTTTGTCCCAGCCGAGAGCTTGAACCCTCCAGAGCCTGGAGCTCTCCTCTGCTGTGCTGACCACACAGTTTTTTGCCTTCCTTGGGGTTGGTTATGTGATATTCAGCTGACATCTCTTGGACATGTTAACAATCAGAAAGCCACGCCAGTGTGCTATACGTAGGCAGAGGAAGCAGGGCACAGGCCGACTGCTGATGCTTTGCCTTGGGAGAGAACAAAGCACAGAGCAAGAAGGCAGATAAAGTCTTCACTTGAACTTTGCATTTACTTTCTCCAGCCCCACACACCATGGCAAGAATGCCCTGTAATGCCACATCCTGCCAGTGGCCAGGATCTTCCTTTTCCCAGAGGAGTATCTCACAGAGGATCCACTTGACTGATAGCTCCCCCTCTGCTGAGACACCCCTGGGGTCCTCATGATCTCGCCAATAGCCATAGATGGCACTTGGCCACTTCCATGAAGCAGCATTTTCTTGTTCATCTTTCAGTGTGGTGCAAGAGGGCTGTGGAGGTGTCAGAGGGTGAGACAAGAGTGGCAAACCAGACCATGGCACTGTACTAATCATACATGTAAATCTGCTCCAGGACACTGCCAGGGACAGGGTGTGTCAGTGCTGTCTGAAAAGCCCTGTAAAGCCTTGTCTCACAGCACATCAGCAGAAGATGGAGGGATCACAGTGTGGCTGAGCTTGGCAGGGACCTCTGGAGGTCATCTAGTCTGACCCCCCCCGCTCAGAACAGAGTTAACCACAGCTGGTTGCTCAGGACCATGTCCAGGCAGCTTTAGAATATCTCTAAGGATGGAGACCCCACAATCTCTTTGGGCAACCTGCTCCAGTGTTCTGTCTGCCTTACAGTTAAAAAGCCTTTCCTTATGCTTAAGAAGAATTTCCTGGTACTTAAAATCATGTCCACCACCTCTCATCTGGTCACTGAGCAGCACTGAGAAGGGTCTGGCACTGTCTTCTTTACACCCTCCCCTCAGGTATACATTGATAAGATCCCCCCGAGCCTTCTCTCCTTCAGGCTGAACAGTCCCAGCTCTCTCAGCCTTTCATCATGAGAGGTACTCCAGTCCCTTCATCATCTTTGTGGCCTTTCCTTGGACTCTCTCCAGTGTGTCTGTGTCTCGTACTGAGGAGCCCAGAACTGGACACAGCACTCCAGGTGTGGCTTCCCCAGTGCTGAGCAGAGGGGAAGGATCACCTCCCTTGACCTGCTGGCACGAACACAACAGAGTTTCCGGACCCTGGTGCTGGTCCCACCTGGGACCTTCCCAGAGCTCTGGGGTCCCAGCGGCAATGTACTGGATGGAGGCCCTAAGAAAAGGCTGCACTATTGTTAGTGGTTTGCAAGCGTTTAGTTTCATGTGGACTATGTAGTCAAATGCATTTCCTCTTCACCCAGCACAGCCCAACCCTGACCATTGCCTGGACAAAACCAGACCAAAGACCTTCTGCAGTTTCCCCTCATGCTCGGAAAGCTCACAGCCCCACGGCCCCAGTGGCTGTTGCATGTGACTGGAGTGAGGGCAGAGCTATGAGACGGCTTGGAGTAGATTTATTTTCCATAGGCTTAATTGTAGTTTCTGTTCCTGTTGTGAAGGAGTGCTAAGACATGAGAAGCTCTGTTTGACCAGTAAGTTTCCCCCACTGGTTACAAACATAACAGTGAAACGGCTTCTCTGTGGGCAGCACAAACTCTGCCTGTTCTCCCTGGCAGACACTCAACGCATCACTGCCACGCAGAACTGACCTTCTCTGGCCAGCACCACTGTCCTGACCTCTTGGGAGCTGTTTTCCACATGGAACTGGGCCCTCTCTTAGCTGTGTATCTCTGCATACACAGATGCAGCCTATCTCCTCCAGCTGCCCCCCACAATCCTGCCCCCAGATGCAGCCCTACGAACATATAGCATTGGGCATGACCCTGCACCAAACACTCCCCAGTTTCAGACACCATTCCCATAGGGCTCTACCCCACACACCAGGAAACAGGTAGACAGAGTCTAGAGTCTCCGTGCCTGCCCAGTGCACAGACCAGGTTCATGGCCCATGCATTCCTGCAGAAAGACTCCACTTAACCCTTGCTGACAGTCTCACAGTGCACGGCTCTGGAGGAACTTGCTTGTGGACTCCCATGGATGCAGGCTGCCTCAATACAGAAGTGCAAAATCTCTCGCTGCATAAAAAAAACTTGAGAAATACAGCCTGCTTCTTGATGCTGCTCTTTGAATAACTGAGTGCAGGAGCATTTCCGCAGTGGCAGTTTTATATGTCAAACATTGGTTGTTTTTTCTTCTGGAGCTCAGCCTGCACAAAAAACAAAGTAAGAAAAAATTGATGGCTTTTACAATTGCTTTCTTAGAATCTGAGTTAAGTGTAAAATTCCTTCAGCAAATGACTTAAAATTTGCCCCAATGATTTCATTTTCTTCTGTTGCTGTGACATAGCAGTTGTGCATGTAGATTTCTGAGTACTTAAAAAAAATCCAGTTTTGAGCATTTGATGGTTTTGAGCATTTAATGTTGCAACATAACAGCTGTATTATTCCCCACAAGCTTAATTCCTGCCTGAGCACTTTCACTTTATCACAAGACAAAGTCTGAAATGCCAAGCATATACCCTCAGGGACCAACTCCAAATACCTGGCCTCCAGGAAGGCCTTGTCAGGGAGCAGCGTGGGCTCATGGCTCCCAAAGGGACTGGAAGCTGGGCACAAGGAGATGGTCAGCATGGCAGGGTCTGCCCAGCAAGGATGGAGCCACATGGTGCTGGAGCAAGCCAAGCAGGGCAGGCCTGGGGATGACACTCATCCTCTCAGAGAGGGAGTACGCTCTGTATTTGTAGGTGTCATGGTTTAACCCCAGTCGGCAACCAAGCACCACTCAGCCGTTTGCTCACCCTCCCCAGCTCCCCGCAGTGGGATGGGGGAGAGAATAGGAAGGGCAAAAGTAAGAAAATTTGTGGGTTGAGATAAGAACAGTTTCATAATTGAAATATAATAATAATGAAATTTTTAAAAAATGTAATGAAAAGGAAAATGACAAAAGAGAGAGAGGAACAAAACCCAGGAAAAATAAGTGATGCAACCGCTCACCACCCACCAAACAACACCTGGCCAGTCCCCGCACAGCAGTCACTGCCCCCCAGCCCACTCTGCCCAGCTTATATACTGAGCGTGAGGTCATACAGTATGGAATATCCTTTTGGCCCGTTTGAGTCAGCTGTCCTGACTGTGTCCCCTCCCAGCTTCTGGGGCTCTTCCCCATGGCAGAGCACAGGAAGCTGAAAAGTCCTCGACTTGGTATAAACATTGCGTAGCAACAACTAAACCATGAGTATATTATCACATTATTCTCATGTTAAATCCAAAACACAGCACTGCACCAGCTACTATGAAGAAAATTAACTCCATCCCAGCTGAAACCAGGACAGTATGTCATCATAAGACCATTTTCTTCTCTGTCCCCTAATTTCTTCCATAATAATTCTGCTTTTCTGTCAGCCTGTGCTTTCATGCTATATATCCATTAGCTTTTTGAGTCACTAGAGTGTGCAGTTGAGAGTTATTCTTCCCGTGTTTACTGCTTTTCACTTACTCACACAGCATTTCATCTTCCAGGTCATTTGTGAGCACATGAATAGCTCAGCGCTCTGCATAGTTTCTTACTGGACCTCACAACTGAAAACTCTCTTTTGGCAAAAATAGCCATGAAATTTTACCCATTTTGGTTTTGTCTGTCACCACAAGTGATCATAAGGGTATCTTCCTTTTCATTGCATGATATATCCATTGCTTTAAAAACTCATGCAGGACCCTTGCCAAAAGTTTTTTTAAAAAAACCCATTGATCTGACACTGAGGTTATATTCTTACTGATGTGGTTTTTTTTCTTCAATTAGATGCATTTGAAGATTGCCTTTTACTTCTACTGCTCTCCCCAGTTTGCCATTTTAACAAGCTGGCCTTTTCTCTGGGAGAGGGGCATGGATAAGGATGTGGGAGGCTGAGTGCCTCCCAGAAAGTCTGTGGTCGAAGCACACATTCAAGATAATATTTTAAGATGTTTCTCTGCTGCATGCAATATTTTACTCTCGGTTTCTAAGTGTGGAGCTGCTCGGTTCCTGGTGTTTCAGGGGATGAGACTCTCCCCAAATGCCACCAGGCTGCAGCGGAGCAATGGACGCAGAGCAGAGAGCTCAGCCCATCTGCTGGGGCAGTTTCATCACTGTCCTTACCACTGCAGATAGATGGGCAGACTCGGGTTTGTGCCCAGCATTCCCCTCTGCGCAAATGTCCGACAAGCTTGCAAAAAAAACCACTCAGTAGGTTGTAGAATATGGGCATATTTACATGCCCTTGTCACAGAGCTGAGAAGAGCTAGGATGCACTTCAGAAAATGAAAGGATTTTCACGTCCTGATATTGCTTACACCCCTTTTACAATGAAGCAGTATTTGAGGACCAGGGTGCACATGGAGGCCAAAAGTGTGCAATTTGGGCCCTGATGCTACCACACTTAGCCCTCCAGCAGAACTGTTTCCTGGTGAGTGTGCGGTGGCTAGCTCCTCCTTCCCTTCAGCCAGGATTGTGCTACCTTCTGTCTTTAAAACACACTCATGGGAAGGTGCTGCACACTGGATGGTTTCAGCTTTTCTGATGTTGGCTGCTTTAGCAGAGACAAGGCATGAAGGGGAGGGGTGTTCTTCAACATACGGTACAAGTTGGAACAGACGCATCTCAGTTGATTCAGAGATTTTCTATTTTCTAGCTCTTTATAGGACCTTAAGCACTATTGTCCTCCTCCCACCATGCTGGAAATCTTCTCCCTGGGTAGATGGGAAGATAACCACACAAAAATCTGCAAAGAACAGGGCAAAAAATGTAGTGCAAAAGTTTTCCTTCCCCATTTTTTACTTTCACCATCTTCTGACTGATGTCCCTAAAATAGCCACAATTCCACTGTTTATGTGCAACCTCATTACTAGGAACTAGGCATTAGTTTTGCAATGCTGAACTTTCTTGCAAAATATCCTGTGCTTCCTGGTTCTAGCCTTGAAGTTACCTCCAAAAATGCTCTCAAATATCTCAGTGCTTCTGGGAGAGTGGAGCCTGGAGAAGCAGCCTTCACCAAGGAAGAACCTTCATCAAGAGAGCAAAGCCACCTTCTTCCTCACAAGAAGGCAAATCCAAGCCATTGCCAGACTGTTAATGTGCATGAGTATTTTGATGACTTACTGCAGCAGTCTGAGAATTTCCAGCTGATGCAATCAAGAATATTTACACAATTTCAGGCCAGTGACACAGAGGGAATGTGCTGTGGAGGGGGCTGCTATATTGCAAAATATGCATATGGAGAAAGGGAGCAAGTCAGCAAGAGGGTGGGGACATCAACAGGAGCAAGTTCTGCTGGCGAGTTCCTTCTGTGCAATAAGTTTTGCTCTGAGAAGGCTGCTGAGCATATGGTGGAACATGGGATCAGATGACTAATCCTGAA
The DNA here is from genome assembly GCF_949628215.1 of Phalacrocorax aristotelis. NCBI lineage: Eukaryota > Metazoa > Chordata > Aves > Suliformes > Phalacrocoracidae > Phalacrocorax > Phalacrocorax aristotelis. Next base: position 26,742,139 of record NC_134310.1, read on the forward strand.
CTTTCCCATATCAAACTAGAAATTTCATTTTGTTTTGCACAAAAATACATTTTCTAGTGCACGTGGAGGAGGAGACATTTGGAGAAAAGAGCAGGTGAGTCCCTTAATATGTGTGAGTTCTGCTTCCACTTTCCCTATACAGGAATTCGTGCCGTTGTTGTGGTATGGTCCAACTCTAAGAAAGGCAAAGTTTGGAGGAGAGGTGAGTCTGCATTTCTGTACTCCTGGTTCAGTGTGGGTCTTCTCAAGTCACCGTGGCAAATGGGGAGTCTGGTCTGTGTGTAGCAGATGGGTGATTTCAGAGCCGTCAGTGTGACTGTTTTCACTTCACTAAAGCGACGATAGCTTTGCATGGCAAAGTAAGTTAGCACTTCACCTTACTAAGGTGTGCTGGGTTGTTTGATGAAGAGTGAGTGGTTTGGGAGTACGGAAGAGAGTTTTTGGGGCTTGAAACTTTGTTTGGTGGTTCTGCTTTTAGAACTGATTGCCTTAGGTGGTAATCCATTCTGCTGTAAGAAGTCACACCGCATTCCCACTGAGTGGAAGCTGGCCAACATTATTCCAATCTACAAAAAGGGCAAGAGGGAAGATCCAGGGAACTACAGAGCTGTGAGTCTAACCTCAGCACCTGGAAAAAATATGGAGAAGATTATACTGAGTAATATTGAAAGGCATATAAAGAATAATGCCATCATCAGGCACAAACAACATGGGTTGACAAAGGGAAAGCCCTCTGTAAGCAATTTGATATCCTTCTAGGCTATCTAGGTCCGTACCCTGTGGATGGAGGGAAGGGGGTGGAGGTCGTTCTTGTGGATTTTAGTAAGTATTTTGGCACTGTCTGTCACAGCATCCTTCTGGCGAAGGTGTCCAGCTGTAGGATGCACACGTTGATGGTGCGTTGGGTGAAGACCGGTCTGGATGGCAGGGCTCAAAGGCTTGTAGCGAATGGGGCTCCATGGGTCTGGTGACCGGTCACCAGCGGTGTTCCTCAGGGCTCAGCCCTAGTGCCAGTGCTGGTCACTATTTTGATCCCTGATCTGGAGGCCACAGTTGAATGTCCCATTAGCAAGCTTGCTGACGATACCAAGCTGGGAGGGGCTGTTGACTCTCTGGAGGGACAAGAGGCCTTGCCAAGGGATCGATATATTGGGGCATTGGGCAGTGATTGATGGGATGAAACTGTACAATTCCAAATGCCGGATTGTGCCCCTGCAAGGGAGTAACAGTGGGCACAAGACTCACTGGGGAGAGGAGTGGCTGGCAAGCAGCCCTGCAGAAAGGGATGTGGGGGTGCTGGTCGGCAGCAGGCTCAAGAGGAGTCAGCCATGTGCCCTGGCAGCCAAGAGGGCAAACCGCATCCTGCGGTGCATCAAACACAGCACAGCCAGCTGGTCAAGAGCGGGGATTATCCAGCTGTATTCAGTGTTGGTACGGCTTCACCTGGAGCACTGTGTGCCGTTCTGGATGTGAAGGTCCTTGAATGTGTCCAGAGGAACGCAACAAAGCTGGTGACAGGGCTGGAAGGTATGTTCTCTGAGGAGTGGCTGAGGACTCTGGGTTTGTCTCCTTTGGAGAAAAGGAGGCTCAGGGGTGACCTCATCGCTCTCTGCACCTTCCTGAGGAGGGGACGTGGAGAGGGAGGTGCTGATCCCTTCTCCCTGGGATCCAGGGACAGGATGTGTGGGAATGGTTCAAAGCTGTGCCAGAGAAGGTTTAGGCTGGACATTAGGAAGCATTTATTTACTGAGAGGGTGGTCAGACACTGGAACAGGCTTCCTAGAGAGGCGGTCAATGCCCCAAGCATGTCAGTGTTTAAGAGGCATTTGGACAATGCCCTTAATAACAAGCTTTAACTTGATCAGCCCTGAACTGGTCAGGCAGTTGGACTAGATGATCATTGTAGGTCCCTTCCAGCTGAAAGAGTCTATTTATTCTATTCTACCCCTCCAGCCGCTGACACTGCAATTACTTTTCTCACCATAAGGGCAGTAAACTCTGGGACAAGCTTCTGGAAATCCTGCAGGCAAAAGAAGATAAGATGGATCACAAAAGGGATTATTCAGTGAGTCCATGATGGCAGAGTGAGATCTGAGGGGTGTCCTCTTCCTTGTAGGGCCAGTGATGCCAGTAACTGGCTAGACAGGAGGATACAAGATGTATGAAAGTCCTGGCTCATTGGAACCTGACAGCTAATAATTTTGTTTGTCCAACCCTATATCTGGGAGGCTACTAAATAAATAACACAAGTCTATTCTAGGGCACAGGGGATTGAATCCATACTTTCTTAACCTACTGTGGAGTTCAGGGGGCAAAAACTCAATGAACCGAAGGAATATATAAATTGCAGTTTCTTTCTCTCATGCATAGCTGTGAAAAGTAGGAGAACTGGCAGTGAAAAGGAGGAAGACAAGCAGTTTTTACCCAGTCTGATGTATATTGGCTCCATCAACAGATAAAATCAGGGTGGTGTAATAAGTGAGTATGTGATCAAGCTGGAATCAGCCAACCAAAATCCACAGAATGCTGTTTGCTGATCCAACAGCTTGGGTGACCGCAGCAGCGCTGCAAGGTTCCTGCAGCAAGAGCCCAGAATCTTTGCCTTCAAACAGCTGAGCCTTGGGAGGGCTTAGAGTGACTTGGCTGGGCCACCTCAGGTGACTCTCCACTTCCATCTCATGAAGGCATTAGCATCTGTGCAATCAAATCTTTTATCAGAATGGAGGTTTTCCTCCATCTGTCTGTTGGAAATGACCTTGCAATGTTGTACCATGAACCAATTCCTCTCTAAGGTGATGTCTCCAATTCATGATAAGCATTTATCTGGCTCCAAATGGCAGACACTAGATGCATATTTTATAGAGAATGTAATCCCAGTTGTGATGGTTTCTGTGACTTAAATTTAGGATTGCAAATGGAGTAGCTCTTATTTGACTTGCAACACCAAAGAAAGGTCTTTCAGCACCTGCTGATGTTCTAATGTGACTTTGTTCTTCTTTGGTTTCATCTAGACTTGCATTTTCTTTGCAAACTCCTGGGAACAAGAATTGTTTTCAGACCTTGTATCTGTCAAGGCATGGTGACAATAGGAAAATGGCACCTGCATAGTCAGGCGATAATCCTCCTAATGATAAGAAGTGTTGGATTGCTGGTGCCTTTTAGCACTCCAGAGTGGACTGGAATGTCTGTGCAGCCCCCATTGGGTTTTGTTCTGAGGAATATGGATATAATAGTAAAAAATAAACAGTTAAAGAACAGTAGGCTGCTCCAGGCCTTGAAGGCAGTAGGTAATAGCACAGAACTGGTCCTTTCTTTACCTCTTTGGAGTAGGTTTGATCTCAATCTTAGTATTTGTGAAGACAGGACAGCAAGTTAACCCCGTCAGTGGAGTCTAACAAGAGATACTACTTGAAAGTCCTATTGTGCTTCAAAGAAAAGTCAGTAAAGCATTATCCTCAGGCTCCACAGAAGGCAAAGGGATTATGTTCTTTACTGCAGAAACAGCTGGTGCTGCTGGCTGTCATGGAGAAAGCTGTTCTGGTAGAGGCCTGTCCATCTAGAAGTTATGTCAGAAATGTTGTTTGCTGCTTAGTCTTGTTTGGAACAGTTTGTATACAGGAACTGCTTTTATTGCAAGGTGATAAAAATTAATTCCTGTCCAAACTGATAAAACTCCTAAGAACAAGCCTAGGTGAATGTGGAGCCCTTTCTGGCTGCCCAGTTCCACCACAAGCCACTCCTCGGTGCAGGTTGGGTACTACAGAGGCCAGAGCTTCTCCAGAGACACCAGAGTGGTCATGACAAGACCCTGGCAGCCCTTTAGATATCTTTCCCCGGGGTCTGCTCCTTGCAGAGGAGCTTATTAATCAACTCTAAATAAACCTGCTCAGGGCCCCAGGGAAATTACCTAAAAATGAAGGCAAGGTGTCAGGTGCTGCAGCTTACGCTTTCCCTCCTGTGCTTCTCCTTGCCCAGCATAGGCAGAGCTGTGCCTTGGGGACTGAGCAGCCGTGCTGACCATGAGCGAGCAGAGCCACATCAACAGCCTGTTCCTCAACGAGGATGCAGACAAGCGGCTCAATGCCGAGAGCCGGGTGCAGCGCTTCTGGCAGGCAGTGCAGAAGCGGGCAGCGCGGGCCAAGAAGCGAATGCACAGTATCACTGCCGACAGTGCTAAAAGCTTCTTCAGAAGAAATGCCTTTGTCCTCTTCACCATTGCTGCAGTCTTACTAGGTATGGAGCTGGTGACAACACTGAGCACCGTTTATAAATATGGGGAAAAGTTTGTTTGTTATACAAAGGTTTTATTTTATCATAATGATTTGGCTGGGGAGGTGAAGCTGATGAGCTGACAGCTCAAAATGCTGTGTAAATCAGAAGCACTTTTGTGTCCAAGGACAACAGACCTTGCAGAGAGCTTGTGTGATGGAGTCCTTGTTGATCCTTTCTGGCTGCAGCTTAGGAACAGTCTACAACAGAATGGGTTTGATGATCCGCCTCTATCAATCCTCATAAAAAATCATCCAGGCTTGTTCAGAGGCTTCTTGTGAGTGCAGCTACAGGCACAGGGGCCTTCAGATTCATCCCACAGCTTTATCCTGACAGTTCCAGAAGGGGGAACTGATGCAAAGGATCAACGATGCACTGGGCACAATGTAAACTAAATCTGCCCAGCAGGTAGTGGATTGTCCCTAGCTTTTGATCCAGGCTTCACGTCTCTAACTCACTGGCTGAACTCAGCTTTAAGAGGTGGGTGGACAAAGTCTCTGAACTGTGTAGTCACAGATAGGTTTGGCTGGGAGATCATATCTCCGGTCACAGCATTTTTGTGTTCATGAGCTTCCTGGGAACAGACCCCAGAGGAGCAGAAGACAGAGCAACAAGGAGACCTGTGGTTTAGCCTAAGGGTCCTGTGCATATAAATATGACAGAGGGAGAGAAAGCATACAGTAAAAACTGGATCATAGACTTTTAGAAAAAGAAAGAGCTTTTGCTCCTTTGGGGAGAAGAGGAGCTGAAAGAGGGTGAGAAAGAGAAAAGCCAGCTGTGGGGCTGAGGGACAGAGCACTGGATCACACTGTTCTATTTCCATTCTCGCCCCTTGCTGATCCACAGGGATCATCCTGGCATTTTCCCTCCGGCCCTACCAGCTGACCTATCGCCAGATCAAGTATTTCTCCTTCCCCGGCGAGCTGCTGATGCGTATGCTCCAGATGTTGGTTCTTCCTCTCATTGTCTCTAGCTTGATTACAGGTGAGAAGTGCTTTCTGCTGATTTCAGCCACAGCAATAACCAGCAATGACAGATGCTAGCTGTTGTTGGAGTACCCCTCTGTGCCCTGGAGGTGCTTGGATTAGCTTGGCTAATAGTGACAAGCCTGAACCTACAGCTGTAGTGAACATGATTCACACTCATAGCCCTGCTGGCTCAGTAGTGGGGAAGAGAAGCAGAAGGCCTTGTGCTTTCTCAGAAGACTAGAGAGGACACAATGTGATGTTTCTAATGCTCAACACTTGAGCACTAACAAGGATTTCATCCTACATAACCTCAAACGTCAAGAAGTTTGTTGCCCAAGTCAGCTTCAGGTTTCCTCCAGCCCAGGGAAAGTTAATTCATGTCCATCCAAAAGAGCTGGAGTTGATCACTGGCTGGAGAGCTTGTTTCATCCAGGTCCTCATAGAAGTGTCGTGGTTTAACTCCAGCCAGCAACTAAGCCCCAAACAGCTGCTCGCTCACTCTCCCTGGTGGGATGGGGGAGAGAATCAGAAGAGTAAAAGTGAGAAAACTCAGGTTGAGATAAAGACAGTTCAATAGGTAAAGCAAAAGCTGCGCACACCAGCAAAGCAAACGAAGGAATTCATTCACTACTTCCCATCACGGGCAGGTGTTCAGCCAGCCCCAGGACAGCAGGGCTCTATCACACGCAATGGTTACAAATGCCGTCGCTCCAAACCTTCTCCCCTTCTTTCTTCTTCCCCCAGCTCTATGTGCTGAGCAGGACATCATAAGGTGTGGGACAGCCCTGGGGTCAGTTGGGGTCACTGTCCTGGCTGTGTCCTCTCCCAACCCCTTGTGCCCTCCCAGCCCACTCACTGGTGGGGTGGGGTGAGCAGCAGAAAAGGCCTTGACTCTGTGTAAGCCCTGCTCAGCAGGAGTGAAAACATCCCTGTATTATCAGCACTGTTTCCAGCACAAATCCAAAACACAGCCCCACACTAGCTCTATGGAGAAAATTAACTCTATCCCAGCCAAAACCAGCACATTCTCCACCCCTTATTCCATACCATTTACATCATGCTTAGGTCCCACACTATCCAATACAACCTCATTAACCACCACCCCCCTTCCCATCCTTTCATAATACACAGAAATCATTCCCTTAGTCTATGGACCATCCCTGTAGAATGTCCATAAAATGTCTGTAAAATGTCCCCAAATGACCACTGAGCTAATTTAGTCCATGACTTTGGGCTCTGTCTGTTCTGGTGGTCACTCAGGGCAAGAGAGGTGGGGTGTTGCGTGGAGTTATGGGGCACCAAAGCCAGCTCAGGTTGGGTCACTGCTGCTTGTAAGACTTGTCCTCTGCTATTTTGGGTGGTTCCTGCTATAGTAATTCCTATAACATGCAACTCAAATCATGGGTTACAACAATTTAAAGGTATTTCCATTACAATCTCCACCCCAGTCCCTTTGGACAAGACCATAGGGTTTAACATTGCAATGAACTGCTCCCCTTGCCCCTGCCAAGCTTTCAGACAAAGGAAGGGACAGCAAGGCATTCCACCTGCTGAAACATCCCACCATTAGGGACTTAAAGGTCCAATGTACTAGGAAAGGATTATTACCCTTCTGAGAGCTTTAGGAGGAAATTGCTGTATTTCCAAATGCAGCCTAAGACCCATCAGTGCTATGCTTCCTCATAACCACAAGCCACGTTCTCCCATATCCACATCACTTTGGAGCTCGAAAGTCTGCCCCTGTATGCTGTGCTTCCTTAGAGACCCCAGCTCCTCATCCAACTCACGCATGTGCCCTGCACACTTTGAATCTTCCTCGGGCTCCCCCCTTCCCTCCAAGACAATAGACCTTCTCACCTTGTCTCTCTGTGTTACTCCCCAGGAATGGCCTCGCTGGATGGCAGAGCCTCAGGGAAGATGGGGATGCGGGCTGTCGTCTACTACATGGTGACCACGATCATAGCAGTTTTCATTGGCATCCTCATGGTGATCATCATCCACCCAGGAAAAGGATCTAAGGAAAAGCTTCACCGAGAAGGCAGAATTGAGCAGGTGCAGACCACAGATGCCTTCATGGACTTGGTGAGGTAGGTGAACAAGATGTTCTCACACTGAGACCATGTCAGTGAGATTATATTCCCCCATACTACTACGGGGCTGAGTATACTGAGTATATATACATAAAGTACTACTACTTTATGGCTGAGTCTACCCAGCCTACTACTTGTAGCTCAGTCTAGCTAACTGGCTTTGCCACTCTGAAATTGAACGCTTGGCCTGGAGCTCTGGAGTCCAGCCCTTCTGTTAGAGGTATTAATGCAAGAGGCCAGGGTATGCTCAGCAAAACAAGTAATGAAAACTATCAATAACTACATGCCCTTCAGCAAAGGCTACTCCAACTATCCATCTTCACTGACCCAAGGAAATCGAGGAAGTGGTTCCCAAGACATTGTCTCTCCCTCCCTTGCTGTGACCTTACACAGTGAATTGCAAAGATGTACCTTTTCAGGTGGTATAAAGCTGTTTCTAAGGTACAACATAACAGAGAGCTCAAATGACAGCTGTAGAGATAAGGCTGAGAGCAAGACAGTATATTAAAAATTGTAATATGGTATTGTTTCCAGGTTCAGTTGGGTTTGATGATGCTTTTACAATGAACCCGTATCCTAGTGCTGTATGTGTGTAGTCTCTTTCCACATACCTGAAATACACTCTTCTGGAGTCTGAAAAGATGCAGGAGGGTGCCTTGCTCCAGATGAGCATATTTTTATCTTCTGTCAGTCAGAGAGAAAGGGCCCATCTGCTCTGTAGCCTGAGCTGGCATTGTGAGAGTTGTGACCTGAGACACTGCGCCAGGACAGAAGTGTTGGCCAGGAAGCCCATATTTTCTTGCTAGTCAAACAGGACAATAACTCTTTCCTTGTTTTATCTACTGCAGGAATATGTTCCCACCCAACCTGGTAGAAGCCTGCTTCAAACAGGTATGAAATCCCACCTGGCCTATCACTCCCCTTTGCGCCCTTGCCCCAGACCATGGTGCAGCCTACTTCTCTGAGGGATAGAGTAGCAATTTCTTTATACTGCCGTCACACTTCCCCAAGCCTGACTGCTCCAGGAGGCGTTGCAGTCATTAGTCTGTATTACAGCACCCCCCACGCAAGCTTTTCAAGCTGTCTGTAGATGGGGGCTTCAACCTCCATCCCATCCCACACTCAGAGTCAGGAAGGGTTTATGTGATCTCAGGTAGCAGTCTTGGACTGGCAGTGAAATGTGAGCAGATTCTCCAAGGATTTGTCTCTTCTGAAGTGCTAGTGTCCTTGGAAGCAATACAAAGAGTTATCAGAGAAGCCAGAATAATCTCGGTCCTAGGGATGTGAGATGCTCCAGTGGTCTCTTTTGACCTTCAGCTCTATGAACTTTTTGATGAAAGTACTAAGCTAGGGAGTTTGAGAACAGGCAAGTTCCCCCACAGGTCAGCAGTGAACTTGCAGCACTCTCCTTTCTTTAGGAAGGGATGCAAAAGCATAGCATGTTGTCCTGAGCTCCTGAACCAGGGCCTGCGAGTACATCTGAGAATGTGTGTCTTTTCAGTACAAGACGCAGTACAGCACCAGGGTCTTCACCAGAACCATCCTCCACAGCAGCAATGTCACAGCAGGTGTGACAACCACTCAGATCCCTGTGCCTGAGAACTTCACTGGCATCCTGGAGAACTTCACTCATGCCCTGGGGACCATCTCCGAGGTGCTGACATTTGAAGAAGTCATTCCCATCCCAGGCTCAGCCAATGGGGTGAACGCGCTGGGGCTGGTAGTGTTCTCCATGTGCTTCGGTTTGGTGATCGGCAGCATGAAGCAGAAGGGACGGGCCCTGCGGGAATTCTTTAACTGCCTCAACGAAGCCATCATGAGGCTGGTGGCCATTATCATCTGGTGAGGAGCACGGCCGGTTGGAGCAGGAGGTCTGCAGGTGCAGTTTCCGCTGACCTGATGAGAAGTGGGGTAGCTTTAAGGATGACATGTACAGGAAAAGCAGATGGGCACAGCTCTCCTTTGGCTCCATCAGGATGGAGGGAAAAGTCTGGATGGGATATTTGTTTACATTTCATTTCCTGTTTTTTGTTTTTACCTTAGAAATATCAGGTACACCAGGACTTGCTTTCCTTGAGGCTGCTGGAAATATCCTTGGAAGACCAGAGAGCTGGAGTGGAAGATCTCTTAGCCTTACCAACAGGGGTAGGGTGTGAGGCTTTCCCACCAAAAGCTTTCCTTCCAGCTATGTTCCAGGAGTCTGACTTAGCTATGAATCTCAATAACCTATTGCCGCTTTCCTGCTACTCAGGGTGGCATCTGTATGCATTAGCTCTGAGAACTGAGCTGGGTTGACAAGGTCAACTCAAAGTTACTGCCTTTCAATTTGAGGTCTCCCAGATCCCAACTCCTCTAGAGCTCAGCTGCTTGTTGCTTTCTGTGTAAGGCTGCTTGTTCTACATGGTCCAGATAAGCAAGGCATTGCTGAGATGAGTCTTCTCCAGAAGGCAGCATTTTACTGAATCTTGTTGGTTTATGCTCTTTACCCATCTAGGTGTCAATGTCTGAATAGGAGTTTGTGGTAGGTACTGCGAGACAGGAGAGATGCAGGCGCTGGCAGAATACATGGGAGTGTCTGAGAGGGAGGGAGATCTGTCAGCTCCGCACCCTCTCCCGTTTTAGATCACTCTAGCTTCCACTCTCTGGTCTTCTAGTCACAGTCTTTGACTTCAGAGCAACATCCTGGGTACGGGGGACAGGCCTTACACAGAAAGGCACAAAGGGGAAGAACAACCCTGAGCTCATAGCAGAGTGTTGGGGAGCCCCAGCCCCTCTGGGCTCTTTTCCTCCACAGATGAGCCAGAACTTGGGGCCTTGCTTTCCTAAGAAGAGATAAGAGTAGCCTGAAGGCACAGAAGGGAGAGCACAAGCACAGTGGAACAAGCAGACCTGCACACTACTCCCAGGGACAATTTGAAGGTGACTTCAACATCCCTTCCTTCAGCTGCCCCTTGCAGTGAAGGAAGGCAGGGTGTTGATGTATAGCACATTGGTTACACTCAGAAAACTGCCTGTGCACATACAGTAGGTAGTGTCTGGAGAGACCTCCTGACTTACAGAATCCTGCTGGCATAGGAGGCAGGACTGTCAGCTGCAGCCCAGCGCTCCTTCCTGATGCCACAGTCTGCAGAGCATCTCCCAGGAGCTTGTTTTTCCTGGGGAGCTCTGCTCACTAGCTGCAGCCAAGAATATCTTCTAAGAGAAAGGTCAAAGGAAATGAAATATTTGTGAAATCCTTTCCTGAAACTTTTCCAAACCTCCCAGGATAAGTTGGAGTTTGGCATATGGACCTCTGAGCCTTGTGCATGAATTGCATGTGAGCTCTTCAGCTGTAGAGGCCAAGCCCTGAGAGGTGTGGCCATGGAGCTGGATTTTCTTTGGTCCAGTTATTTGTCCATGTTTAGTTTAGTGCCCATGATATTCTCCATTTCTGTGTTATGGCTTCCTTTCTGTGGAGCCTCACTGCTGCTCATGATATGCATTGTTATGGAGGGAGAAAAAAGCCTTAAGGAATGGAAAGGGTAGCAGTGTACCTCAGAATGGGTTTTCATATAAGCCATGGCTGCTTTCACAGGTGTGTGTGCCCAGCCCTTGCTACACCAGATCTGGATTCCCTATATGTTCCTATTCCTTAAATGTCAATGTCTGAACAGATAGCAAGGCTGATATCCCAGAGCCTATGCTTTTACTCCCCGATTCCCTGTTTCTCCTATACTTCCCTGTGCCTCAGTAAAAAAGCACACTCTTAGCCCAAGTTCTGTTAGAAAAGGAAGGAACTCTGAAGACTCCTCTACATAACCTCCCCTATCAATTCTACAAGGAGTGTTGTGGAAACATGTAGGGAACCCAGAAGGAGGAGGAAACCTCCACCAGTGCCCAAGCTGTGCTCACAACAGAGTGCAGGGAGTACCCAACAGTGCAGCAAGTGCTGGTTTTTTACCATATGATGAACAAGTCCCAGCTCTCTCTAGGTTTCCAGAAAAGAAACCAGCAGTATCATCCAACGATTGGGCTCAGTGAGCACTTCTGGTGTGCTGGCTTATTGGGGATTTGTCCAGACAGCATGCATTAAAGTTGGTGTGAGAGTGTTGGCGCCAGTTCTGAGCTTCAGCCTTGTGTTTCTGCCACAGGTATGCCCCAGTTGGAATCATGTTTTTAATTGCTGGCAAAATCCTGGAGATGGATGACCTAGCAGTGATGGGAGGCCAGCTGGGGATGTACACGCTCACCGTCATCGTTGGACTCCTCATTCATGCTCTCTGCATCCTGCCACTGCTCTACTTCATCGTCACTCACAGAAACCCCTGGGTATTCATTGCAGGGCTTCTGCAGGCCCTCATCACAGCCCTGGGCACCTCCTCAAGGTATGACAGCTACACAGGAGTAGGGTTGGGGCTGGTGTGGATACTTTGGGGCTGCTTCTCAGCACTCCATTGCCCTCAGTGCAGCACTGCAGTCTCACAATTTCTAGCACTAGCAGCTTTTTGCACTGGTCCAGCCAAACTCATCTGAGAGCAGAAAAATTCCCGCTCCCCTGCTCAGGAGACCTAATCATGGGGCCATCTCTAACCATCAGTGCATGACCCATATTCCTCCTTACCAAACATGGTGATGACTCTGCTTGTATCACTGAAATGCTGAGCTCAGGTGTGCTGGTTTTGGCTGAGAAGGGGTTAATTCTCCCCACCGTGGGGGTCGGCTACCTTTCCAGCTTCCCACGTTGGCGGGATGCTGGGAGAGGTGGGGCCATGGCCTGGGTGGCTGACCCTGACTGGCCAATGGCATGTTCATTCCATACCATGTGACACCATGACCAGTATATTAATGGGGGCAGTTTGCGGCTTGGAGAGGCACGGCATCGGGTTGGTGGGTGGCTGCGTCATGTGCAGTTTGTTTCGGCGGTTCATTCCCCCCCCACCAGGTTTCACGCCTCTTGTGGTTCTCCTTTCCATTGCATATTTGTTGTTGAGGGTTTTTTTAATTTTAATTATTAAACTGTTCTTATCCCAACCCACGAGCGTTACCCTTCTGATTCTCTCCCCCATCGCACCAGTGGGGGAGTGAGCAAGTGACTGTGTGGGGCTGAGCTGCCGGCTAAACCACGACAGTCTTTTTGGCGCCCAACATGGGGCTCAAGGGTTGGAGATAACAACAGCTGCTGGTCACAGCACCATGTTGTCCTTTTTGCAGTTGGTGTTAAAGATCGATGTTGGTTTGTTGAGTCTGCTGTGTTCTGCTGTGATTAACATTTTGCCTATGAGATTTGTTATGCAAACACTGGTTTCCAGCTTTATCTGGTATTTGGGGTTTTTGCTGAAACCCTTACTGTACTTTGGATCCCACCTTGCTGAGGCAATTAGCAATTATACCTCCTCTGCTGAGATATTTTATATGGAGGAAATACAGAATGGTATCTTTGCAACTTTGTTCTATGATGTCTCTGCCTCTATTACAACAACCTTTTTGTATCTTGAACATCCTTGGGTGGTTAAGGTGCACTTACTGTTACTTTTTGGGCATGTTGTTTTGGTTTTGACTAAGCAACTTAAGAATATCACCCAGAAATCTGCCCCAAGGCTTGATAGTTAGGAGTGGCAGGGCATGTGGGATAGCATGGGCAAGTACCTAGGGCAGTGGGCACCCCCAGTGTTTTGGAGTTTCACCCCCTGAACAAGTGCAGGATCCTAAAAAACTAGTAGAATATTTGGAGAAAGTATGTTATTACCCTGGGAAATCCAGAGAGACACAGATAACTGCAACATGCTGGGGCCTGGCCCATGCATACCGAGCCCTGCTCAACAGTATTCAGTGCTCCCAAAGGGAAGAGAAGGCGTCTGGATTGAAAGGCAAACTGACAGGCACTGTGGCCACTCAAACCCCCAGGACCAGCACTGTGGCTGAACCAGAGAATCAACCTGTGCCAGTATCAGTCACCCCCATACAAAAGATGAAATATTGGAAGCGGACGTCGTGGAGAAGCAGGGCCATCATGAGGAGAGGAGGAAAAAGTAATAAATGAAACAGAGAGCACCCGGTCCCTGTCCTTGAGCGAGTTGCGAGATATGCGAAAAGATTTCGGCTGTCATTCAGGTGAGCACATTGTCACCTGGCTGCTCCGATGCTGGGATAATGGGGCCAGTAGCCTTGAACTAGAGGGAAAAGAAGCCAAACAACTGGGATCCCTTTCTGGGGAAGGGGGCGTTGACAAAGCAATTGGAAAATGAACACAAGCCCTCAGCCTCTGGAGGCGACTCCTGTCTGGAGTGAAGGAAAGGTATCCCTTTAAGAAATATGTTACATATCGCCCAGGAAAATGGACAACCATGGAGAAAGGCATCCAGTATCTAAGGGAATTAGCTGTGCTTGAGGTGATTTATGGTGACCTGGACGATCAACAGTCATCCAAAGATCCAGATGAAGCGGAGTGCACACGACCCATGTGGCGGAAGTTTGTACGGAGCGCACCATCTTCGCATGCAAACTCATTGGCAGTGATGTCCTGGAAAGAGAACGAGGCACCAATGGTGGAGGAGGTGATTGATAGACTCCAGGATTACAAAGCAAATCTCTCTTCCTCGCTACTCTCTGCTGTGGAGAAACTATCCCGAGAGGTCCATCAACTCAAAGAAGATATGTCCTGCTCCCCACCTCGACAGAATAGTGTCTCAGCTGTTAGGAATAAGCGTCCTTTGGCTCAAAGGAGAGGATACACACCATGGGCCATCCTATGATTCTACCTGTGTAACCATGGAGAGGACCTGATGAGGTGGGATGGCAAGCCTACCTCGACCCTACAGGCACAGCTATGTGAACTACAAGGAAGAACAATCACTCAGGGAAGCTCTTCCAGGAAAGCTGCTGCTCCAGTTTCCAGTGAGCAGGTCCCCAGACAGAGGAGTAGAAGTGCTGATTTCATTTCTAAGCGTAATTGATTCATATTTACAGGAAGTGAATTGTGAATGCCATGATCAAGACTAGAGGGTCTCTGCCTCCAGCCGGGTGGAGGAAAGGGATAACCGGGCTGACTGGACTGTGTGGATCCGATGGCCTGGCACATCTGACCCACAGGAGTATAAAGCTTTAGTGGACACCGGCGCTCAGTGCACCTTAATGCCATCAAACTATATAGGGGCAGAACCCATCAGCATTGCTGGAGTGACAGGGGGATCCCAAGACCTAACTGTATTGGAGGCTGAAGTGAGCCTAACCGGGAAGGAGTGGCAGAAGCACCCCATTGTGACTGGCCCAGAGGCTCCGTGCATCCTTGGCATAGACTACCTCAGGAGAGGGTATTTCAAGGACCCAAAAGGGTACAGGTGGGCTTTTGGTGTAGCTGCCTTGGAGACGGAGGAAATTAAACAGCTGTCTACCTTGCCCGGTCTCTCAAAGGACCCTTCTGTTGTGGGGTTGCTGACGGTCAAAGAACAACAGGTGCCGATTGCCACCACAACAGTGCACCGGCGGCAATATCGCACCAACAGAGACGCTCTGATTCGCATCCATGAGCTCATTCACCAACCAAAAGGCCAAGGAGTGATCAGTAAGACCCACTCACCCTTTAACAGTCCCATATGGCCAGTGCGGAAGTCAAACGGAGAGTGGAGGCTAACAGTAGACTATCGTGGCCTGAACAATGCCATGCCCCCACTGAGTGCTGCTGTGCCAGACATGCTAGAACTTCAATACGAACTGGAGTCCAAGGCAGCCAAGTGGTATGCCACAACTGATACTGCTAATGCATTCTTCTCAATCCCTCTGGCAGCAGAGTGCAGGCCACAGTTTGCTTTCACTTGGAGGGGTGTCCAGTACACCTGGAATCGACTGCCCCAGGGGTGGAAACACAGCCCTACCATTTGCCATGGACTGATTCAGACTGTACTGGAACAGGGAGAAGCTCCAGAACACCTTCAATACATTGATGACATCATCGTGTGGGACAACACAACAGAAGTTGTTTCTGAGAAAGGAGAGAAAATAGTCCAAATCCTTCTGAAAGCTGGTTTTGCCATAAAACAAAGTAAGGTGAAGGGACCCGCACAAGAGATCCAGTTCTTAGGAATCAAATGGCAAGGTGGACGTCATCAGATTCCAGTGGATGTGATCAACAAAATAGCAGCCATGTCTCCACCAACTAGCAAAAAGGAAACACAAGCTTTCTTGGGCGTTGTGGGTTTTTGGAGAATGCATATTCCAAATTACAGTCTGATCGTAAGCCCTCTCTATCAAGTGACCCGGAAGAAGAATGATTTCAAATGGGGCCCTGAGCAACGACAAGCCTTTGAATAGATTAAACGAGAAATAGTTCATGCAGTAGCTCTTGGGCCAGTCTGGGCAGGAGAAGATGTAAAAAAAGTGCTCTACACTGCAGCCGGGGAGAATGGCCCTACCTGGAGCCTCTGGCAGAAAGCACCAGGGGAGACCCGGGGTCAACCCCTAGGGTTTTGGAGTCGGGGATACAGAGGGTCTGAAGCCCGCTATACTCCAACTGAAAGAGAGATATTGGCAGCATATGAAGGGGTCCGAGCTGCTTCAGAAGTGGTTGGTACTGAGGCACAGTTGCTCCTGGCACCCCGACTGCCGGTGCTGGGCTGGATGTTCAAAGGAAACATCCCCTCTACACACCATGCAACTGATGCTATGTGGAGTAAATGGGTTGCACTGATCACCCAGCGGGCTCGAGTAGGAAACCCCAGTCGCCCAGGAATCTTGGAAGTGATTATGGACTCGCCAGAAAGCCAAGATTTTTGATTGTCACCAGAGGAGGAGGTGACACGTGCTGAAGAAGCCCCACTGTATAAAAAACTGCCAGAAGATGAGAAGCAATATGCCCTGTTCACTGATGGGTCCTGTCGCCTTGTGGGAAAGCACCGGAGATGGAAGGCTGCTGTATGGAGTCCTACATGACAAGTAGCAGAAACTGCTGAAGAAGAAGGTGAATTGAGCCAGTTTGCAGAGGTAAAGGCCATCCAGCTGGCCTTAGACATTGCTGAACGGGAAAAGTGGCCAGTGCTCTATCTTTATACTGACTCCTGGATGGTGGCAAAATGCCCTGTGGGGCTGGTTACAGCAGCGGAAGCAAAGCAACTGGCAACGCAGAGGCAAACCCATCTGGGGTGTAAAGGTACGCCATGTGGATGCTCACATCCCCAAGAGTCGGGCCACTGAAGAACATTGAAACAACCAGCAGGTGGATCAGGCTGCCAAGATTGAAGTGGCTGAGGTAGACCTGGACTGGCAAAATAAGGGTGAATTATTTCTAGCTCGGTGGGCCCATGACACCTCAGGCCATCAAGGGAGAGATGCAACATACAGGTGGGCTCGTGATCGAGGGGTGGACTTGACCATGGACGCTATTGCGCAGGCTATCCACGCATGTGAAACGTGCACTGCAATCAAGCAAGCGAAGCGGGTAAAGCCTCTGTGGTATGGGGGATGATGGCTGAAATATAAATATGGGGAGGCCTGGCAAATTGACTATATCACACTCCTACAAACCCACCAAGGCAAGCGCCATGTGCTTAAAATGGTAGAAACAACGACCGGCTGGCTGGAAACATATCCTGTCCCCCACGCCGCTGCCCGGACACCATCCTGGGTATCGAAAAACAAGTCCTGTGGCAACATGGCACCCCAGAGAGAATTGAGTCAGACAACGGGACTCATTTCCAAAATAACCTCATGGACACCTGGGCCAAAGAGCACGGCATTGAGTGGGTGTATCACATCCCCTATCACGCACCAGCCTCTGGGAAAATTGAAAGGTACAATGGACTGTTAAAAACTACACTGAGAGCAATGGGGGGTGGAACATTCAAGCACTGGGATACACATTTAGCAAAAGCCACGTGGTTAGTCAACACGAGGGGATCTGCCAACCGAGCTGGCCCTGCCCAGTCAGAAATCCTACATACTGTGGAAGGGGATAGAGTCCCTGTAGTGCACACAAAAAGTATGCTGGGCAAAACAGTCTGGGTTCTTCCTACCTCAGGCAAAGGCAAACCCATTCATGGGATTGCTTTTGATCGAGGACCTGGGTGCCCTTGGTGGGTGATGCAGGAGGATGGAGAAATCCGATGTGTGCCTCAAGGGGATTTGATTTTGGGCAAAAACAGCCAATGAACTGAATGGCACAATGTGAACTCCTATATAATATTGTGTGTCACCTCTGTGTTGTATCAATGATATCAGAGTACGAGCCTCCCAGCCCATGGAAGATCAACTGTGAAACAAGCAAAGTGCAGCAGTGATGGAACAATGACTGACTCGGTATGCAGCAACCCAACGCCACACACCATCTCTCCCACCCTGAAAGACTGATACGACAGATGGAGCCCAGAGTCATGGACTGGGTGAACTCAATGGACATTTTAATGGACATTTTACAGGGAAGGTCCATAAACTAAGGGACTGATGTCTGTGTATTATGTTAAAGGATGGGAAGGGAAGGGGTGGTGGTTGGTAAGGTTGTATTGGATGGTATGGGACCTGGGCATGGTGTAAATGGTATGGAATAAGGGGCAGAGAATGTGCTGGTTTTGGCTGAGAAGGGGTTAATTCTCCTCACCGTGGGGGGGTCGGCTACCTTTCCAGCTTCCCGCGCTCTGCCTAGTCAGCGGGAGGCTGGGGGGGGCGGGGCCACAGCCGGGCAGCTGACCCCAACTGGCCAATGGGATGTTCATTTCATACCATGTGACACCATGACCCGTATATTAAGGGGGGGGGAGTTGCGGCTCTGGAGAGGCGTGGCATCGGGTTGGCGGGCAGTGAGCGTCTGCGTCGCATGCAGTTTGTTTCGGCAGTTCATTCCCCTCTCCCCTCCCTTCCCTCCCCCGCCAGGTTTTGCACCTCTCGTCATTTTCCTTTCCCTTGCATTTTTGTTGGTTTTTTTTTAATTTTTAATTATTGAACTGTTCTTATCTCAACCCCTGAGCGTTACCCTTCTGATTCTCTCCCCCATCTACCAGTGGGGGAGTGAGTGAGCGACTGTGTGGGGCTGAGTTGCCGTCTAAACCACTACATCAGGATAAATATCAAATCCCACTGAGTTGCAGCATTATTCCCCATGGACATACCTCTCACACACATGTACTTACACACACATTTGCACATGTACTGTGCAAAGTCACACGTACACAGACACACATACTGTATGCAGCTGGCATTAAACTCACAGAAGGCCTGGGCAAAGGCATAAACACCCATATGTTCAGTGACTAACACGGCCAAAGCAAGGGACTCTAGATAGCTGCTGTTTCACTAAGTGCCGTGTTTCTTGCTATGTCCATTTCCTGGCAAGCACATAACAGTCTCTCCTACATGCTTTCTCACGCTGAAACACACTACATTTTTCCTGCTTGTGTTCTCTTTCAGAAACAATTCTCTGCTTTCTCTGCAAGATATATTCTCACACATGGGTCAGTGTTGTCTTATGCACTGAGGGGGATGAGAAAGGGCTCAAATATTTTTAATAGCTGGAAAAGGAGTTTTGGTCTTGAGGCTCTGTCCTATGTACACTGAATCCTCCAGAATCACCTTCTTTTGGTGTTATACCAGCATCATCAGCCTCAGGGCTACACAGCCCATGTCCCAGCCCCCTGAGGAAAGCCATGGCTAAATGTGCAACTGCAGTGTGCACTATATCTGAAGAAGCCTTGCTTAGACTGTTCTTTCTCCTAGCAGCTTCTGGCCTCTGGCTCACATGGCAGGGTGAAAAAGCAGGTGGGTAAGGTCATAAACCAGGAAGAGGCTTAGTCTCTCTTCCAAAGTCAGCATATACTCAATTCATGTTGTTTTGTAAATTCCTTTCAGCTCAGCGACTCTGCCCATCACCTTCAGGTGCCTGGAAGAAAACAATGGTGTGGACAGGCGCATCACGAGGTTTGTTCTGCCTGTGGGAGCTACAATTAACATGGATGGCACTGCTCTGTACGAGGCCCTTGCAGCCATCTTCATTGCGCAAGTCAACAACTATGAACTTGACTTCGGGCAGATCATCACAATAAGGTGACTTTTGAAAGAGTTGTGGGACTACAGGAAGGGCTTCAGTTTTGTTGGCTTATCTGAGGTGTGCTCAGGTTGTCCTTTATCTCAGAAAGTACAATGAGGAAAAAAAAGTATGGAAAAGAAGGGTGTACTACACCTCCAAGTGTAGAAGCACATACGGCACCACACGTTTGAGGCTCCACTTGAGCCCTTATTGCATTTCCAGGTCTGGGCCATCCCTTAGCTGGAACTGTCTGTTATGGATGGGTGCCTGGCAGGGGGGAGCCTCGCTGCTGTGTTGATGACCCGTGTGTTGCCGTCCCGCTCAGTGACCAGGGCAAAAAGGCTGCCAAGATGTTTTGTAGATGATGAGTCTGAGCTCCTACCTGACATTTCTGCAAATGCAACTACCTCTTTTCTTCCCTTTGCTAATAGCTGTGCTTTCCTGTTCCCTCCAGCATCACTGCCACGGCAGCCAGCATTGGAGCCGCAGGTATTCCCCAGGCAGGACTGGTGACTATGGTTATAGTGTTGACATCAGTAGGGCTGCCAACTGAAGACATTACACTGATCATCGCTGTGGACTGGTTTCTGTAAGTCTTGTGCTCAGCAACATGCACTGCTCTGTGCTCCCTGCCAGCGCTTACAGAGTTTGTACGCTCAATGTTTCTGCTACATGCAGCCTCAGTAACATATTGTTAAGGTTAAAACACACCTGTATCCATGAGACCTTTGCACCGTAGCCCTCTCTGCCCATGCTGGAGTCTTCACCATGTACTTCAGTGACCCAAGGCATCAGAGGTCACTTGTAGATCAGCCTGGTCACCAAGCAGAATGTCCTTAGTTTGCTTTATATTAAAAGGAACCCAGAAACTATTTCCAGACCAACACGGACAGGTTGTGCCAATAATAAACAAATTCACACTGCAGAGCGATGGTTCTGTGCTGCCAGACACAGAAAGTAGGATGAGACTGGGCTGTACAAAGTTGAGGAGTGTTTAGGTAGGTGCAGCTAGACAGCTACATTGCTCCATTTCACCTTTCTTTCCCTTTTAAACCTTGGGACAATTGACTTCACAGGAGTACTCTCAGGAACTAGATTGAAGAATGCATTTGTGCACAGTCCTCACTCTGTGAAATACAACAAAATCCTGACTCAAGAATACACTGTCAGTGTTTCCTCTGTTCTTCTGTATCTTGTATTGCTGGTTTGTAGCCAAAGCAGCCAAAGTCTGCTCCCAGCCATGGCTGAGCAGTTGGAAACATTCTTGCCCAACACCTCCATTTCTCCTGTGAACTGTGCATAAGAACAGACTTGGCTGGAAAAGGCCCTGCCTCCTAAGACACCAGGTTACCTCTTGTACTTACCCAGAAAGGTTGGTTTCAATCAGGTACCAAAAGTCTTACCTGTTGTTACTGCCTAAGGATATGATGGGTTGCCAGACTGGTGATAGCTTCCGCTCTTACATACAGTTGTGGTTGTGGAGAATATCTCATTGCAAAGGGTGTTTTAGATTTGCCATTTTGCACAAAGAATCTGGTGCCTTGTCTTAGTGTACACTGTCCATGCTGAGGAAATGTGGCTCCACAGCAGCACTAAAAGTCATATGTTTGCACCAGAACTTCTGCCCTTTTTGTAAAACAAAATGCAACTCAAGCGTAACAGATGTGGCGAGGCTCATCTGAGTCTGCAGAAAGGCCTTAGCAGCCCTTTGGAAAGGAAAGTGTCCATGTGGAACCACAACAATGTTTCCCTCATTTTGTGGCAACTTCAAAACTTTTCAGTGAGAAACTGGGAATGCAATAGAGCAGGAATGAATGTGAAGCCTGTACTCAGGGCTATCAGTCAAGGAAGGCTCTTTGGGACTCATTTTCATGTCAATGTTGAAGTGTGAAGTATTAGAGTGACTTGAAAAGTAGAAAAAGTTTCATTGAAGATGTTTCTTGAAATAGTCTTCATCCCCGCAGCTGTTACTAAGAAGCTATATTTAATTTTTCTCTCTAATTTTTCAGGGACCGCCTTAGAACAACCACCAACGTCCTGGGGGATTCTCTGGGGGCTGGCATTGTGGAGCATCTCTCCCGGCATGAGCTAGATGCACAGGACTGCGAACTTGGTAATTCTGTGATAGAGGAGAAAGAGCAGCTCTCCCACCTGGTTTGCCCACAGAACGACACCCACAGGCACCCCAGGAGTGAGACAGCAATGTGAAATCAGGCAGCAGAGTGCAGATTAATGCTGTAAAAAGCCAAGACTTGAAACAGAAGTCCATAGTGGAGGACAGAGAAAGATCCACTCTCCAAGACGCACACTTTTCTCCCCCCTCTGCCACATGCAGCCTTCCCTGACCCTGTTTCTCCCTCATCTCTTTCTGACTGGCATTAAAGAGGTGAAAATTAAACTGTGAAGAAAGTTTTATTCCACAAGAGCCTGACTTAGTCATTCTTATGGGGTCCAAGAGTTAGACCTGAGTAAAGAAGACTCAGTGAATGAGCTGGCTAGGAGCTCCTTTGTTTCTGAGCTAAAGTATGAGCTAAGTGGCAGGGTGGGTCAGGGATGCCACCACTTCTGGACTGACACCAAAATGTTGCCTTGATGATTCCACCCTGCAGGATACAGCTGCAAAGCCTTCACTTGGTCAGGGGCTTCCCCCAAGCTCATAAAGCTTTTAGCACTGGCCATTTGGAGATTTCTGGAGACCCCCAGCACTCCTGTTCAGCTCTTCACTGGCAAGACTGCTTATGATAAACACAGTGTCCTCCTTACTCACAGTCCTGGTGTTTGCACAGCTATGCAGATGATGCTTCCTGAGAGCTTCTCACTCCTCTGGCAACCCTTCTGGCTGCAGATACTAGAGTCACCCAGCTCCTGAAGGAATGTGGGACCATACAGCAGGGACAGGGCATACTGTGCTGGCTGGTAGCACAAATAGGGGTCAATAGGCTTTTCATTAGTGGAAGCTGCTAAAGAGTTTATTATATCCATTATTCAGCCTCTGAAATAGCTTTCCCCCCTACCAAGCTCTGCCAAACACCAGTTAACTTTATTTCTCTTTAGCAAGCTGTTCTCCTCTTGGTAACACCAGAAGGGGAAATGCAAAGTTTAAGAACAGTTTGTCCACCTGAGGAGCTGGATGGTACCTCCACGCCAGGAATGACTCCCTGCCACCCCAGATTAGCTCAGAAAAGTTTCACTCCTCATCATAAGACTCCAAAGAAAACTGTTCCTTTGCTCATCTTTGGCTGTTTTCAGAAGTTACTTCCCTTCAGTCACATTGCTCCAGAATGTGCTTCAAAATATCTGTCTTTCTACAGCTCCTTATTTATAGGCAGTACCCAAGCACTTCCCAGCACTTGTACAAGTTTGCCAGACCCCAAACTTACAAATTCAGGATAAATTTCTCAGTTCCTACCAAATGGAGTTTAGCTTGTGTTTAACACACTTGGACATAAGCCCACACAACATCTGAAACATCTCAGAGGCTCAAGCAAGAGCCTGCTTCATCCATGCTCTATCCCCCTTCCCTGGCATGTCCAGGAACACAGCCTGTATCTCTCACTCCAGTGAACAGGACCAGCAGGGCTTGCTCCATAACAGCCAGGTCCATGAACATCCAGAATATGAATGTCTAGAGACAACCAGGAATATGTAAAGGATCCACAGGTTTTGGGCTACTACAGTGTAGCTGTCGTGCAGCCTCCTGTTGCACAGCTGAACTATCTAAACAGGGCAGCTTTTACTTGAGGTCTGCTCCTTACTCCAAATCCAGTATAATACTCAAACACCTCTACCCTGGCTTTCCACACTGATCCTTCTCATCCAGAAGCCCTAGCCTTACACTCAGAGATGCACCTAAGTGGACTTCAGGAAGAAGGACCCCAGAGGCATCAGCGGAATCAGTTTTGCCAACCACAACTGCACAACTCCCATGCTTAGCACCCCAGCACTAGCAAGGCTTCCTACAACACATTTCTTGAGATGTCCAAAGCCAGATCCTGAGGCTCTTTTTGGTCTTTCAGGAATTGCACAATTATATATCAGTGCTGTGACATTCCACGTCCTCTAGGCAGAGTATTCTATTTTTATGGGTTGGATGATTGTTGGGAACCTGAGAGAAATGGACAAATACATCTCTTCCACATGAAAGTGGATAACAGAGCAGGGTTAATAGAAGTGTATTGTAGCTCTGTGTGGGAGTAGTTGGCCTTAGACCCTAAGGCAGCAGGCTGTTTCCTGACTGTGGGAGGCAGGTTGCTTATTCTGACAAGAGATCTGCTCTAGCAGGGGGCAAGTGAGCAGGATAACGAATTATTATCCTCCTCTTTGCAGCATTTTTTTAATCTTGTATGAATACTATTATAATGTCTGCTCTTCTCCTTTCTAGACTAAACAGACCCAGTATACCCTCACAGGTAATAATCATTCACGTTCCTCTCATCTGGACTTTTTCCTTGCTGTTCCACAGCTTTCTTAAAGGGGAGTAACTAAAATTTGACACAACAATTCAGCTAAAGATTTATTAGTGCTGAGCACCGAGGAAAGAATGTACATTAAGATTTAGATCTTAGACTCAAGTTACCATAGTTTAACAGCATGCCATGCATCAGCTGATCAGGATAACTGTCCATGATGCATACATACAGCAAATTCAAGTCTGTTCATCTTATCTTAAATCTTAGTGAGGTTAGACTCTGATGAGATGGCTGGATCTGAAGACTGGATCTTAATCAAAGAGTTTTAAGATACACTGCATTAACCTGTATCTATAGTGGGCTAAGACAGCACTAGCTTATCATTAACACAGCTCAGCTGACATGAGTCTACACCTTCATAAAGAACAGACCTGCTTATAAAACCCAATAAAGTGCTTTATTTTTTCACAACGGCATGACAGCATTGACTCCACTCCCGTGGTAACACATGATGATGCCTATATCATTTTAAGCAGAACTGTTGGCTAGCTAGTAATTTCCCAGCCTGTGTTTGTGCAGTTGATTATTGTTACCTAAGTTTAGTAATTTATATTTTACTATATTGAGCTGCATTGTTTTTCTTTTTTTTTCCCCCCAGACTATTTGTCCAACTTTTCAAGAAAGCATTGAATTCTAATCCTGAAGAGACTTCCTTTATATCAAGGGCAAACTGACAGATGAATTGGAAGAAAAGATTGTTGGATTGAACTCTAGCTCAAATGGGAATTAATCCTGGGAAGTCCTATG
The DNA here is from genome assembly GCF_949628215.1 of Phalacrocorax aristotelis. Taxonomy (NCBI): domain Eukaryota; kingdom Metazoa; phylum Chordata; class Aves; order Suliformes; family Phalacrocoracidae; genus Phalacrocorax; species Phalacrocorax aristotelis. The sequence goes on from NC_134310.1 coordinate 26,766,668, forward strand.
GCTTGTGTTATACAGAGAGTCAAACAAGATGATAATAAGGGTCCCTTATGGCTTTATAATATATGCACGTGCTTTCTGGTTTAGAAATATTGCAAAGGGTCCTTCCAGCCCAATCATTTTGAAAAGCTACCTGGAAGGATCCTAATGATACTTTAATAAAACTCAGCAGGAGCCTAACCTGTTTTCAGTTGCTGTTAGCAGACATGTAAACATATGACAAAAGGAGCTCTCCATAACACATTGCATCAACGTGATCTCAGATCGCCCCACAAAGTAGTACACTGCAAGCCTTGCCATTTGTGATTTCCTGCTTTCAACACAAGATTAATGGAGCACAAACAAGTAGAGGCCTCATCTTCAAATACTGAAAACCAGTCTCCCATGGGGAATTTCATAATTCAGCTGATAGTTTTTAGCTCTGGTGTTTACCCATGTTGTTAATCAGTTTATGATTGGTATTATCTATCTGTTTACAGTACCTGAACAGTAAAGTATTGTCAGGAATTTGCATATATATACACATACACACACACCCCCCATATATGAAGGGGGCACATGTGCACAGACATACATATACACAGAGTTAATTTTTTTTGTTGCTAATCCAAGAAGGAAAGGCAATACTAAACTCTCACTCTGTAAAGCTGCACACAATTTTGGTGCCCACATCGACTTATCTAACTAATCCCATCCTCGAAACAACACAGGCTATTTTACTTCCTTCAGTAATGAATCTTCCAAAGCAAGGTTTACCAGGAAGGAGCTCAATCCATGCCAATTTTGAGTTGTACCTGCCGGTGATGTAACAAGAACTTCTCAATGTACAGAGAAAATTCTCCACTTTGACTTCCCTGCGTATATCCCAAGGACCCACGTCCCCACTACATCTGACTTGGCAAGGAGGCAGGCTTTAAGAGCTAAGCCAAGAATACAGAAGTGTTTGTACTCCTTCCAAACCCAATGCTGACCTTGTACTAACTCAGCCTTCAAAAGTAGCTAACTGAAAGTATTTATCAACTGTCTTTTTAAATCATCTGATACTTGAGTGTGGAGTAAGTGAATGTGGCCTCCCGTGATCTCATCGCCCTTATTGGGCGCAAGCCGTGGGATAGAAAAACAACCCACAGAAAAACACAGAACTGAGGCCTTGATATGTGGGACAGAAGGTCAGGGGCACAGCTGGAGCACCGAAGCAGGAGAGCGCGCTTATCTATGTTTATACCATACGTGGAGCTAGTGTGATAGAACACGTTCAGAGGCGGCGAGAATGGAAAAATACTAGCTCAGGAGGCAGACTATATTAAGGCTGCTCTTTTGTGAATAAACGGCTTTTGGCTTTGCTTGTGCATGAATACGGAGTCTGTGTCATGAATCGCCACACTTGAGAGTTTATGCAGTCTTTTCTTCACTGCAGTCCTGCTGCTTCTACTTGCAGAAACTTTCCGAGTTTCTCCTATTTGCAGAGAGAGTTATTCCTAACGATTATATAGGCAATATTTGGGATGAAACAAAGAGCTATCTCAATGCATACATACATGAGGAGCTCTTGGATTAGAGCACTTCTCTTCAAAATTAATTTTAAGAGAGAAAATCCATGAAGAATATGGATTTTCAGATGATAGGCCATGTTCACATTACATATGTGACACATGCACGTTGATTCAGGAGTCAGATCTGCCCTGAAATTGTATGTCCTTCTCTTGCTCTGCCCAAGGAAGAAAGAGATAACTGGAGATCCGTCCTGTACAGTGTGTTCATAGCATTCTGGCAGTTTGACTATGTTGATTCCCGAGGGCTTTTTCTTCATGCTGTGAGTTTCAGTGTTAATAAAGATAGTTTGCATATTTGAAGAATAAAGGGAATTTTTTTCCACAATGCTTTTCCATTTTTTTTTCTATTATTGTTCCTCAGGACCGTGACCTTATAAAGTTATGGATGTTACTTTTAGCATTATGTATTATGCTTCCTTATCTCCATGTGCCTATGACATGGGTCAAATACTAAATTCAGATTTTTACAAGGCCTTTCCCTAAAGCTTTTTCTTTGATGCCATCTTTTGCATATGCCCATCAACTGGCAAAGCTGCACGAGGCTTACTTCACATGCAGTACACAGCACAGAAGCACATACTTCCATCTCAGAAATCCACACCAAACAAAGAATCATAGGATCATAGAATAGAATCACAGAATGCCCTGAGTTGGAAGGGACCCACAAGGACCATCGAGTCCAACTCCTGTCCCTGCACAGGACAGCCCCAAATTCACACCATGTCTCTGAGGGCCTTGTCCAAGTGCTTCTGGAATATTGCCAGCCTTGGTGCCGTGATGCCTCCCCTGGGGAGCCTGTTCCAGTGCTCCACCACCCTCTGGGGGAAGAACCTTTTCCTAATATCCAACGTAGCCCTCCCCTGAAAGGTTATGTGGAAGAGGTCTCTGAGGCACATTTACATTACTCGCTGAAATGTTACATTAATGGCATGGTATCTGAGCAAAATGAAAGCTGTTATATCTTTTCCCTTTAGGTAACCCTTTTTTCTGTCTTCCCTTCCCTAAGGGACAGGAACCGAGGTGAATAACAGAGCTGATGGGGCAAGGGCATCACCAGTCAGGGCCTGGTCCCACAGTACCCAAGGAAGACAAGCAGCACAGACTCAGAGACGACGACCAGGTCCAGCCAAGAGTCCAGACCATAAAACAATAGCATGGTGATGAAGCAGGTCTGAGGTCAAGCCAGGTCTGGTGACTGCTGGGCAGGCACTCAGTGACGAGGCAAGGCTGAGGTCAAGCTCTGAAAAATTAGTCCGGGGATTGGGGTTCAGATCAACAGGGACCACAGCCAGGCATGGTCACAGCTGTTGCTGAACTAGAGACCTGTACTCCTCCAGTGATATAGCTCAGGCTATGAAGGCCTAGGGCTGAGCTTAGAGCTCCTGGTCTCATAAGTGTGGGTAGGGGCCCCAGGTGAGGCTTCCCAGGGCCATTACAGCCTACTAGTGTACTTGGGGTGCATATACAGACAAGTCCACACCTCCTGCCCTCCCAGCTGTGCAGTCTCCTGTGTGGTAGAGGCAGTTTGGCTGAGGGATCTCTGGAGATCATCCAGTCAAACCCCTCTGCTCAAAGCAGGGTCAACTACAGCAGGTTCCTCAGGACTTTGTCCAGCTGGATTTTGAACATCTCCAAGGATGTAGGTTCCACAACCTCTCTGGGAAACCTGTTCCACTGTTCAATCACCCTCACAGTAAAAAAAAAAAACAAAACACAACTTTTTCTTTGTTTAAATAGAATTTCTTGTATTTCAATTTGTGCCCATTGCCTCTTGTCCTTTCACCAGATACCACTGAGACAAGTCTCAAGGCTTCCTTGAATCTTTAAATTCCATTCAATCTTTCAACAGGCTGGAGAAATGGGCTGACAGGAACTTCATGAAGTTCAACAAAGAGAAATGCAAAGTCCTGCACCCGGGGAAGAATAACTCCATGCACCAGTTTAAGCTGGGGGCCACCCAGCTAGAAAGCAGCTTTGCAGAAAAGGGACCTGGAGGTCGTGGTGGACACTAAGTTGAACACGAGACAGCAGCGTGCCTGTCGCAAAGGCTGCATTAGGAGGAGTGTTGCCAGCAGGTCGAGGGAGGTGATCCTTCCCCTCTGCTCAGCACTGGTGAGGCCACACCTGGCGTGCTGTGTCCGGTTCTGGGCTCCTCAGTGCAAGAGGACATAGTGGAGGGTCCAAGGAAGGGCCATGAAGACAATGAAGGGACTGGAGTACCTCTCATGAGGAAAGACCGAGAGAGCTGGGACTGTTCAGCCTGGGCAAGGGAAGACTCAGGGGGATGTTACCGATGTATATAAACACCTGAAGGGAGGGTGTAAAGAAGAGGGAGCCAGACTCTTCTCAGCAGTGCGCAGTGACACGACAAGCGGCAATGGGCACACACTGAAGCACAGGAGGTTCCCTCCTAGCACGAGGAAACACTTTTTCACCGAGGGCAGCTGAGCGCTGGCACAGGTGCCTGGCATGGCTGTGGGCGCTCCGTCCACGGAGACACTCCAAAGCTGCCTGGACACAGTCCTGGGCAACTGCCTCCAAGTGACCACTGAGGCCTCGGCCTGCTGAGGGTCCGGCTGGGGCAGTGGCCAAAGCCACATTCACGGGACCCCCCGAGCCCCTTCTCCAGTGGGAGTTTCTCTCATTTTTGGCTGTATGCCCCTTTCCCCACTTGTTTCACCCAGCACGGTTTGGCTTCTGTGCACCCGCTGCCCCCAGCCAGGGCGTCGTGAGACCAGGCGTTGGCCGGGCTGAGGCAACGGCGGCGGTGAGGAGGGGATCCCCCCGGACCCCCCCACAGATGTCCCCAGCCCCGTCGTGCTCCCGGCAGGGGTCGGGGCCGGGGCGCGAACCCCGGAAGCCTCGGACGTGCGCGCCGTCACGCGCCCCTCGGCAGGGCGGGCCGCGGCGAGGCGGGGAGCGGGGCGGAAGTGTCGCAGGGGCGCGCGCTGGAAGTATGGCGGTTGCCCGCTGCTTGCGGCTGTGTGGGCGTTGGCGGCTGGCGCTGCTGGGGCCTGGCTGTCGCCGCCTCTTGGCCGCAGCGGAGCCCCGGCGGCCTGGCGGGGGGCGACGCGCTGGAGGACGGCAGCGGCGGGGGGCGGCAGCGGCAGCGGCGGGGCGGACGCCGGCGGGGCCGTGCCGGGCCGGTCATGAAGGCGCTGACGCCGCTGCTCGTCCCGGAGCATTTCCCCAACGTCCCTCTCATCGCCGGGACGCGCAACCCCGTCTTCCCGCGCTTCATCAAAATCATCGAGGTGAGGCGGGGAGGGGAGAGCGGGGCCGTCGTGGGGCGGGTGGTGGGGGGGCCGGGGGACCGTCGTGGGGCGGCTTTGCCTGCCCTTGGCCGAGAGCCCCTCAAGGGGGGGCGGCAGTTTTTCGGCCGGGGTTTTCTGGTGGGCGGCGTAACCGCCCTTGACCGTGGGCGCAGGGGCATGATCTCCTTTCCCGGCTTCTGGTAATACGGGGCGACCTTTTCTCCTCAAAGCCACGGTTTGTCTTTACAGATTTCTTTTAATTGCAGAGTACTGGGGAGGGTAGCAAGGTGTGTAACGCTGTACAGCCTCCTGCTTCTTGGTGTTTGTTTCAAACTAGGTAGCTTGGCCATATCGGAATAGTGGTTTCTTTTGGGATAGTTACGGGCTTTGAGTTTCATAAGCATTGCATCAGTGTCAGTAATGCCGCTTCAAACAGGGAAGGTCAGTGATTCATGCAGAAACTCTTTAAGAGTTTGCTGTCTTCTCTGTGTTCTTTTTTGCGGCGAGCGAGGAAAGCAAGCAGCCAACTCAACGTGAGTGATAGAGCAAGCTTCAGTTTTATTTTTAAGTCACAGCGCTTTTATATGCTCTTGTAAACAAGCTTCAACAATTACTTCATACGGATTGCGACACCTCCTTAACGAACAGTCTATTTCTGTACTTCGTGCCTAAACTCCTTGTTGTTTGTCGGATGCTCTCAAGGCCGAGAGACATCCCTGCCTTTCTTCTTTGCTCTCAAGGCCGAGATATCTCTCGCCTTTCTTCCTCCTCCTGGTGACTTGCAGATTCTCTGTAATTTCCCATCATCGGGTCTGATCTCTGTAATTTTCCATCAGCGGGTCTGACACTGGGTCTGTAGTCAAGCTAATTCCATCGCGTACCTATAATCCTCCAGCCCGCTTTCTATCTCAAACAACTTATCAGGGGACCCGCATGTGGATTCAAGCCTATAGTTTCCCACATTTCCCCCTTTTTCTTTTATTCCTTGAGAAAGGAACACGGCACTCATACTTCTTTCCATCATTCGTCGCATACATTGCGATATACAAGGAACACACATTAATACAATGATAAACAGTATAAATATCATTAGTCCCATCTGCAAAATACTCTTAATCCAATTGCCAATGCCCCATCCATTAAACAAGCTGTTAAACCAATGCCATGGATCATCCTCCCTAAGTTCTGAGACCCTCCTTCTTAAGCTCTCAATACTTGCATGTATTGATTCCGAATGATCTGATAGATTCATGCAACACATCCCTTCAAATTCAGCACACCCATGTCCTTGGGCTAAAAGCAAAAAATCTATGGCTGCGCGGTTTTGCAGCGTAGCGTGTCTTACAGAGCCTACATCTAGTAATAAGTCAGATAACGCCTTTGATGTGGCATTTGTTTGCTTAGCTAGCCAACACCCTAGCTTGTTTAATGTCGTGAGGCTTTGAGCAACACCAACTCCAGGAGCCAAGAAGGAAGCAGCTATGATCTTTGCCGGATTCCAAAACTCAGCTGTAGAGTCACAGCTGTTCTCAAACTTATGAGTGCTCCTTTTGCTTCTCATCTTTCTATAATGTTGATAAATCATTGAAGTGTTAGGAGTAAGAAGTGTTAGGCGACCTATAGAGCAAGGCCCTCCCTTTATATGTGACGGGATGCCAGGCCAAGCCCGGTCTCCACAAATTAAAAACAAACCTGCAGGTAGCGCAATAGGCATATTGCTAGAGCGTGAGATATTTGCAGAGGTGTAGTTACACCAAGCAGTGGCATTTTTATATACACTTAGGGTGGCATTCACAGGCCAAGAAAGAGACTGGTTTCGTTCCGTATAATTAAAGTATAAACAAGCATCCATTGACAAAGAACCCAATAGCTCAAGCTCTTGTGGCTCGAGATTAGTTTGAGGGCGATGGACTGCCCAACCGTCCCAATTATTCACACAATTCTGGGGAGTATCACAAAGGCTCCCTAAGTGTGGTGTATTTTGTGGTATCACTAGCGTCCAATTATCAACCGGCACTCCAACCAAACAGGTGGAGAGGGGATTTCCTGGCGATGACAATGATAGGCAGATGGAATCTTGGCCTGTTAGATTTGCCAGGGTAACCCATACATTCTGTTTTGGCTGGGGCGGTATGTACATGCCCTCGGTGATTCTTATCACGAAACTTACGATGACTAACGGGAGTACTATTGATTTGTCTAATCCAGTCAAGGGTGTGCAATTCATATCGTCATTTCGTGGCCTGCGATAATTAAAACCTTATGTGTCTGTAATGGGTGATAGTAGCAACTGTCACACCACCCCCTAGCTCGATGGGTTCTTACCCACCCGCGCTGTTGACAGCTATGACACTCTCTTAGTACCCAGGGTCGGCACTTATTACATTGGGGACATTCTATCTGTATCCTGGCTACCTCTACCGGTGCAGTCATACGTCTTCACTGTCTCCTGTCACTTCGCAGATTTCGTTCTTCTGTTCGTTAGGCATAGCCTTTACCCATCTACTGGGTATCCATCTTGGACCTGTGGGGGTAAGCACACACATGTAACCTCGACCAAAGTATTTGACTTCTACGGGCCCTTGCCATAGACCAGTGGAAGGGTCTCGATACTTTACCATTACTGCCTGTCTTGATTCCTTCCTACCGTCATTCCCATGCACCCACGCAGGAGGGTTATCGTGTTCTGCAAATATGCACAAGTGATTTAATACAAACAAAACTTTTGCGAGCCGTTCTTGTACATCTTTTACGTCTCGAAATTTGTTTAGATATTGTTTTAGAGTCTGGTGCGCCCTCTCAATTATTGCTTGCCCTGTGGGTGAATGTGGAATGCCCGTGAGATGGCGTACCCCCCATGCCTGTAAAAATTTCCTAACCTTCTGACTACAGTATGCTGACCCATTGTCTGTCTTAACCTGTGTTGGAGTTCCCATTACAGCAAAACAGACTGTTAAATGACGTATAACATGGACGGCCTTTTCCCCTGACTGTGCTGTTGCCCATAAAAACTTGCTATAAGTATCGATAGTAACGTGAACATATTTTAGTTTCCCAAATTCTGACACATGCGTAACGTCCATTTGCCATATTTCCCTGGCCTGAAGGCCTCTGGGATTAACTCCTAGCCCTATGCCTGGTCCGTGATGGCTGCAGGTAGGGCAGGCTTGTCTTCGGCTGTAGGCTTGTAAATATCCATTCCAACACCCTTATCTTCTCCCCCTTTTTCTTTTTGCGCTGAGTAAGTGCACCCAAAATGTGAGTAGAACCATGGAGTATGGTGAGATCGATGGGGAGATCGGGGTCCAGCCGGTCTACTGCTCTCTGAACGATCTCGGAGCTGAGGCGTTGTATCATCGAGGTTTGTTCGGCAGTCGGTCGGACCGGCACGGCAGGGTCAGTGCCCTTTAACATAGGGCGAAGAACCTCCAAGTCATCATTAGTGATTCCGGCTACTGGCCGTAGCCATTGTAAGTCTCCTAACAGCCGTTGAGCATCATTGAGGGTTTTAATTGCTGTGAGTAACGTAAGTTTCTGTGGACTGACTTGAGAGTCACTGATGCGCCATCCGAGGCATTTCCATACTGGCGAACGTTGAGCTTTCTCTGCTGCTATTACTAGGTCGTGTAGCTGGAGCTGTTGCTGTAAATATAATTCTTGCTGTGCCGAGAAGGGTTGTTGTTGCGCGAACAAGATGTCATCCATGTAATGGTAAATTATAGTGTCCGGCCATTGCTGCCGCACATTTTTTAATGCAGCATCTACGAAAAGTTGACACAGAGTAGGGCTATTCTTCATGCCTTGTGGCAATACTGTCCATTCGAAACGTAAGTCAGGACCCTCTCTGTTGATTGCTGGTAACGTAAATGCAAATCGCTGGGTATCCTGAGGATGCAGCTTTATAGTAAAGAAGCAGTCCTTTAAATCAATAATTAGCAAATGCCAACCAGCTGGTAACATGGCTGGATTTGGAAGGCCAGGCTGTAAAGCCCCCATCGCTTGCATTTGCTGATTTACTGCCCGTAAATCATGTAACAGCCTGTATTTCCCTGACTTTTTCTTGATAACAAAAATAGGGGTGTTCCAGGGGCTTGTCGACGGTCGGAGATGTCCTTGATCTAATTGTTCTTTTATTAATATGTGGGCTTGCTGTAGACTTTCCCGTTTGAGCGGCCACTGCCCGACCCATACTGGCTCTTCTGTGAGCCATGCTGATCTTCTGTGGACGAGTGTCCATCAAAGTGACATCTACTGCTGTTGCCAAGTCCAAGCCGAGGCTTCCTCTGGTGGCGGGTTGCAAATTGGAAGCTGGCCGGAGCTGCTCGGCACGACTGGTGGCGTGGTGACGGAGTGCTGAGAAGTCACTGGAGCCGCAATTGGTGCCTGCGCGCTGCGACTCTGGGTGCTCAGCTTCCCGTTTCCCGAACGCTGGCAGGCAGCTGTATTGTGGCTTTGAGCTTGGCAGTGTTTGCACCATAAGTTAGCTTCGCTGCACTGTCTCTTCATGTGTTCTGCTTTTCCGCAGCGGAAGCATCTAAAAGTAGCTGGCCCTCTGTTAGGGTTTTTAGCTGGACCCAATGGGGCGAGAGCGGCACAAACTTGTTGTTGAACCTGTACCATTCCCTGCCCAACTTCCCTCAGTGCCTCAACTAACATAGCTTGAGGACCGGTAGGTACTCGACTCATGCGTTCAAGCATCACCTCAATGCCTGCGTCTAGGGGAAGTGTAATTAAAATACTTTTAGTAGCTTGGTTGGAGTTTTCCATAACACATTGACGCAGCAATGGGCCCTTCATAAACTCAGGTAAGTCGGTACGATCTAACGCTTCTGTAACTCGATCCACAAATGTGGCAAAAAGCTCTTCCCTCCCTTGCTTAATCGACATGTAAGAAGGGGTGATTGGTGCTGTTTTGACGCGCTGTAAGGCGTCCCTTGCTAGCCTCATTGATTCTCTTAATACATCAGGGCCTGTCTGCATTTGCATGTCTAGGGACGAGAAGGGTCCTATTCCCATAAGTTGTTCTACTATTACTCCTGCTAGCGGATCGTTTTGCTGGCGCTGGGTGTTTGCCGATCTATCGCATAGGGCGTGCCAGTGAGCCTGCCATAAAAGCTGCTGCGACTGTGTCAGTATGAACTTCATAATGTTTTTAATATCCTCGGGACAAAGCAGCCCGCTTCCCCAAATGTAATTTAGCATCTGTCTGGTCGGCTCACTGTGTACACCCGATTCGCTGACCGTACTTCTCAGCTGGTTCAAGATTTTCCAATCAAGAGGAGTATGGTGTGCGAATAAATTTTGATTGTTAGCAGGGTCCGGTTGATAGATGACAGGGAAAGCCTGAGCCAACAAGTCAGCGGTCTCTAGGTCCCCATTTTGTAATGCCTCAAACCCGATTTTCCGCCAGTCAACTCGGCTGCGCACACTAGGCACAGAACGGTGACTAGACGGGGTGCTCGGCTTATTTTCCTCCACCGGAGAAACTACATCACATAAATTTTCAATATCTTCACCTCCCTTTCCCAAGCTTATTCCTTCTCCGCTAGTTTCTACAGATCCACCAGGAGGAGGAGGAGGGGGAGGAGGAGGAATAAGGGGCTTTCGAGGTACGGTAACTGGGATCCCCGAGAAGGGAGGCGAAGGATAGCCTAAGCCAATTCCAATCTTTCCAGCATTGGGGTCACAATTGTCTAGCCGATCAGAGGCGGCTGTTGCTAATCTTTTTTCAGTTTTATATTTTTTCATACAGTTAATAACTTCCCGCCAAGGTTTCATTAGCTTTTTCGCTGTCTTATCGTCATCTATCACCAAGTCCCACAAACAATCACCATAAGCTCTCCACTCCTCTACTTCAAAGATCGACTCCGGTTCTTTAAAGAACCCTTTCGCTTTACCCACTGCAACTAGCCCTGACAAGTCTTTTAACTGACTTACTCCCCGCTTTTCTAAAAAGCGCTTTAATAATTCAAAAGCTACCTCGACCTCCATCGCCCGATGTGAGGATAAATCAGCGTCGTTTGTACGGCTCTCGCTCCCGGGTTAGCTTCAACTGCGGAAAGCGGATCCCCTCTTGAATTCCGAGGTTGGATCCAGGCCGGAGGGTCGGAACGTATCAGAAATGATGCATAAATCGACTCCTCTTTTGCCCCCTGGCCGCCGTCTGCCAGTGCGTCTCCGTCTCTCGCTGCCGCATCAGAAATAGTCCTTTTCAGGTCCCTGTTCGGGCGCCAGTTGCGGCGAGCGAGGAAAGCAAGCAGCCAACTCAACGTGAGTGATAGAGCAAGCTTCAGTTTTATTTTTAAGTCACAGCGCTTTTATATGCTCTTGTAAACAAGCTTCAACAATTACTTCATACGGATTGCGACACCTCCTTAACGAACAGTCTATTTCTGTACTTCGTGCCTAAACTCCTTGTTGTTTGTCGGATGCTCTCAAGGCCGAGAGACATCCCTGCCTTTCTTCTTTGCTCTCAAGGCCGAGATATCTCTCGCCTTTCTTCCTCCTCCTGGTGACTTGCAGATTCTCTGTAATTTCCCATCATCGGGTCTGATCTCTGTAATTTTCCATCAGCGGGTCTGACACTGGGTCTGTAGTCAAGCTAATTCCATCGCGTACCTATAATCCTCCAGCCCGCTTTCTATCTCAAACAACTTATCAGGGGACCCGCATGTGGATTCAAGCCTATAGTTTCCCACACTTTTTCTGAAGGTTAAGCAAATGTGTCCTTGGTTTAGTTTCATGGGCTTGTGTCAGCACCAAGAACAATATTTGTGAAAGCAGAAAACTGAGCTACAAGAAGAAAGCATGAGTTCAGTGTAGAGCAACAGTGCTATGGCGGGAGAGGGGGCTGAGAGATGGGGATAGTAATCTCAAAATTTCCGAGTGTGATCTGCACTTCTATATGTGTTTTCAAGAGCTATAAATTTAATCTTTGATACGTGACTTGAACTCACAGGCCAGAAATACTTTTTCCTATTGAAATGCAACAATTTTGGAACAAGTACTCATATTTTTGCTCCTCACTAGTATTTACACTATCTGATTTTGGATTAAATGTAATAAGAACTGAACCAGTAGTTTCCTATTCCTGTACTGTTATTTGTCATAAAGTTATTTTACAATAGTCTTTTTTTTTTTTTTGCATGTCCAAATCTAACATGTGCAACTTGTAGTGTCTTTCTAGATGTGTTGGGGGAAGGAGAAGATTATATATTATTATAATCATAGAATTGTTAAGGTTGGAAAAGACCCTTAAGATCATCGAGTCCAACCGCTAACTTATCACTACCAAGGCCACCACTAAACCATATCCTCAAGCACCACGTCTACCCTTCTTTTAAATGCCTCCAGGGATGGAGGCTCAACCACCTCCCTGGGCAGCCTGTTCCAATGTTTGACAACCCTTTCGGTGAAGAAGTTTTTCCTAATATCCAACCTAAACTTCCCCTGGCGCAGCTTGAGGCTATTTCCCCTCATCCTATCGCTTGTTACTAGGGAGAAGAGACTGACCCCTGCCTCGCTACAACCTCCTTTCAGGTAGTTGTAGAGAGCGATAAGGTCTGCCCTCAGCCTCCTCTTCTCCAGACTAAACAACCCCAGCTCCCTCAGCCGCTCCTCATAAGACTTGTTCTCCAGACCCTTCACCAACTTCATTGCCCTTCTCTGGACACGCTCCAGCACCTCGATGTCCTTCTTGTAGTGAGGGGCCCAAAACTGAACACAGTACTCGAGGTGCGGCCTCACCAGTGCCGAGTACAGGGGCACTATCACCTCCCTGCTCCTGCTGGCCACGCTATTCCTGATACAAGCCAGGATGCCATTGGCCTTCTTGGCCGCCTGAGCACACTGCTGGCTCATGTTCAGGCGGCTGTCAACCAACACCCCCAGGTCCTTTTCCTCCAGGCAGCTCTCCAGCCACTCCTCCCCAAGCCTGTAGCGTTGCATGGGGTTGTCGTGACCCAAGTGCAGGACCCGGCACTTGGCCTTGTTGAATCTCATACCGTTGGCTCCGGCCCAACGATCCAGCCTGTCCAGGTCCCTCTGTAGGGCCTTCCTGCCCTCCAGCAGATCGACACTTCCACCCAGCTTGGTGTCACCTGCAAACTTACTGAGGGTGCACTCAATCCCCTCATCCAGATCATCAATGAAGACATTGAACAGGACCGGCCCCAACACTGAGCCCTGGGGAACACCACTCGTGACAGGCCGCCAACTGGATTTGACTCCATTCACCACCACTCTCTAGGCTCGGCCATCCAGCCAGTTTTTAACCCAGCGCAGAGTGCACTTGTCCAAGCTGTGAGCAGCCAGCTTCTCCAGGAGAATGCTGTGGGAGACAGTGTCAAAGGCCTTACTAAAGTCCAAGTAGACAACGTCCACAGCCTTCCCCTCATCCACTAAGCAGGTCACCAGTTTAGTGAGGCAGGACCTCCCTTTCATAAACCCATGCTGGCTGAGCCCGATCCCCTGGTTGTCCCGCACATGTGCTGTGTAATGGCATTCAAGATGATCTGCTCCATGACCTTTCCTGGCACCGAGGTCAGGCTGACAGGCCTGTAGTGCCCCGGATTCTCCTTCCAACCCTTCTTGTAGAGGGGTGTCACATTTGCTAGTTTCCAGTCATCTGGGACCTCCCTGGTTGACCAGGACTGCTGATAAATGATGGAGAGTGGCTTGGCAAGCTCCTCTGCCAGCTCCCTCAGTATCCTCGGGTGGATCCCATCTGGCCCCATGGACTTGTGAACATCAAGATCTTTAGGCACGCAATCATATGACAATTTTGTGTGTAAGTCATTAATTTCAATGCACAGGTTAACAGTATCATACATTAAGATATCTGTTAAATGCTCTCTCTTATCCTGCGAATTCATTGTGCTTCTGTTTAATACTTTATTTCCTGACAACATGAAGTCTCTACAGTCAATATGGAATTACTAATTTTCTTCTTTCTGTTGATGTCTGTGACACTGGCAAGCATAGTTTTACTGGACGTTGTGCAAAATGAAAATAGGTGTGCCAAGATTAGAATAGGCCAACAACAGTGGTTTTGCTCATGCTGCTCTGTCAAGGCCAAGCTGTTTGTTATCAAAAGTGTTGAGCAGTGCAGCTTATGTCCATCACTTTGAAAGAACACTCCGTGGTCGGCAACATGACTTCATGCAACAGCAAAGTTAACAAGGAGGTGTTTTCTCGGTGACTGAGGGTTCTGCCTGCTATGATAACAATTACAGTGGTGTGGGAGATCTGCCAGGGACAGATGTGTGGCATCCAGGGAGCACAGGGGAGTAAGAAAGTCAAGCAGGAAGAAATACTGGCTGGGACTCAAAGCAGGGACTTGGGTAGGCTGGTGGGTGCAGGAGAGGATTTAAACTAGGGTGGGTGGGCAGAATTCAGGCAATTGATGGGGAAGATTGGACTAGCTCCCCAGTAGGAGTGGAGAGCTGGGACATACAGGTAGGGAAGGGGAAGGGAACAGTGATAGCAACAGAAACTCTCATAAAGTGTTCAAGTGACTGAGAGGTTTCTTGCTCGTAAGACTTGTACAGATTAGGCCTAGTTTCTCCCCCTGTCTTCAAGCTTGTCTTACGTACTCAGTGACTCATTTTAAATACTCAAATTTCAAGTTTCTCTAATATTCCCCTGCTTCCAATTTGCTGTCCCCTAATGAGGGCGAGACTAGAAAAATCCAAGATTAGACTTCATAATTCAGTCATAGGGTTTTACCATGCCTGGCCTTACACACTGAGGGTGCAAAGCCTATGGAATACCCACCTCTGACTTCATACCTATTGTTGTCCTAGGTAAAAAATAAGAAGCTGGTTGAGCTGCTGAGGAGGAAAGTTCGTTTTGCCCAGCCTTATGCTGGTGTTTTCCTTAAAAAGGATGATAAGTTAGTCGTTTCTCTTGATCTTCTTAAAAATAAGCTATTTCCATGGCTAGGCTGCATTTACACTAAAAGCTATGATCTGAAATTCCCTGCCTTGGATAGCATTACAGAAATTGTGTATAGGCTTGGGCCATCCTCTTACTGTGACAGTTTTCATTGCCACCACCAGCTCTGCGAGGAACTTGGGGCTTGCTTTAGAAAAGGCTGTTGTTATTTGGGAGGGAGATGAGCCATCCAGGTAGTTGGATGATTTGGAAAGGGGCTATGTGGTGGTAACGGTGGGGATAAAGTGAAGGATCTTTGCTCCTGCGTCCAGTTTAAAGTTCTGCAACCAATGATTGTTTCTTTCTTTTTTTAAATCTTACCTGCTTTCTCAAGATTCTGAATATCTACTCCAATTTTTTTTTCTCAATAGCAATAAATCTGATGTGGTGGAGGATCTGAATGAAATCTACCAGATGGGAACTTTTGTACAGATTCATGAAATGCAGGACCTTGGAGACAAGTTGCATATGATAGTCATGGGACACCGGAGGCAAGTATTGTACTTTCACTGCGTCTCACCAGACTTCCTTGTAAACAGATGCCTTTATTGTTTTCACCATGTATATGGATTTTTGTACACAACTCTTGTATGGCGAGCTTTTGCTTTGTTACTACCAGGTAACCTGATAGTGCTCCGGTGCTCCAGCCCCAATATTCTGAGCGCTATTACAGATGCGACAGGTTAGCCCCCAAAAGGAAGAGCTAAGGCCAGGTTGGGTGGGTCTCTGAGCAGTGTGGTGTAGTGGAAGGTGTCCCTGCCCATGGCTGGGGGGTTGGAACTAGATGGTCCTTTCCAACCCAAACCGTTCTGTGGTCATTCTCGTTTAACCGTAATGTGACGCAGGCAAGCATTCATTAAGCTGAAGTGTAGCAGTTTCTTTGACAAGTGCAGCAAGGTTTAGTAATGGTGAAGGAAATTCTCTGGAACTAATTCAAGCCAGTATTTTTTGCTTAAAAAAAATGTGGTCCAGAACTGTAATTACGTCTTGTCTGCGGAACCTTGTCCCAGAACTGAATTGAAGAAGATAAAATTATTGTTGGGAATATAGATTTAGCTATTTGTGCCAGTATTAAAAGGATATTTAAAAAAGTATAAAAAAGTATTTTGAGCTAAAATTGTGGTTTTGAAAGCATTAAATTATTTTCCAGTAGAAGGGAAAATACAAGGGCAGAAACATGGTGGGGGAGACAGATTCAGAGTGGGTTTTGCTTTGAAGCATTGCTTTTTTTCCCTCCCACTTACTTTGCTTCAGTTGCATTTGTTCTGGACAGCAAAGAATGGGCAGTACTTCTCGAAGCTGAATTTGCATGAGTTTGCAAGTCAGCTCCTTCCCAAATGAAGTCTTAAGACGTCCTGCTGCACTATCAAAGCACAACCTCGTTTGATTAGATTTTGGAAATAGGCAGCTGTTGGTTTTGGTTTACTTGGAATAGAAATATTTCCCTATAACTTGGAAGGTGTGGGGAATTGGTCTTTATTTATTTGATTGAGACACAGAGCACTGGTCAGTCATGTCCACAGGGACCACACTGGATATCAGACCCGAGGAGCGCGCTGCATTCACAGGGAAAATATAGAAAAGGAAACTGTGATATCAGCAGCCAAAATAATGAAATGCAGTGTCCTGCAAGTATGGGTCCTCTCATTTCTAAATCCCTGCCTTAGCTCTCCCCATCCACCTTCTAGCATGCCTTCTGGGTCAGGGCAGCAGCTCCTGTAGTCAATCCAGAGATATTTATATGCTGACTGGCCAGCTGGCTGCTGCCAAACTCCTTTCCAGTTGTCCTGCAGTGGGATGATGTTCTACCCAGCAACTGAGTTCCACCACCAGCAACCCAGCAAATCCAGAAAATGTTTTTGAATCTAATTGTCTGAGACTCTATTCTATTGACAAGAGTAGTCAAAATTAGTCAAAAGTTGCTGGTGGCAGATAGTCGGAGTAGTTGAGGAGGTCTTATTTTTTGAAGGAGATTACATGGCAAATAAGATCTACACCCTGTGCATAACGGCAGTTATCCTGTGAGCTGGGAGTCTGCTACACCACAAGGGTTTTTTGACTCTATTCCCAGCCTAGTAAGAACTTTGCCAAAAGCTGTTGCAGTTCCTGAGTGTTTGTCCAGCACTTGTATTTAGCGGGGAAACCTTTTAAGCCAGTGGAGAGGCAAGATTTTGATCCCTTTCTGGAGAACTGTAGGTCATAATCTGTTTTGAAAACGTCTGACGTGAGGTTGCCCAAAGAGCAGGCAAAATTCAGAAAGGTTTAAAAGCAGTAACAGGGAAACTAATTTTTGGAAGGTGATTATGCCATGTCATCCTGCCTGTCCCTTTTTAGGGATTAATAATTAATTATTGTGGAATATATTGTGGGTTTGATCTCTTTCAAAATCATAATCTACAAAATCTCTTTGTGTAATAGATGAAAATTTCAAATGTCTAGGTACGGAATGACTTCAAGGTCCCGTTATACACGTGGTGTGTAATATTGAGTATTACAGTAATGGAGCACATGTGGTTTAAAGCAGGGAGATTGATCGCTGAGAACCAGAAAACTGAAATAACAGAATATTATATTCAGAATTAAAGTGAAACAGTGAGCTTCCTTTTCAGAAGAGACAAGAAGAGGGTATGAATCCACATCATAGTTGTTGGTTCATGTAGCTAGAGAAACTAGCTCTGAACAGACCTATTCACAATGATGCCTTGTTAGTTGTTCTGTTTGTGTGCTGCAACTTGTCACTGAGACGTCAGACAGTCCGTGATATTGAGCTTTGTGTGCATGTGTATTTTCACCACCATTATTTAGATTATTCTTCTTTCAATCGCTAAAAATCTGGTTTTGTAGTTCTGCAACTGGTCTAAGCTAACACAGTTTGATAAAGGTGCTCTCAGCTGCCCTTGGCCTTTCATTCGCACACCAATAGGCTAATTCGGTGGTCAGTTAACTTGATTATTACTGTTTTACTAAATCAAGCCTTATTTTGACAAAATTAACCAAAAGCTAAATCTTGTCGAAACGTGTACAACCAGTCACCTTTGTCAAAGTCTGGAATTTTAGTTTACTCAAAATGCAACTTAGACTTTCCTTTTCACCCTGAAGAGCTGAAATCACATATAACAGAGGAGAATTGATTGTAGCTGGTTTCTTTTGGCTTTCAGAATTCGTATAAACAAGCAACTAGAGGTTGAACCTGAGGAGCCTGAGAACAAACAGAAAGTTAGAAGGAAACAGAAGCGCTCTAAGAAAGAGGCTGAAGAGGAGCCTGGAGCAAAGGACCAAGCTGTGGAAGTGGTACTAGATCCTGTAGCTGCTTCCTCGCAGGAAGTTCTCATGGTAGAAGTAGAGAACGTGGTTCATGAAGATTTTCAGATCACAGAAGAGGTTAGAGTGAGTGAACAGTCACGCAAGCCTGGACTTGTCCTGTAGACTTGCATCTCCATTTCTTGCTTAAAAGGAAGAGTTCTAAAATAAGGTTCAAATTTCAGACCTCAAAAACCAGTTCCTCCTTCTCATAGTCACTGCCTGAGGAGATTACATGAAAATAATGATTTTTTCATTACAACAGCTCAATTCCTTAGAACTGGTCACTTCAAAAACTTGCTGAATGAAGAGGTTGAGCTGTGCTTAAATCTCTGTATAATATTCCTTTAGCAAACTGAGTCTTTGCTCCAAGGTGACTTGAGCAGTCAACCTGATCGTATCTTTTGGCCAAGAACTGTTAAATTTTGTGCACGCAGGAAGCCAGCCTGTAGCCTTTCTTGCCTTTCCTTGTCTCCCAGGAAGAATAACTGCCCCCCCCCCCAAGTACCACTGCAGCACACCATTGCCGAAGGGTGGCCAGGGGCTGTGTTTCTGTGCTCCCGTGCTGGAGAGGTTGGGGAATGTGATATTTGTACTGAGGCCTTGTCTGTCCTTTTCCAGTCTTTTTGTTGATTAAATCTTTGTTGTGTTCGTAGGCACTTACTGCAGAAATTGTCAAAACAATCCGGGACATCGTTGCCTTGAACCCCTTGTACAGGTATTTCCCATGCTGCCCTGCTTCGGGAGCAGCGTGGTCTCAGGCTGGAGTACGCTGAGATTATCTATTCCATTTGTCCTTTTGCTGTAATGAAGAAGAGATATTTGCTGAATTGTCACGTACAACTTTGGTTTGGGATGCAAGTATTATCCATTGTTGGAAACGGGAAGCTTTGAAAACCTGATGTGAAACTTGGATACAAGGTAGGATGATAAGTCCTATGGCAGGTGATCTGGGTCGAAGTGAAGCTCGCTGCAGTAAGTGTTGTGGTCTGATTCATGTAATATGAGCATTGTAAGAATGTTGGCATACTGGCACACAAAAATTTTATGTAACTGTTAAGAGAGCATTTCAAATATTTGGTTTTATTTATTAGCGATCGTTTATCAAGTGATTTATGTGTTTGTTACTGAGTATTGGCTTAGTCAAATTTTAAAAAAATAGTTATTTTTGCTATGAAACTGAGCTGTGTTTCATTTCTTTACTCTGTCATAAAAAGTAAATAACTCTATAAGGAGTTACGAATGTAAAAGTTTACTGATCGTTTTGGGTCTTATTACCATTTTTTCAGGGAGTCTGTACTTCAGATGATGCAGGCTGGACAACATGTGGTAGATAACCCTATCTATCTGAGTGACATGGGTGCAGCACTAACAGGGGCAGAGTCACAAGAACTTCAAGACATCTTGGAAGAAACCAGTGTAAGATGAAGCTTTTTAACTAAAGTTATGCTAACTGAATCAAAAGTATGTCTGTTATCTGTCATAGTTTCGTTACCAGCCTCAGTAGAGAGAGGACTTCAGTACTATGTTTGATGGTAGGTTAATATCAGTGACTAGGTTCTTGTTGAAGGATACAGTAAGTTGTTAATAACTTGCCTAAGGGAAAGGCTGAATGCTCTGAATCTTTGGTAGCAAATAATTATTTAGCGCATTGGTTGCATGCTGTAGAATTGCTATGTGGTTTGTCTTTTTACATCTCCAGGTGCTGGGGAGTTCTCCCAGACAACCTGTTGGGAGCTTTTTATTCTCCCTTTCTCCCAGGGAGTTGCCAAGTGTCTGAAAACTCATTTTGTGTCTATTGTTTCCAGATTCCCAAACGGCTTTACAAAGCCTTTTCCCTTCTAAAGAAGGAATATGAGCTGAGCAAACTTCAGCAGCATCTTGGAAGGGAGGTAAGTTTTTCAAGTAACACATACCTTGTGTGTATTTGTATCATGTCCACCACTGTGATGCTTAGCACGTCCAGTGAAGAATTTTAAAGCAAGACAACAGTACACACTCTAAGAGGAAGTTGTTTTAGAGTTAAGATCTGCTAGTTTTCTTCCATTAGAAATTAGATTTTTCGTGCGTGTTGTAAAAGTAACAAGATGTGAGGCCACGGCATCTGCTGTTAAACTGCGTCCAAGTTGTAATTTCATGCCAATCCTAGAGGACTGCAGTTTTCCAAGCATCTGTGTGAAAATATACAGCATAATATTATGTATAGCACATAATAGTGTAAATAGCACAATGCTATTTTAAAAGACCCTCTGCTAACCACTGTGAACTGACTTATAGGTTTTAATCAGAAAACAATAACTGCATCAAAATGGTAAGTAAGTATATGAAGTACAGAGACTTGTGTATACAGAGTCAAAAGTTCCTGGGTTTATTAACTCCCAATAATTGGGGCTTTAAAAATTCATGTTAAGTGCAAAATGCTTTTGGACCGGGGTAGGGATTGTTGGAGGCTTCTTAAGCAAATTGGACACATGCAGTCTGTGGGACCAGATGGGATGCATCCAAGGATGCTGAGAGGGCTTATCAGTGTCATTGTTTTGTTGTCTCAATCATCTTTAAAACACTGTGGTGATTGGGGAGGTTCCTGGTAAGTGGGGAAAAAGGTAAATGCCATATACATCTTCAAGAAAGAGAATCGGGGAGACTACAGACATGTTAGCCTGCCCTCAGTCCCTGGGAGGATTATGGGGAAAATCCTTCTGGAAGCCCTGTACAGGCAAATGAAGGAGGACATGGTTTGGAAGGGCCAGAGGGATTTTCCAAGAGCAAACTGTGCCTCATGAACCTGATTGCCTTCTCCGATAAGAAGGCCTAGAGCGCAAAGGGAGAACAGTGACTGTTGTATACCTTGACATTAGCAAGGCCTTTGTTGTGGGCAGCCATGGTATTCTTATGACCAAACTGGGATGTTACAGACTGGAAGGATGTAGTACAAGGTGGGTGAAAAAACTGGCTAGACTACTGGGCAGGAAGGGTTGTGATCAACACTATAAAGGCTAACTGGAGCTACCTACTAGTGGTGTCTCTCAGGGAGTCAGTAAGAACCTACTCAAGTTCAGCAAAGAAATTAAGAGTCCCACACCTGGGCTGGAGTAACCCTGTGCAACAGGACAGGCTGGCTGCCAACTGGATGGAAAATATCTTTGCAGAAAAGGACTTTGAGGCCCCCCACGTACCAGGTAGCTGACCATGAATTAGCAGTCTGGCCTTGTGGCAAGGAAGGCCAGCTGCGTACTGGGCTCTGTTTGCAGTTGTGTAGACAGCAGATCGAGAGAAGTGGTTATTCCCTTCTATTTGGCACTAGAGAAATCACATCTGGCTTAGTCTGCCAATCTTTTGGTCTCCCCAGCATAAACAAAACATTGAAGTACTGAATCATGGCCAGTGGAGGCCACTGAGATGTGGAGGCAGCTGGACGGTGTCATAGTCATTTTTTATATTGGAACATGCTGCAAATGACTTCAGAGTAGTATTTTCAGTTGCTGAGAAGGTCATAACTGAGAAGTATTTGGAAGCATTTGATGTTTGATGGGTTGTGCCAGGAACAGAATAGTTACTGTGTTCGTTGCTGTATCTAGGTTGAGGAGAAGATTAAGCAAACACACCGCAAATACCTTCTCCAAGAGCAATTGAAGATCATTAAGAAAGAGCTAGGTCTGGAAAAAGAGGACAAGGATGCTATAGAAATTTCGTGAGCGACTGAAGGAGCTGGTAGTGCCAAAACACATCATGGATGTGATTGACGAAGAGTTGAACAAGCTGGGCTTGCTGGATAATCACTCCTCAGAATTCAAGTGAGTGTATGGCTTTGTCCTCTGCTGTCAGGGTTAGTTGGGAGAATGAGGGAAATCAATACAATTCTGTGGAGCTTTTACCTTAAGAGCTTCTTTTCTCTTTTTGTCATAGTTGTTTTCCCTAATGTAGCATGTGATCACGTCCTAGCTATTTCTAGGATTGTTCTCCAAATCTCCTGTTTTACTGTATTTGCCTCTCTTGATCATTTTAGGTCTTTTCTTGCAGCCTAATGCTGTGGATACGAACCGTGTGGTTCCTTACCCTTCGTGAAATGTGCAGTGATTCCTTCGACCCTTAATTTTGGCTCTTCTCTCTTGTACTTAGGTGTTTTC
Organism: Phalacrocorax aristotelis; assembly: GCF_949628215.1. Classification (NCBI taxonomy): domain Eukaryota; kingdom Metazoa; phylum Chordata; class Aves; order Suliformes; family Phalacrocoracidae; genus Phalacrocorax; species Phalacrocorax aristotelis. The sequence goes on from NC_134310.1 coordinate 26,788,832, forward strand.
ATTAGATGTGAGAGAAGCGAAGCTAGTTGCTAACACATGACGCTGGCTAAGCTACCTGAGGTGGTCCCTGAAGCGTTGGGGCAGGGTTGAAATTGCAGAGGAGTGAATAGCTTATACCACGTAATCCGTGACATGGATTGTCAGAAACTGAGCTTGCTTCAAACACTTCTTGTCTGCTGAGGCAATATGTGCTAGAAAATACAGTGGTCAGTGGACTCGTCAGCACTTTAATGTCCTGGATCTTTGCTTCCAAAACAAAATATCTTTTATGGAGTAAAAGACTGTGTTTGAGGGCAGACATGTCATTTGGATGAGAAATATCTTGATAATCATATGCTGGGAGGAGGGAGGAAGCTAGGGAAGACGCACTGGGCTTCACAGCCAGCATAGTGCCTTTCCCTTTCCCATGCCCCACACCACTGCCCAGAACACTATCCTGGGTCTTGAACAAGTCCTGTGGTGAAATGGCACCCCAGAGAGAAATGAGTCAGACAACGGGACTCATTTCCGAAATAGCCTCATAGACACCTGGGCCAAAGAGCACGGCATTGAGTGGGTGTATCACATCCCCTATCACGCACCAGCCTCTGGGAAAATTGAATGGTACAATGGACTGTTAAAAACTATGCTAAGAGCAATGGGGGGGTAGAACATTCAGGCACTGGGACACACATTTAGCAAAAGCCACGTGGTTAGTCAACACGAGGGGATCTGCCAATCGAGCTGGCCCTGCCCAGTCAGAAATCCTACATACTGTGGAAGGGGATAGAGTCCCTGTAGTGCACGTAAAAATATGCTGGGCAAAACAGTCTGGGTTCTTCCTGCCTCAGGCAAAGGCAAACCCATTCGTGGGATTGCTTTTGCTCGAGGACCTGGGTGCACTTGGTGGGTGATGCAGGAGGATGGAGAAATCCGATGTGTGCCTCAAGGGGATTTGATTTTGGGTGAAAACAGCCAATGAACTGAACGGCACAATGTGAACTACTATATGATATTGTGTGTCATCTCTGTGTTGTATCAATGATATCAGAGTACAAGCCTCCCAGCCCGTGGAAGATAAAGTGTGAAACAAGCAAAGTGCAGCAGTGATGGAACGATGACTGACTCGGTATGCAGCAACCCAACGCCACACACCATCTCTCCCACCCTGAAAGACTGATACGGCAGATGGAGCCCAGAGTCATGGACTGGGTGAACTCAATGGACATTTAAATGGACATTTTACAGGGAAGGTCCATAGACTAAGGGACTGATGTCTGTGTATTATGTTAAAGGATGGGAAGGGGAGGGGTGGTGGTTGGTAAGGTTGTATTGCATCATATGGGACCTGGGCATGGTGTAAATGGTATGGAATAAGGGGTGGAGAATGTGCTGGTTTTGCCTGAGAAGGGGTTAATTCTCTTCACTGTAGTGCCTGTGGTGGTCAGGGACCTTTCCAGCTTCCCGCGCTCTGCCACATGGGCAGGGGGCTGGGAGGGGCAGGGCCACAGCCAGGGCAGCTGACCCCAACTGGCCAATGGGATGTTCATTCCATACCATGTGACACCATGACCAGTATATTAACAGGGGCAGTTGTGGCTCGGGGACTGGCGGCGTTGGGTTGGCAGGCTTTGAGCAGCTGCGTCACTTGCTATTTGTTTTGGTGATTCATTCCCCTTCCCCCCCTCCCAGCCCTGGGTTTCATGCCTCTCCTTGTTTTCCTTTCCATTGCATTTCTGTTGTTGTTGGGTTTTTTTATTTTAATTATTAAACTGTTCTTATCCCAACCCACAAGCGTTACCCTTCTGATTCTCTCCCCTGTCCCACCGGTGGGGGAGTGAGCGAGCAACTGTGTGGGGCTGAGTTGCTGGCTAAACCATGACACTTACATGTTAGGGGAATGGTATAAGTTAGCACCCTGTAGTCCTTCCACTGTGTGATAGGTATTCTTGTCTGTGACTATAGCTTAGCTTAGCTTAACAAGTAGTAGCCCTCTAATCCATGATAACTCACTTGTTTTGGTTGCATGCACTTTCCCTAACACTTTGTGGTGCTTCCCTACAACACTGCTCAAGGCCTATGTCTTGTTGGGTGTGTCACATGGTCACGTAGGATAGTGGGCGTTTGGGTGAATGCGCAAAAAACAGATAGACTGGCTGTTTATGAACAAACACATGAGGATTTTCAAATGGATCCTTTAAAGAACCTTTGCATGAGAATTTATTGTGGTGAGAAACTTCTTCAACCTTTTAAATTTTTTCTCCCATAGGTGGATAAAATAGGAAGAGGATATCAAGGGGATCCGTCCTCCGCCTTTCTAGAGCTGTTGGACCCAGAACAGAATGCTAACTTCTTGGATTATTACCTTGATGTTCCTGTGGACTTATCAAAGGTATTTCTCTATTCTGCAGAGGTTGTAGAGCTGGAATGTATGAATGTGTATCAGTACAGAGATTTCCCATCTGTGAAAAGATGCTGACATTTTAGTCAGTTGGAAAGACTGATGGGATTGAGACACGGGTGGTGTAGGGGTGTCTCTGCGGGAGTTGGCTTTAACCAAAGTGTCTGTACATAGTTAAGAGAACCTGATTACCAGCGTACATCCTATAGCCCTAACTCCCTATAGAGCCAGGGACACAAAGGTGCCGTGGTCTCAGCTAGAAAAGGCAGGAGTTTTTCTTCTACGTAATGATTGGCAGAGTGTTGTCAGGTAAGGTGGCCTCATGCTGCTGTCAGGCTTTTGAAATTGGTTGTCTTTGCACACTGTTGCACTTCTTGTGCAGCTTACATTAATTGCAGAATTGTTGCATTAGAAATATATATACATAATTTGGTCAGTTCTGTGCTAGCTTCATAGAAGGTAGAAATAACTTAGAAATGAGATCTAGATCTACCCAGGCAAATAGTTTCCTAGTCCACATCGGACCATTCCAATTTCCCAGCTTGTGCTGTGTGCATTTCTAAACATTTATTTTGGGGGTAGGGAACATCCCACTATGTAGTTCTAAAATCCAAACCTTTTCCTGTAATAAAAACTAGTTTTGACAGAGAAGATGATCTTGCTCCAGCCCTTCAGACAGAGAAACACAGAACCAAGGAACTATTGCTCAGAGTAAAGCAGCAGGTTAATGAAAATGCTTAATAGGATCTTGTGATATTTCTAGGTACTTTTTATTTGTACTGCCAATGTAACGGAAACCATTCCAGAGCCACTGCGGGATAGAATGGAACTGATCAACGTATCGGGATATGTAACAGAAGAGAAACTTGCAATTGCAGAGGTAAGAGAAACCACCGATGTGCTCTGAATTACATCTGATAAAACGGGTTTGGCAGATTCAGGCTTACGTATTTACGTCCAACTGTGTGCCAAAAAAAAAAATTAGGCACGTGGCATTTTGGACAGAGTTCCTCTGATCTGAAACACCCAGTTAAAGTAACTCCAGTGTTCTGTAGGCTGTGGACTCCAGCAAATGGCACTAAGCCAAGAGCAGAATGAAGCTGAGTGAACTGGAATCACCAGGCTTTTGTCACGAGTACTGACAGAAGGATGTGGGGGATGCTTTCTTTCAGAGGTACTTGGTCCCTCAAGCATGAGTTCTGTGTGGCTTGGATGAAAACAAAGCCCAAATCACATCGGATGTCCTGACTGTTCTCATCAAGCAGTACTGCAGAGAGAGTGGGGTGAGGAATTTGCAGAAACAAGTAGAAAAGGTGAGGGAGAGTTGTGTGTAATGGCGACTGCTGTGCCTCAGCCATCTCCAGCTTTTTCTACAGAAACAAATTACTGTCTCACTCGGGTATTCAGGAAATCTGCCTATAAAATTGTGAGTGAAGAAGCAGAGATGGTCCAAGTAACACCTGAAAACCTGCAGGACTTTGTAGGAAAGCCCATCTTCACTGTGGATTGCATGTATGAAACCACTCCTCCAGGAGTGGTGATGGGTCTGGCCTGGATCGCTATGGGTGAGACAAAGTGACTTTTAGGTTAATGTCTGCATTTCCGTATAATTTTCAGAAATTGAATGTGATAGTCAAACTGAGTTTTCCCTACTGAGTGCAGTGAAGTTCTCCTACTGGCACCAGTAAAATTAATTTCTGTGGCCTTTTAGACCCTGGCTACTTCCCTGAAGGGACCCTTTCTTATTCCCTTAGTCAGGCTCATTCAAGGCCAGCATGTTTTCTCTTTATGTTCCATATCCCATATGAACCACATACATTAGGAACAGCAATGACTAAAAGCATCAGCATTTTTGGGGAGGACGAGACCTTGTCTGCTTCCTTAAAAGCAGGAGGTGCCAGTCTGACTTGGGGCACAGCTGAGGCATGCTGTATCTCTTCAGTGGTGTCACAACACTGACCTCGCTTTCGATGTCAATACAGTTATTCTAGCACTTAATTAAGAGGGAAATGATCAGTATCATGGAGAAGGTAAATAGATGTCTGACACTGGAAAGCTGAACTGGCTAGAAGTGTGTTATGGTATGAGCTCATCTTACTTTTTGGCTACGAAGAGCCTGAAACCATTATAAGAACTGGTGGGGGTTGCATCGTATTGGAGCGTGAAGTCCAAAGAAGCAATGAATGGAGACTGTCAGTGCAGTGCTGTTGAGATTTCTAGGTAGCCAGAAGGATTCTTGCAGGGATTCAGAGTGCAGGTTTCAACTGTTCTTTACCCAAGAGCTAGTGTCTCACCAGAGAGCCCCAGTTTCAAATTCCTGACATTGCTTCTGCATCACCAAAACAATCTGTTTCGATTTTCCTTTAACTTTCCTTGGGATGTTGTTTTTCTTTTCTTTCCTAGGAGGTTCCACTCTCTTTGTTGAAACATCCCTGAGGCGACCCAAAGACAAAGAGAACAAGGACGGGTCCCTTGAAGTAACAGGGCAACTGGGAGATGTAATGAAAGAGTGCCAAAATAGCGTACACATTTGCAAGAGCCTTTCTGATGCAGGAGGACCCCAACAATGACTTTCTCATGTCTTCCCATATCCACTTGCACGTGCCAGAGGTAAACTGATGCAGAATTCACAGGGCATGCGTAGGAGCTAGGCTGGTTTGCCCCCCTAGACGTGAAGCTGGAAAGCACTTTATTTGTCCGTCTGTTGTGCAGAATGCCCTCTCTTAGCAGTAGAACCTAGAAAAGAAGACATTTTCCTCAGGATCCTGTGAAAGCATTCTTATGAGCTATGTTTCCATTCCATTATGCAGCAAGCATGTGGTGAGAAGAGAGGGGCTTGGACAATGCTGTAAGGAATCCTAGAGTTCTGTTGTAGCTGTTGGCCCTGTTGTGCAGGTCAGGAAACCATGGCATAGAGAGAAGTGATTTGGATAAAAGCTTGTATGCAGCTACAAGGAAGCCAAAGCTTAGGTCTGTCTGTTACTAGGTGTGCTGGTTTTGGCTGAGAAGGGGTTAATTCTCCTCACTGTGGGGGTCTGCTACCTTTCCAGCTTCCGTGCTCTGTGTGGTGGGGGGGGGGTGGGTGGGGCTGGGAGGGGCGGGGCCATGGTGGGGGCGGCTGACCCCAACTGGCCAATGGCAGGTTCATTCCATACCATGTGACACCATGACCAGTATATGAGGGGGGGGCAGTTGTGGTTCAGGAGTGGCGTGGCATTGGGTTGGTGAGTGGCTGTGTTGTGTGCAGTTTGTTTTGGTGGTTCGTTCCCCCTCCCCCGGGGCTTTGCGCCTCTCATTGTTCTCCTTTACATTGCATTTCTGTTGTTGTTTCTTCTAATTTTAATTATTAAACTGTTCTTATCCCAACCCATGAGCGTTACCCTTCTGATTCTCTCCCCCATCTACTGGTGGGGGAGTGAGCGAGCGACTGTGTGGGGTTGAGCTGCCGGCTAAACCATGACACTAGCCTTCATAAAGGCTTCAGGTCATTTACAGGTAATGGAAACTACTACTCTTGGTCTCTGTGCCATGGTTCCTAGTCTGTGTAATGGCAGTGAATGCATGTTTCCAGTGTTTGGGACTGAAACTAAATGCACACAGTGCTCAGAGGGGCTCACACACCCTGTAACAGGCTTTGGGCAGGTGCTTTACTGAAGACAAAGTTTGTACTATGACTGTGCCCAAGCTGTGCTTCTGAACTATTGCATGCTTTAACCTAGTCCCCAGTCTCCTTGGTGCAGCTTGCTCTGTGTCTGTGGAGGTACTTGGTTGTTGTCTGTGGGTTGGTTTTCTGGAGGATCAGAAAACAGGAGGCATTACCTCTGCCTCTACTCCCCTGCAAACGTTCACTTCTGCTGCTCTTACTTCAAAGATCTGTTTGATCTCAGATAAATCTAGGCTATCACTAGTTTAGGCCTGGATTTTATTGGGCTTTCTAAATTGAATGATCTTTTCTGCCTTGAATGATTTTTAGTATTGTCCTCCACTATTTTGTGACCCTTGATGCTCTCTTCCCTTGTGATGCTGACCTCTGTTACTTGTTTCCATGGTCAGCTTAGGGCAACTAAAAGCTTCAAAGCATTTGTGCTCTGTTTATTTTGCTCATGTTGCTTGTTCAAAGTCCAGAGCCTGATGAGTATTGTGGTGGCATCAGGCCAGAAACCAAATTGTAGACTCATGGATTACTCCTCATGAATAAGATGAGGACTCACATCATTGTTAATCGGCCGACTCAAATAGCAGGATTCTATCAGTGACGCTTTCACAAAAACCTTTGTGAGACACCCTGAAATTTGGGCCACGTTAAAACAGCAATGACAAAGGTATTGTCTGGCTTTGCTACTCTTTGAGCGAGCTAAAGGCAGGGGGTTGTGCTTTTTTCTTTTTAAACAGGGAGCAACACCAAAGGACGGACCAAGTGCGGTGTGTACGATAGTAACAGCTTTGCTATCGCTGGCCATGAATTGCCCAGTGAGGCAGAACGTGGCCATGACTGGAGAGGTGTCGTTAACTGGAAAAATTCTTCCTGTCGGTGGAATCAAGAAGACTATTGCAGTAAGAGCGCTTAGCTTGCCTCTGTGCCCCATCTGTGGGAGAGAGCCCTGGCTTCGGCTCAGCGGTGACTGGGACACCCAGGGTGATGGCTCCTGTAGCAGGAGAGGCAGTGATTCAATGCACACTGTGCAGGAGCCTGCTGGAGGAGCATGGGGACCTTGCCTGTGTCTGGCTGTGAGGATGGAGATGGGACCCCAGGCTTTGTGCCAGGGCACCTGTGGTGATCTAGGTATTCGACTGGTAGAATAAAGGGTGGAAGGGATCATCTGGCTGTTAAAGCTGTCTTCTCTAACAGACCAGTATGGTCCAATAATCTGTGCTGGGTTGAGGTGTCTGTTTAAAGAGGGCATCCCGTGTAGATCTGACGTATCCATAAGGTGTCATCCTTAACATTAAGACACTGTTCCCTAGTTCCAGCTCAAATTTGTCTGACTTAAAATTCCATACAGATATCCCTATGTTTTTCTGATTTAGATGGAAGGAACTGTCTTGCATTTTCCCCTGCAAAGTTTTTGTACATCATAATTGAGTTACTTTATCCTTTTTGTTGTTGTTTTGGTTTGATTTTTTGTTTAGTAGCTATATAGACTGAGTTCTCTGAAGCACTCTTGTGAGCCCTGGATTTATAGTGGTGCTTGCTTTTTTGGTTTCAGCCCTTTGCAGTCTTCAGAATTTTTTTCCAGGCATTGAATCTGTCTGTATTTCTCATCTGCACAGCTCCTGCCTACATCAGCCTTGCATCACATACTCTTTCGGTAGCCTGTTGAGCTGGGGCTTCACGTCAGTGTTGTGTCCCCAAATCTGTTTGGGCTACAGCCTTGGGCAATGTGATTCCTTTTCCTTCTGTGGCTTTAGAATGGGTGAGTTTGCATTTTGTTTTGTGGTGGGCATCACAGAAGGACTAGCACGTGTGGCCATGCAGGGGTAAGTGCAGGGTCACCCATACAGTGAGTGGGTACAAACCTGCCGCTTGCCGAGCGGGCTCCACGTCCTGTGCTCCTTCTGATGCGGATGTCCGTATCATGAGGTTCTGTGGAACGGTGCTATGGGTCATGCCTGCTGAGGGGGTGGGTTGGTCCAATAAGCTGTTCCTAATTCTTCCTTTGATTCTAGGGTTTATCCTCACCCAAGTTGGATCAGACTTTAGAACTCTGTAAAATAGTATGAATTGGTCTAAACAATCCCCCAAGGTGCTGACAGTCCTATTAGAACACCTCCCACGTGGGCTGTCCCCGCAGCTGAGTGTGGGACTGGAGAGGGTGTGTTTTGGGGGCCTGGGGAGCCCCAGAGCATGATCCATCCTTAGCGACTTCTCCTGTAAGTAATGCCCTTGCTGCTCACCAAAGACCAGAGTGAAGCCAGACACACTCTTAAGTAACTGTTCTTGTTTTCTAAAACGGGAGAGCATGTTTCTAGTAGATTGATGGATTTCTAGGACTCACAGGCTGCATAACTTTATTTCCCCCGTAGGCAAAGAGGGCTGGTGTTACCTGTATCATTCTGCCATTGGAGAATAAAAACCTTGCTGGATTCATTACAGAAGGCCTAGAAGTGCATTTTGTTGAGCACTACAGAGAGGTATTTGATACAGCATTTTCAAAGCTGGATTCCACTGGAAGATGACGTTAAACAACCCAAGGGCTGGAAGGTGGAAGGTCTGTCCCTTAATGCTTGGCCCCCCACCCAGAAATGGGGTGACCCGGGGGCCATCCTGAAGCAGAACATAGAGCTATTGCTGCTGCGCAGCTGTTAAAATGAATTATGGCTTTGGTAGAAAAAAGTATTTGTCACTCTTAATATTGAATTGTGATCCATGTTAAGTGTTTCCAATAAAATAGGCAAAATTTTGCCTGAGGAATTGTGCATGTTAACAGCTGCCAGTAGCAGAGCTAGTCTAGTCTATTCTAATTAAAGATTTTTCTGTTATTTCACTGTAATTCTAAGCATCTGCTTATGGAAACATTAGCTGTACAACCTGACCTGGGGCTGTGATTCACACATAGTGTTCCTGATGGACTGGGAGCTGAGTAGCTCTTGGAAACCTCTCTGTCTCAGCCTATAAGCCTGTGCCAGGCTGGAGGGGAAGCTCTGGAAGCCTTCTAGGACATAGCAGCAGAGCTGGTCCATTCAGCTGCAGGGGAACATGGTTCTCCTCCAGATTAAATCACAGGTCAATACCATCAGAAACAACTCCAAGCTTGAAGAGAGCAAACCTGGGCAAAAGAGCAGCATGCTCAGTCTCAGCAGTTCATACCACACTCCTCCATAGACTGGCTTTGCTGCTGCAGCACTACAGTGGTCACTGAGTGAGAAAAGGAACTAAATGTTGTAGCATGATTCTTGTAGGTCACTAAACACAGGCTTGGGCAAGAGAACTTGAGTACTTCACCTTACAGCAAATGCTAGAAAAACTGAATTGCGCTAGAGGAGGAGTTAACTGAAGCCTAGTTGAAATGTGTTTCTTTGCACAGGACAAACAGCACTCATCCTGGCTCACTCCATGGCAGCCCTTAGTGGAGAATAAGGAATGATCCTGCTGAAATTCAGGGAGCTCTCACTGACTGCAGTTCTCCCTCCCGCTTTAATGCACTGCAGAAAGCAGTGGAGGGTACAAGGGGAAACACACGAGTAAGAAAACCTGCACAAGGTTCAAGGTTGAAGTGCCAAAGTTTTTATTCAACAGCAATTTTTGCCCACTGACTTCTCCCCTGGAGAGGCTGGGAGGTGGAAGGTATTGCAGCCGTCACAGGCTTAGAGGCTTCCACATCCTGAGAAGGGCTTACTCCACAAGGCCTGGAGAAGTCCCCTGCTAGAATGTAGCACAGGCCAGTACCAGCACCACTAGCTGCAGGTAAAATAAAACAGCAATACAGGTTCTGGGTGACTGCAGCTCAGGGCATCGTCAGCCAGTCCCTCAGCACCCCCGGGAGCACCCATTCCTACCCACCAAGGCAGACATATCATCAACAGTCACTACACTGGTTTTGTGTGAAAGAACTTTATTGAGCTACAGGCTGTACAACTTAATCCTTCTTTGCAGCAGCTTTCCTCATGGCTGCCAGGACATTACTGAGCTCTTCCCGCTTTCGCTTGGCTCGAATGTGAGTGCCAACCTGCAGGGGAGAGAGCAGTGCAGTCAGCATTCATCCCCGGAGAGGGCAGGTAGAACTTCTTGGCTGTTTCAGGCATTTGCTGCAGATGCTTTACTCAAAAAGCAAGCAGAAGTCCTGGTAAACGTAGACTCAAATCCCCCCCACCTCAAATAGTCAGCCAGGAACCTCTTGCTATCACATCTCAGTAGTCCTTCTACTGGAATTACCTGAGGCAAGGTAGGAGCTGCTTTCAGCTCCCATGGCTGCCCTCAGTGAGCCCCGTTTCAAGTCACCTGGTTAATGGCACCCTCCCCTTCCCTGCACCAGATTTTCAAAAATAGCACAGTGATCCTGGATTAGTGCAGCTAAGGGCCTTTTGGGCAAAGTACCCTCACATGCATTTCCTGCTCTCCCACCCAACCCAAGGAGCGTTCCCTCCACACCCTCAGATTAGACCTGTAATTTCCCAAACAGCTGAGAAATAAGTAATTCAAACACAAAGTATCCCAAGGGAAGGGCAGAAAACAGTTAACTAGAGCAGTTTCTGCCATCCTCATCAAGTTGTCAGATTGACCCACCCGTTTCTTTATGAACTTCAGAGCACGTTTGTCTTTGGAAACCTTCAGCAATTCCATGGCACGTCTCTCATAGGGTGCAAAGCCACAGACTTCCCTGATCATGTCTCGCACAAACTTGGTGTGTTTGGTCAGGTGCTAGAGGAAGGGAGGGAAAAAAATACATGGATCACAACGAACGTAAGCACTAACGTGCCCAGGCTGAGCTGCGAAGGGCCATGGCAAACTCTGGGCTAAGGCCCCAAACCAGCTTAGGCTGTTGGCACCTCTCAAGGACGTGCAATCCCCTGGCAGGCGCTGGGCAGCACGGCGATGCCCGTGAGATGCACTAGCCTTTTTGTTTTACCCACAGCACTGGGTGGTTTGCACACACCAGCATTTTTAGAAAAAGCGGGACCATTAAGTGTCCAGGCTATGTATTACTACGCAACTCAAACACCACAGTTAAACACAACATTTAATCAAAGTGGGATAAAAGATGCAAACTAAATTAATCTCTTGCGTTAACACGCGCATTCATTGAACCCGGATAATTCCTAATATTTGCCATTACTGGGCACTTTTACAGGGTATGCCGCTTGTTGCTACCAAGAGCAGCAGGCTGGGAGGGCCTTCAGAAGTCATCCAGCCAATTTGATTTAAGCTGTGGTTGAGACGGATCTGTCTTATTCTTCCACTACAGATGGCTCCACCACCCGTTCTCCTTTAACCAGTTCTTTCACTCCACAGCCACCTTCGCAGATTTAAGACCTTCCGTAATTTAAGCCCCAGCTCCATGTGTAACATCACCAGCTTTCTCAACCCTCAAAACGCTGGGCTTTCCTGCAGGTTTTCTGCCGGTCCCAGTCATAGAATCATAGAATCTGTCACTGCAGCCCAGAGCCTGACAGCGCTCCACACCCAACGGGGGGGACCCGCAAAGCGCGTCCTTCTGCGGCGCCCACCCCGCACCGAGCCACTCCACGCCTCCACTTCAGCCTTGGGCTTAGGCGGGAAAGCAGCGGCCGCCTGCAGACGCCCAGCGCTCTCCCCGGCTCCGCCGTGGCCGCGCCATCCTGGGGCGGTGCACGGGGTCGAACCCTTCCCGCGGGACGCGGATGGCTGCGGCGGCGGCGCCCGGGGCCGCGCCGGACACACGACACGGCCGCGAAAGGAGGTGCGCGGCTCCGGAGAGGCAGGGCCTGCCCGAACCTCCGGAGAGGGGCCCGGCCCGGCCCTCGCTCGCCCCGTACTTACCCCGCGGCGGCGGCACTGCCTCGGCTTGGACACGTTCTTCGTCACCTTGTAGCCCTTGTTGAGGCCCACGGCCATGGGGTAGCGGATCGCCATGGCTGCGGAGAGAAAGCGCTCAGCCCCGCCGCGGATGAAGTCTGATGGAGCCCAGGGCCCAGCCCTCACCTGCCGCTCCCCTGATGGCGCCGCACCGGAAAGAAGGGGCGCGCGCGGAGCGCCGGGACGGCGCCTCTTCCGGCCCGCCCAGGCCGGGCCGCGGCCGCGGCCGCGCTGCCTCTCGTGGGGGCCGCGGGGCGTGGGGCCTACGTGCGGCGAGCCACTGATGACACGCTCAGCGGAGACATGGCTGATTTACTTCAGGGTTGCGCAAGCCTGGGCGCTCGGCGGCTTTGCGGACATCCAGCACACCGAAGCTTATCGTATGGATACAATAAGTCCATATGCATTCTACCGATCTAATACATATTCATTCTAATCTACATAAGTTATATAATGACACTGCGTCATTCTTGGCTTCGCTTCAGATCCTTCCACATCCTCATTCCTCTCTTCAGGGGTCTTCGGTGATCTTGACAGATGAAGTATCCTGACCCTTGTTACATAAAAACTGCTAAAAGCTATTTTATCTTAGCAACTCTCACTCATTTTTCTTCTAAAAAGGAATGGTTGTCATTAATTAAATGACTGAGCTGAGGGCCATAGCCTTAGATTAACAATGCTTAATCAAAAAGGAAGGAGTCTAGATTGGTGCTAACTAATCACATATGATACAACTTAGAGTTACGCTGACTAAACATATGCAACACTCCTTAGATTCAAGGGGAGCTTGTTCTCTTACATCACTGGCACCGGGGGGTCACTGGCACTGGTTTAGTGTCCAATGGGGTGGATCAGGCCAAAGCTGCTCTTAGAATCACAGAATCATGGAATGGCCTAGAATCATAGAATCGTTAAGGTTAGAAAAAACCCTTAAGATCATCGAGTCCAACCGCTAACCTATCACTGCCAAGTCCACCACTAAACCATATCCTCAAGCACCATGTCTACCCTTCTTTTAAATGCCTCCAGGGATGGAGGCTCAACCACCTCCCTGGGCAGCCTGTTCCAATGTTTGACAACCCTTTCGGTGAAGAAGTTTTTCCTAATATCCAACCTAAACTTCCCCTTTCTCCTAAGTCACCTGCCCCTTCTTCCAAAGGTGGTAAGCTCTCCTTTTTTTCTTGAGTTCCAGCCAAAGCTCACTATTCAGCCAAGCCAGTCTTCTCCCCCGCCTGCTCGACTTATGGTACATGGGGACGGCCTGCTCCTGCACCTTTGAGACTTCCTTCTTTAATAACATCCAGCCTTCCTGGACTCCTTTGCCCTTCAGGACTGCCTCCCAAGGGACTCTGTTAACCAGTCACCTTAACAATCCAAAGTCTGCCCTTCTGAAGTTCAGGGTAGTGGTTTTGCTGACCCTCTTCCTTACTTCTCCAAGAATTGAGAACTGTATCATGTCATGGTCGCTGAGCCCAAGACAGCCTCCAACCACCACATCACCCACCAGGCCTTCTCTGTTCATAAACAGCAGGTCCAGCGGGGCACCTCCCCTGGTTGGCTCGCTCACCAGCTGCGTCAGGAAGTTATCTCCCACAGTCTCCAGGAACCTCCGAGACTGCTTTCTCTCTGCTGTGTTGTATTTCCAGCAGATATCTGGTAAGTTGAAGTCTCCCACAAGAACAAGGGCTAGAGACTGTGAGACTTCAGCCAACTGCTTTTAGAGTACCTCATCTGTCTCCTCATCCTGGTTGGGTGGTCTATAACAGACTCCCACCAGGATGTCTGCCTTATTGGCCTTCCCCTGATCCTTACCCATAAGCACTCAACCTTATTACCGTCGTTCAGTTCTAGACAGTCAAAACACTCTCTAACATACAAGGCTACCCCTCCACCTCTCCTTCCTTGCCTGTCCCTTCTAAAGAGCTTGTAGACATCCATTGCAGCGCTTCAGTTGTATGAGTCACTCCACCATGTTTCCATGATGGTGACCACATCATAGTTTCCCTGGCACGCAATGCCTGCCAGCTCCTCCCGTTTATTGCCCATGCTGCATGCATTGGTGTAAATGCACTTCAGTTGATCTATGAAGCTCTTCTCCAACACAGGCATGCCACCCCCCAGGCTCATCCCTAGCAGGCCTGGTTTTATCCCCTTCCCCCTTTGTATCTGGTTTAAAGCTCTTTCAATGAAGCCTGCTAACTCCTGAGCCAGAATCCTTTTCCCCCTTTGCGACAGGTGAACCCCATCTGTCTCCAGCAGGCCTGGTGCCATATAAACTGCCCCATGATCAAAAAAAACCAAAATTCCACTGCTGGCACCAGCCTCTGAGCCATGTGTTAATGAGATGGGACTGCCTGTTCCTTTCCGTATGTCTCCCGGCTACCGATGGGATGGAGGAGAACACTTCCTGCGCTCCTGAGCCTTCAAGTAACTGCCCCAGTTCTCTAAAGTCCCTTTTGATTGTCTTTGCACCTCTCTCAACTACCTCATCACTGCCGACCTGAACAACCACTAGCGGATAATAATCGGATCCTTTTACCAGCCTAGGGAGCTTCCTGGTAATGTCTCTTATCCTTGCCCCAGGGAGGCAGCAGACTTCCCTACGGGATGGGTCCGGTCAGCATATCGGGCCCTCTGTTCCCCTCAGAAGGGAGTCGCCTACGACAATTACCCTTCTTTTTTCTTACCAGTGGCCGTTGTAATGCATGGGGCTGACTGGTTCCCTCTAGTCAACCCCTTGGGTGGATCACTGTCTGTATCTTCATCCTCCTGGCCCTCAGGTTCCAGAGCCCCATACCTATTGTGTAAGGGCACCTGGGGGGGAAGTTGGCCGGGAGAGGATTCGCCTACTGCACCTACTGCATCCTGAGTTGGAAGGGACCCACAAGGATCATATCCTACCATATCCTACCAGAATATCCTACCTATGTCACCAGTGCTCTGCGCTGGTGCGACCTCACCTCGAGTGCTGGGTGCAGTGTTGGGTGCCACAGGACATTAAGGATATAAAGCTACTGGAGAGTGTCCAGAGGAGGGCCACAGAGTTGGGGAAGGGTTTAGAGGGGAAGCCATATGAGGAGTGGCTAAAGTCCCTTGGTTTGTTCAGCCTGGAGAAGAGGAGGCTGAGGGCAGCCCTCATGGCAGTCTGCATCTTCCTCACGAGGGCAGGAGGAGGGGCAGGTGCTGATCTCTTCTCTCTGGTGACCAATGCCAGGACCCAAGAGAATGGCAGCAAGATGTGCTGGGGAGGGTTAGGTTGGGTATTTGGAAAAGGTTCTTCCCCCAGAGGGTGGTGGAGCACTGGAACAGGCTCCCCAGGGAGGCATCACGGCACCAAGGCTGGCAATATTCCAGAAGCACTTGGACAAGGCCCTCAGAGACATGGTGTGAATTTGGGGCTGTCCTGTGCAGGGACAGGAGTTGGACTCGATGGTCCTTGTGGATCTCTTCCAGCTCAGGACATTCCATGATTCTATGATCCCATGAAAGCTGGCATTGGCAAGGGCAGGTGGGCCTCAGCACCCCCTGAGTGTGCCTGCCCTGGGAGGGAGCATGGCTGTTCTTCACCGGTGGGGATTTGTGAGGATGAGACGACACAAGTGCAGGAGGAATTCAATTTTTGCAGGTCCATGAACATGAAGCACGTGCAAATACAAACATTAGACCTGCCCTGCGATGGGACTTGATGTCTGGACACCAAAATTGCTAAGGGGAATCACCACCGAAGCAGGCTATAGGCCAGACCCTGCTCTGCGGCTAAGCCAAGCTCTTACAGCTTTTTCTCCCACAAATTAAAACCTTTGTATTGCTTGGCCATGATTTGTCCACGTCGGATAGACAAATCAAAAGAAACAGATTAAACTATTTTGTTGAAATGAAACAGATTGGATTTTTCTTGCCTGTGACACATGGGCACACAAATCCTTACCTCTGACATGAAGAACTGAGGCAAACATATTGTTCAACCCAATTAACTGTTTTCTGCTTTCAAAGGCAATTCCATTTCTGTTTAATTTCTTAACATTGAAAATACTGAACTGAAAGTACAAAAATAATTGAAAATTTGAAAATCTTGAGTTTTTAAACAAATTACAAATTTTTACATCTTGCTTTTATGCAGGGATGAATGTCATGGACTCCTGACGCATGTTCTGCAGAAGACCTTGATTGTCAGCTTTTCACTGTTTATATATCTTTTCGACACATTCCTCACACAATCACGCGCACAAACAATTTCTGTTATTCGTCAGCTAGCTCTAAGCACGCGCCTTATGCTACATTCTAATAGGCTGTTCTATTTGCGCTACTTCATTTGTTTTTGCTTACTTAAATTCTTCTTGGCATTTCCCATGCTCCTGTCTCATTTTTTACTGCCGCATTGCTTCAGTTCAAGGACATGTCAAACAGTGCTAAGTTACTTGCAAATTCATCTCCCACACTTTTAGACACACTGTAGTACTAGTCTTTGCAGACCTTGTTCCTGCCGTACCAGGGCAGTTTTCCCAAGTACCTCACAAAGTCTCGTTGGACTCTCTGTCACCCAGCTCATGGCAGAAATTCAAGTAGTGAGGAATATTCATCCCTTAGATGGTGAAACGGGTCTAGCTCTAATGCTTTTCTCCACAGGAGAATATTGACAGACATTTGCAGGGCGAAGACGACTGTCCTATACAGACAAAAGGAACCCCCAGTCTGCTTCACTCCAACATTTCTGAAAGTCAGGCAAAAAAAAATTAGGGATGCCGAATTTTTTATCTGCACCTCTAAAATCAACCCAAGTTTGATGTCATCTTTGCTAATGAGATCTCTCATACGGGGCAGCTGAAGGTCCACCCATCCACAAGCTGTGGTTTTCCTTCAGGAGCTGCCCCACACCCCAAGCTGGAGAAGGAGGTGTCACCTCTCCTGCCACTGCCCTTGTGCCAAGGTGGCTGCTCACATCAGCCCTGGGTGTGCAAAGAAGGGGATCCTACCTGCATTGTCTCTGTGACCACCTTCAGGCACGGTGCCCCTGAAATAAACACTTGCCCGGAGGAGGAGGAGGCAGCTGCTGCTTTCTGCTGCAAGCACGAAGCACCCGGCAGAGTGTGCTATGGACATGAGGCTCTTCCCCCCCCAGCCTGGCTATTGCCGTGTTCCACTCACACCTTCTTTTCAAATGTACAAACACATAGATCTACAGTTCCCAAACTCTCCTTGGGTTTCTCCTCATTTTACCTTCCTATTCTTCATTAAACACCTCCCCCCTACCAAAACACTGCCTTTCGTCCAAGAAAAGGTTCTTTCAGACCCTTTGCCTCCCATCATTGCCTTCACAAGTCTCTACTAGAAAATCCAGTTTTTCAGTTTCCAGAAGCTTTTGCCCCATTCCAACAGTGGTAAATGCTTTCTCCCACACTCCCAGCATTTGCAAATGGCTTGCATCTCAGCTGAATTTCCCCCTTTCTTTGAATTCTGCATTGAGTCCTCACACTCTTTGCCTTATTACTTTCCCAGAGCTGTTACAAGCAAAGGCCCCATCAGGTGAGCACGGGAGGGAGAGAAAAGGGAGATAAGGTAAAGGACTGGGGCTGAAGGAAGGTAAAGGTGATTGGGGCTGAATCAGAACCCCAGGTTGGGACACACTGGCTCTGCTGGGAAGGAGGTGGGGGTCCTGATGGGCAATAGCCTGAGCATCTGCAGTGTGTCCTGGTTGTGGTGAACATACTGGGCTGTATTAACAGAAGTGCACTGCGTAGGTTAAAGGATGCGACTGTTCCCTTTTCTCAGCACTCATTAGATCAAACCTGGAGTACTGTGTCTAGGTTCGGGCCTCGCAGTGCAGGGAAAACATTGATAAACTGGAATGAGTTCAGAGGAGGGCCATGCAGAGGTTTGAGGACTGGAGCATATGTCCTGTGAGGAGGGTGGAAGGAATGAGGCTTTTTCAGCATGGAGGAGAAGC
Organism: Phalacrocorax aristotelis; assembly: GCF_949628215.1. Classification (NCBI taxonomy): domain Eukaryota; kingdom Metazoa; phylum Chordata; class Aves; order Suliformes; family Phalacrocoracidae; genus Phalacrocorax; species Phalacrocorax aristotelis. The sequence continues at coordinate 26,806,649 of NC_134310.1, forward strand.
AGAAGTGAGCTGAGATGTGAAGCAGCCACCTGAATTTCTGATTAACCATAAGAACGATAACGATAAGAAGAATAACCATATAAGAACGATCCATCCCAACATGTCAGAAGTTGAGCAAGTACAGCAGGAGGCCAGGCTGGCTGAATGGGGAGTTCTGGATTGAGTTTAAATGCAAAAATGAAGAGCACAGAGGATGGAAGCAGCATTGAGCTACCCAAGAGACATGCACAAACATTGCACAGACATGCAGGGACAGAACTGGAAAAGCCAGAGTTCAGCTGGACTTGGCTGAAGACCAAGAGAAGGAGGAAAAGCTCAGCATGTGAACACCTTGCCCTTCTCCCATCTGCTCCAGGTTTATAAAGAGAGCGCCATTCTCTGCCACGAGATAGAGGAGATTTATTTTAATGTCCCTCCTCTTTTCCAAGTATAGAATCAGCACAATCCATGATCCACCTCACAGAGGCACAGGATACACAGCTGAATGATGATGTATTGGTCCCCATCATCTTCTGACCTGAAGCTCATCCTGCTCACTGCAGAGGTATGGGCCTTCAAGGCAAGCAGCCAAGTCAGGTCCAAAATTATCTCCACCTGCCCATTTCACTGCATCCCTCTTTCAGCCAGCCCCCTGCATGCTGCCATGGCCAAAAAGCCACATTTCTGAGATCCACCTCTTACAACCATGGAAAGGCAGAGCTCCCTTCCCTCCTGCTGGGGGAGCCAGAATTCCCAGAAGGTCACTGTGGAGCCTATGCCCACCAACAAACGGCTGTTACACTGGATTAAAGATGCTCTCACAGGATGTTCTCCCATAGCTGATGCAGTGGTGGAGGCCCTTTACCCAGTAATTCCAAGCATGAACTTAATCGCCTCCCCAGAAGTGAGGAGGACAGTGAGGAAGCTGTAGCCTATTGCTGTCACTTCACCTTCCTGTCTTACCCCTCCTTGGCCAAGGCCTTGCAAGATGCAGGTGTTTGCATTTGCCAAGATCCAGCTGTGTTTTTCTGCCAGATGGCTTCTAGCGAGCAGCATGCGTCACCCTGTGAGCCAGCAGACCCAGGGGGCTAGTAGGTCTGGGCATCGGGAAGGCAAGGAGGAGACAGGCTCAGCCTCATGCCTAAATCCAGGCCATTTTAAATTCAGAGGCTACTGTCTTATGTTAATTAACAAAAACATGCACAGCAAACAGTGTGAAAGCACTTCAGCGCTATTCCCATAGGTAGCCAGAGGCCTCCCCTTTGAGCTGAGAGCTTGTTGCTTTCAGTGCACTGGTTTCTTCTGGAAGTGTCCCTTCCCCGGTGCACCCTGGCTGTCCCACTGGAGGCTTCTGTACCTCAAACACCTGAAATCCCCACTCACTTCTGCAAGGCTGTTTGGTTCTGTGCTGAGGTCTGCTCTGTGCTTCGTTATCTCAACTCCACATGTTCACGGAGGGTGTTTCCCCAAGTGATGGAGCCTCACTGTCTTCCAGGAAATAATTACTCACAACAACAACCAGCAAAAATCCCTGCACAGGGTTCGTCATACGCAATATTTCTGCAACTGCGGTCCTCACAATCAGGGATGGAAATAACCCCATGCACCAAGATAGAACAGGGCTCTGAAAAGAGGATGTGGGGACAGCAGAAGTGATAGCATCTCTCTGCCAGCTAAGAAGTGGCTGTGGCTGTCAGACACAGAAGCTTGTGATGACGAGCAAGGCTCATCTCACAGGCACGCAGTGCTATGCTGGTGCTGCCTGGGTGCTTGGTAGTAGTTGTCACAGCTCCATGGTGCTCTTTTGAGGGAGCAGGAGGAAGCGAGGGAAGGCGTCCATCCAGCCTCTGCTGGTGAGATGCTGGCGGTGGAAGAGTCCCTGGTGTGTAACAGGGCTGTCCAGGGAATGATCAGAGCCAAACCAAGGTGGTCCTTCCTCGCTTAAGCTTCCTGGGAGGGAAGTGAAGGTCACTGCAGAGTCCCCACTGCTACCTCTTTTAATAAAAACAGCCCTCTCCCACTGGAATGACTCTGCTACCTTCGGATGCTTTGTCTCCCTCCTACGTAGTGTTTGCCAAGCAAGCCTCAGCACAGGGCAACGTGCTGCATCAGTCTCAGCCCAGCCAGGCTAAACTCTGACTGCCTTCTGCCAGACAGTTACCATGTTGCTCACTGTCTCTATCACAAAGTTTTAAAGCCCTGCTTTGAGGCAATCAGAGACTCTAACCATTTGCTTTGGTGGTGGTTTATTAGGTAGGTTTAAGCATATTTTTAAACAAAACACTGCTTTACACATCATAGGGCATTTTTCACATTGGTCCTTAGTTCTTCCAGCTGAAGTAGTTTGAACCTGACTTTAAAGAAAACTCTGGTCTTGGTAACTAAACTGGGGTCCAGACAATATCTCCCAGAAGCTTTTGGTAACTTGCAATTCCTTCCACAGCAAAATCACAAACCAACAGCCTCTACCACCAAAACCAGGAGAGGAAATGGTAGGCTAAATCCTTCTCCTACATCACCCCGTAAGCAAGGGCACCACTGCTCCACTCAAGCCGTGGTCTCCCCTCTGAAGCAGCACATGTACTGCTTCACATACAGACATGCACAGAGAAGCCACAAAAACTGCCCTCTTGAGAAAGGCAGACGACCTTGCAGCAGTTCCACTATCACTGCGTGTAACACCAACGAACAGGGAAGGCTACATGTATGTCTAATGTTATACTTTGTGCAAAGGCTTCTTTTATAGCACAGGTGCACTGCTAAAACTGTCACCCATGCTGCCACAGAGCATCATCTGTTCCCAAGTCCACCTGCTCCAGGAAAAGCTGGAAAAAACAGCCCCTGCCTGTTCCTTGGAGCTTCTGCTGAGATGGTTTTTGTCCACCTGGCTGGTCCAACTGCCTGCTCTGCCTGAGCAGAGGAACCATCTGCAGCTGCCAGTTCAGGCAGGCTTCTTCCATCTGCTGAAGGGAAAGATTTAACTCTTCTGGGGCTGCACTGGGGCTTACATGGCTTGGGTTTTACAGTCTGGGCTAATCCACTTCTGTTGCCGTGCAAAGGAATGCCTTAATTTTGTATCCACTTCTGCAATCAGAGGAGCCTCAGCTTTGGTCTTCCTTGTAAGTTGCTCATCACTTCCAAGTGAAAGGGATATGCTTGGGTCAACAACCTTTATTTCTGTCATTGAGAAGCAAATTTCCTGCCTTCCTGTAGGGAACCACATAGAGGAGGACTTCAGTTTCCCCTGCAGCTGCTGTACTGGTGTATCACGTGCTGCTTCTCCTCTGTGCCAGTGCACCTTTCAGTAGGACCACAGTGACTTACCTTCCTTTCCTACTTGCTGCTGTTGCTGGGGATGGAAAGGTTTCACCCTTATCAGGTGGGAAAGGCCATTTACAGCCCTACAGATTTCCCTCAGAATTAGCCACTTTGGACAAATGCAACCACCATTTGAGATATTGCTGCCTTTTACAAGACACCCAATGTTTTGCAGTGGCTGAATGCCATATAGATATGAATGGCTTCCATGGGGATGAGCCCATGCCCGAGTTCCTTGGTGGGTCAGCTGAGTCCCACTACAGGCACAAGGAAGAAGGCTGGATGGTGTGGTTGGGGCAGCGAGGGTGCATTGCCCCTTTGGGCAGCACTGGGAGGCCAGATGAGCTCAGCACAACCATCAGTCTGTGCTGGTGGGGTCTTAGGCTGTCCCAGCTATGAGGAGCCTCCTGGAGGGAGGCCGAAGCCCAGACTGCCATCTCAGTGGAGCCTGTGAGGACCTCAAGGTTCAGGCAGAGGTTTGGAGCTGGCCCTCATTTCTAGTTCAGTGCGTGCTTGCTCCTCCATGCCTTTACCTGGACATGCCATTCTGGAACGGGAGGACCACTGCTCCAGGACTAGGGTGCAGCTCTCAGCAGGGCACAGAAGGGGCTGCCAGCACAGGAGCCAGTGGGGAAGCCCTTGGGGTGCCTAGGTCCCAGCTGTTGAAGGGGAAGGTGGGGTGAGGTGCTCAATCTGTGGCATGAACAAGAGACATGGGCAGCAGTCACAGCCAGCGATCGGGACGATTGCTACAATCCACCATGCGGGTGGATGCTTGTAGGTGCTGCAGGGGACAGACACATGTCCCAGGCGGCAGAGTGCCTGTGTGAAGGATCCTTCACCTCTCTGGCACAGGCTTTACCACAGCCCCAAGGTGATCTGCATGTTTACCTCAGCAAGCCCTGGTGCTTCTGGTTAGAGCAGCTACCTGTGGTTGGACACTGCCTCCCCAGACCTGTCCCACTAAGCAAGGGCATGTCTCTTACCCACCTCAAGAGGGATTTGACGGGCATGCCCCGGTGGAAGTGAGAAGGGCTGCCGAGCTTAGAGGCTCCCCTTCATTTCTCCAGTGACACCATTCCAGAGGAGCAGCTGCGTGTGAGCTAGCTCTCAGCTGTGCTGTCTGCTTGCACTGTATGCCACCAGACAGCTACGAAGCATTTTTACATGACTGATCACGTGACACAGCATGTTTAGCAAATGCTTAGAGCTCTAACATTTCCCACTCCTTGCTTGCATGGATGGATTACCTGCCCACGCTTTATCCTGGGAGGCTGGGGACATCTGCAGAGTCCAGGGCATACCTGTGACCTCCTGCAGGGCAGGGAGCAGCCACTGGTCACAAAGGTCCTCAGGCCAAAGGAAGCCAGAAAAGCAGCAAGAATGATGCAAGGGTTGAGGAAGATGGGAGGACTGCAAAGGGGGGGTCCTTCCCAAAGCGAGTTCTTTCGGAAGAAGACACACCAACAGGCTAAGGATTGCAGGGACAACTCTGCAAGGCTGTTTCCTGAGGAGAACTCTTTGAATGAAAAAATAAATAGAATTCAAGAAATTTGTGTAAAGACAGAACAAAGGCAAAGGGCTAAGCAGTCATAGTGCCCATGGGTGGCCCATATGAGTGTAGATCCTTCACACAGGATTTTCTCCTTGTGGGAATCCTGCTTTCTGGTCATGCAGCTAAAGATGTTCAGAGGTTACTGAGGTGCCCAGTCGCTAGACTGGAAAGACTTCTAGCCTGGCTCCTTGCCACATGTAGGGTGGAGGTATTCTCCCCTCTGGCCTCAGGCCAGTCCTGCAGACCCAACCCGTGCCACTGGGAAACTGGGCGGGGTGGCCACTGAACCAGAACCACAGAGTGAGTATCATAAAAATGTATTTTCTTAGCAGGAGAGGCACAGTGGGTGGATAGTGATTTCTATTCTGCAACATGCAGACATGACAGGCTTGCACAGATCAGAGCTTCTGCTCCTCCAGACCAGTACAGACCAGCACGATACAGGCAGGGGAAAGAGGATGCTCACCTCCAGCCATCAGCATGCTGACTCCTGCAAGTGGCAGTTCCTCTACATGATGTCAGCCATGCATGTAGTCCCCTACACAGACACATCACTGACTTAACTCTTTACTGCTTTTTAAATTAAACTGACAGTATAAGCTGCCAATGTCCTCACTAATTGCGTAACCCCACACCAATATCTCTGCCTTCCTCCATACCTGAGGCCATTTAGCAGTTTGCTGTTTCCTAGCACTCGTCGGCCTCCCACTTGAAATGTGTTATAAAAACGCAAACCCAGCAACTGTTGCATAACGGTTTATCAACTGTTTCTTTATTATCCAGCAGATCCCAGATTAATCTCACTGGTTACAGCTGAGCAGAGGCCGGGTCTCACATATCAGGCAGGTGCTTTCAGGTAGACCACTCTCCAAGACAACCACCAAAGGGGTGCTAGACCCCAAGCACGCATCAGGAACGCATCCCCATGTGCCACGGGGGTTGCACACATCTGCACTGGGCTGTGTACACTGTGGCAGGGTGATTATGCCTGGGGCTAGCATCTCTGTTAACGGTGTGAGTAAATCCCCAGAGAGTGATGAACCCCTGAGTCATTTATGATGGCAGCATCACAGGCCCCTTCAGAGCACTGTTGACACTACTGAGAGTGACAGAAGCGGACACCATGCTGGTAAACTGAGGCAATCTTTCCTGATGTACTGAGGGAGAACTGGCCTGGTCTCTTTGGTGCATGGAAAGAACTGTCAGCTAGTGAATTCATCTCATTTATTAGTTCTCTGCAGGTTGGGAAGTTCACCACTTTGAACTCACCAGTTATTTCACTGGTTTCCATGGAGTCATATATAATCTTTTACACTCGAGGGAGCTCAGAGGTTCAGTCAGAGCAGGCCCAGGTTTTAAATTCCTGCCCTTGGGTGTGTTACCTACCAAGCAATGACATCTCTCCAGACCCCACTGTGTAATGGCCCCAGCCTTTCCAGTGGGTAGAACTGCATACATACTGCCAAGCCGAAGCTGATTTTCCTTTTACATGCAAGATTTCTGCAGATGCTGTAAAACAAATCAAATCCTACAAAGCTATGATATTCCCATACCCAGAAATGGAGTTTAGCAGTGTTGAGGTAGCCTGCAAATATCTCCATCAACCTAGAGCTTCTCCTCATTTGCTGTAGCTCCTGCTCATTTTCTCCATACAAGCAAATCTCTTTCACAGCTGCCCAAAACATCTGATTCTTGCACCTACCCACCCAGACCCACCCGCAGTGTGCTGGTGGTAGAGAAAGAAGCGACATGATGCTGCTGGCCTTCAAAATTCCGTACACAGCACAGGCTGCAGTGGGCAGGATAAGGCAGGGGCTCTCCTGGTTTGTACAGTCAGGCACCAAACTCAAGACAGCGAATGGCCTCCTGTTGTAGGTTCATGGTTAGTCAGAGCTGTCCCTCATGTTAAGCACATGCAGCTCCAGCACAAGTGCTGACTGAGCCTGTGCTCTGGCACTTCACTGGTGTCACCAGCTGTGGACTGGAAAAATGTTTTCCAGTGAGACAGATGCATTGATAGGACCTGAAAGCCAGGTCCACCAAGCTACTTCATGAAGCTCAAGACATACAGACATTAATGGAGTAATCTTCATGGACATCTTAATTTTGTTGCAAGATAAAGCTTGATAATTTGTAAAATTTGTAAAATACTTTGAGATCTTGGGTGGAGCACGCTCTGGAATTGAAGAAAGCATTCCTTTAATCTCCTTTATTAATCATGTAATATGCACAAGAGAGATTGATCCCATGCACATACCTCTTTATCACCATAGACCTACCTATCTTCTCCCCTCTCACATACATTTACTCTGTAAACTTTACCATTGACAGAGGCTCTGTCTTAAGGAATCTCAGCACTCCCAGATGTACGCAGCGTTTCTCATGTTATGGCGCACGATGGACTAATTATCCTTCAAAGGGGAGCCAAAGATTTCAGCTTTCACTTTTCTTTGCTAAAAGCTGAGCTCTAACACACTGGGAGGTTTTTGTTTAACAGAATAAAATTGAAAACTTAACCCATGCCCAGTGAGACCTTGACAGAGGCTGAGCCAGCCTGGCCAGACATGAGGTACATAACAGGTTACTGCAGCTGCTGGAGGAAAATATGTAAATAGCTCTATGGTGATGGGCACTGAGCCAGCTGCAGTTGGTCTGCAGATTTGAAAATTAGGCGCCAAATGGTTGCTTTGAAAAAAACACTGGGCTTGTTTTCATTAGCGTTTGAGTTCAGTGCCAGGTTTTATATAACAACAGCATGGGGGTGTGAGCACTGCACGCTCCCCTCCCACAGCTCCACTGGAGTAGCAATGATCTAAGTGAGTCTCAGCAGAGCTGGGATTGCTCCTGGCTGATAAAGCAAGCTTTATGAACTCAGAGGAACTTCATTTCAGAGCCAGTCCCCACCCTCCTCCACTACACTGTCCAAACTGCCAAATGGCTAAAAGATTAGGTGCTTGCTTGTATTATGAGGGAATCTGAACTCCACAGAGTGCTGAGAACCTGGGGCTACCTTGGCAGGCTGCATAGGAATCTTTTGTCTTTGGACCCCTAAAAGTATAACTTGAATGAAATTCAGCTCTGCATGTGAAAGTCAGACTCATAATGTTAGAGATTATTCACCCAATATTTAATTAAAGGTGATATGAATAATCTCTTCCTTGATCTTAGATTAATTTTGCTGTTTAGCTATATAAACAGCAGCTATTTATGCACATGAACGCCCACAGCTCCATCTCCACAGACTCCAGGGCTGCCGGCAGCCTGACTAGAAGGAAATGGTGATATTGTTCCTACCTGGCCACCTCATCTGTTTTCAGTAGTGTTTTCACGGTATTTTATTGCCAAGAAATCTGTCTTCCTGTTACTTTGGAAGAATTCCTGAGCTATGGGGAGCCAGTGAGGGGAAGACTCAGTAGCTAATGCTACACTACAAAACTTCCTTTGCCTGTTAAAGGCTGTGAATGGGCTGTACTGCAGAAAGCCTCTCCCTTGCCCTTTGTGTTACAGACGTGGCTCTTTTTAGCATGGGGTATTATAAGCAAATCACTGTGTGGAAAAGTGATGAAGCAGAATTTTGAGGAGCCCTGAGCACTGACCCCCCCAGCTTCTTCCTTTGCCACTTCCCTGTTGAGATGGGGGGGAAATACGAGAGGGTTTTTTAAATGAAACTCATTTCTTTCTGGTCACGTGAGACCAGGCTCTGGTTCCAGTACAAGAATCTAAAGGGCTGTCTGGGCCCTCCTGACAACAAAAGTCACTCGCCTTCCTGCCACAAAGGAGTGAACAATCCCAAGCACAGACCTGAATTCTCCTCCCCAGGCTTGGTTAACGCTCCCCTCACTGTGATATAGGTTAAGTTCTGCCTTAGTAAGGAGGTAAATGCTGTAGCAGAATAATATTATTGTTCTAGGCTCTGGCCAAACATTATATGCCTGGAATTAGAAATAAATATGCCCTTTACACGTTACAGCGTGGTGTCTTGTCTTGAAAAAAATCCTTGTTCTATGTACAGTCTGCTGTCTGTTCACTTTAATCCCACAACCATGCACTGTGCTCCTCTGCTCTTTTTTATGTCTCTTAGCAAACTTTCTCATAGCAGATGAGAAAGATCTCAATGATGACACATGGCATAATATTAATTTTCTCTACTTGCTTTCTGTCCTGATGCTGCTGAAAGCAGAATTTTAATAAATGAAAGCTGAAATTCTGGAGCAGAAACCTGTGGTGAGGTATGAGTGCTTCTTCCAGACTTGCAGTCATTGCTAGCAATTTTTAAAGCACTAATCCTGAGCTGGATTGAATTTGGACTGATAGGAAGATGTTCTGTGCTATATGTTCAATCCTTGCCCCTTCCTGAAATTAATGAAAATATCTGAGACAACTGATTAAACATTGACAGGCTGTTCAGAGTGAGATAAGGAACACGAGGCAGAGGGGAAGTTAGGCATCTACAGAAAAGACAGAAGTAAAGACACACAAATAATAAAGTATAGAATGAGAAAGGGGAGGGCATGGCAGCAGCTGCTGAGAAACTCAAGAGTTGAAGTTAGAAATAGCAGTTTAAATCCTGCGTCCCCAGGTTCGTGAAAATGTCAGAGTCATTATGAAATCCCAGACAGCATCAGAAAACTCGTTACACCCAACAGTACAGGAAACTGGTCAACAACTGAGAAGATGCTCTGCATCAAAGGATACACGAGATTTTCTTTTGCCTTTATTACATACTGTAGAGCAATCTCTTAATTTATCTGATGGGAGAAGCACTCCAGTGCTAGGCAGAGCCTATCACTGCTGTCTGTGTTAGATCTGACACCTCAAAAATTTATTCTTACCCTTCCCAGACAGTCAGATACATCGCAAGTGCCTTTGAGCTAGAGCTCTGACACTGAGCCCAGGGCACTTCCAAGTTCCTGACTTTGCATCAGGGTGAAACCTGTACATGCACCAGCCTTCTCCTGTGCTCTGCTTTCCACAAAGAGCAGACCTGGGGGAGTGGGTGAGGCAGGAGCCTTGGTGTGCTCTGAACAGGTTCCCAATCTGAAAAACCCAGGGAACATCGCCATGGCCCTCTGCCACCCCAGTCAGATAAGGCTGGCACATCCCTAGGTTGTCCCTTTTTAAAACACTAAATGACTGTGTCCTGGGCTAACAAATAAATTCTACCTTCTGAAAGCAGAGAGGAAGTTTATTATAAAATTATTTTGGGTAGCACTGAACTGTCAAGGTCCTTAATGAAAAATTAATTGCTAAATATTGAGATGAATGACTCTGGTTCAATACTAACCTATATCATCAGAGTGATCCAAGAGGACCAGTGTTTGAACAGATGCTAATTCCATGACTAAAACATGCATTGTACCCCCTGTAAAACACAGTTGTCTAGTGGGCTTTCAGCTTTTGCTCTTCCCCTCCCCATCCCACCCCCAAACTGTTTTCTTCTTTTTAGCAGAGGTAGGAAAAGTGAACATACATGTTCAGTTAACAAGGAGAGGAGACCAGTGCCAAGGATGAAAGTGTGCAAGTTTTCCCATTACTGCTAAAGAAAGAGACCTTCTAAAAAAAATGTAGAAAATATTAGGTATTATTCTTGAAGCATATTCCAGGAAGTATATTCAGAAAAAGAGATTTTACTGCAACACAGTTGATATCAGCACTATGAAAACAACGAACTCCTTTTCCAAGTGGCAACCTGTCACAAGTGGAGTCCCCCAGGGATCGATATTGGGCCCAATGTTATTCAATATCTTCATAAGTGATCTGGATAATGGCATCAAGTGCAGCCTGATGAAGTTTGCTGATGACACCAAGTTGAGTGGGGAAGCAGACGCTCCAGAAGGGAGAGCTGCTCTGCAGGGAGAGCTGGATAGGCTGGAGGAGTGGGCCAGCAAGAACCTTATGAAGTTCAACAAGGACAAGTGTAAGGTCATGCACCTGGGAAAACATAATCCAGGAGTGCAGCTCAGACTGGGATCCACCTGGCTGGAGAGCAGCTCTGTGGAAAGGGACCTGGGGGTCCTGGTGGACAGAAAGCTCAACATGAGCGAACAGCATGCTGCTGCGGCCAAGAAGGCCAACAGGATGCTGGGTTGCATCAAAAAGGGCATTGCCAGCAGAGATAAAGAAGTCATCATCCCACTCTACTCAGCGCTTGTCAGGCCACACCTGGAGTACTGTGTACAGTTCTGGTCCCCGCTGTACAAAAAGGATGTGGACAGGCTGGAAGGGGTCCAGAGAAGGGCCACCAAGATGATCAAAGGACTGGGAAGCCTGCCATACGAGGATAGGCTGGGAGAACTGGGTTTGTTCAGCCTTGAGAAAAGGAGGCTCAGAGGGGATCTCATCACTGTGTACCAGTACTTAAGGGGTAGTTACAAAGAAGATGGAGACTCCCTTTTTACACGGAGTCACATGGAGAGGACAAGGGGGAATGGACACAAATTGCTCTTGGGGAGATTCTGATTGGACACCAGAGGGAAATTTTTCACAGTGAGAACAGTCAACCATTGGAATAAATCTCCCCAGGGAAGTGGTTGACTCGGCCACGTTGGACACCTTCAAGAGTCGTCTGGACAGGGTGCTGGGCCATCTTGTCTAGACTGTGCTCTTCCCAGAAAGGTTGGACTAGATGATCTGTGAGGTCCCTTCCAACCTGTGATTCTGTGATTCTGTGAACTGGCAACATTAGAAGGGGAAAAGAGAATCATACCTTTGAAACATTCAAAGTTTCTAAGCCATTTTTAAAAAACCTGACAGACAAAATAATGGGGGAATTTGAGCTAAACTTTATGAGCAAAAGGAATTTACATCTGGATTACATTATCAATCAAAGTTAGGCAAAAGATTTAAAAGAATTCCCAAATTATGACAGATGGGCAGAGTATCACGTCAAATCACAAGAGAAGAAATGAGCTAACCCAAAAATGCTTATGCAGAGGCTTTCAGCATTCCTACAATATTTTTTTCTGGCTTAATATAAACAAAGTTTGTAACTGGTCTTCCACGAATTTGCTGGTGTTGGAAACTGCATGTTGAGAGAGAAAAAGTTCATTCTAAGTGCATGGCTCAATGGTCACATGCATTTTTTTGCTTTCCTCGGGGGAAGGCAGTGATGTTTGAAACGATACAGATTACAGACAGGCAGCTCTGGGAGGAGGCACGGGGATGGGGGATGGAGCCGATCTAGGAGCAGTTGGTTTACAGATTGCAGAAAGGCGCCAAAATTCAAAAAACGCACTGTACTTCAAATCCAGAGACGCGGATGAAAACAGTGAGGAAGGAGGCGGCCCCACGGACTCCTGGGCTGTCCGTGGTCTGGCTCTGTGCCCTGAGCGGGCAGACAGGGCAGGATCTGACCTCCCTGCTGAGCAAAGAGGCCACAGCCCTCTGGGATTTGTAGTCTTTTCTTTCTGCTTCCTTTCCCAGATAAATTCAAGTCAAAACCAACTTGAATTCAGTCAGAAAGCTGAGTTTTGCACCGAGTTGTATATCATATTATCAGATCTCACTGATAAACATCTGATAACAGTGACCTTCAACAGGGAGGTGGTATAAATGCCTACAGAAAGGGCATGTGTAGTGATCTATAGGCTTATTCTCATTTTACCTATCATTAATCAACTCCCTCCAAGTAACCCACTGATACCCCCGCTTCATGGACTCGGTGTGGAAATCCGTGCCCTCAGCTCCCCGTAGGAGACGGGGTGAGGGAGCCGTCAGTGCTGTCCTAGGAGAGATGATGCCCAAGCCAGGTGGAACGGGCACTGTTGTCTACAGAGGAAGCCACGACAACTCTTTTCATATTGGATGTATATTTTTAAACAAATGCGTTCAGGTGAAAACCTACTATTTACATGGGTCAGCAGCTAAAGATACGCAGTGATTGCAAGAGGGACTTAAGCTATTTGCTGACAAGGGTACTGAGTGTCCAGAATTCCTGGATTTATGCTGAGGTTTTCCAGTTTGAGGTATACTTGATATTAGGATCCCAGATCCTCTAACATGAGGATCATCTAGCTTCTATTTTGAGGATAAACCCATTTGCACCTATTTGTTTAGTCTGGCTCCCTAAGTTTATTTTCCTATTTCACGTGCAGTATATTCTCTTTCCTGTTTCTCTGTCTAGATCTGTCCTCCCTCTCATGCACAGCACATTTTTGTGTTATGCTCATGCTGCTTTTTTTCTTTGCTCTCCATGTATATAGATGACAAACTTTAAATCTGTTTTTTCTACTTCTCAGGCAGAAAATCTCCCCTTTCTCAGCCTTCCCTGGTAGCCAAAAGGCACAACAGCAGTAAGGGCTTTTCAGCCTCCAGAGTTTTGGGACATGAGGAATTAGCTCATGGGAATGGTAATCCACTTTATACCAGTTAATGCACAAGAATTGATAGAAGTTGGGGTATACTCAGTAAAAATATGTTTTGGGAAAAATAATACTCCAAATCTTTAGGAAGGGAAAACTTCCCAGTGGATTTTAGTTTGTACAAAATTTGGCTGCATCCCTGGGACTGGAAAATTATTTCAGGATAGCTTCCTCCTTGAATGGCCTGATTGGAGATTGGGAGGCATTGCAACCTCTCAGAAAAACTTCAGAAGAAATTTGTAAAATCTACAAAACAGCACTCCTAAAAATTCACCCATGGAAATGGCCGATTGACATTTTTTCTGAGACTCTCCACCCCCAATTTAAGCAAACAGCAGGTCCCTGGCCTATAAAACTTCAGTGCTAACAGCAAAGAACGGCAAATTCACAAACAGCTCAGACCAGGGTTATATAACAATGTTGTAGATAACTAATGTGAAAATATATCCTGTAGGAGAAATGCTACACAAGTTTCAATAAAACTGTGACCACCATGGCATCCCTTCTAGTCAGCATGCCTCTGCTGGGGTACGATGGTGGCTGGTGGTTTAGTAGGTTTGGTGAGACCAGGGTGGCCGGTGGGTCAGGTGAGTTTGGTGAGCCCGGGGCTTATGGCCAGCCTTGCGCTCTGGAAGGGTGGGGGGCGTGCTGTGGGCTGGGACCCGCGGGGGAATCCGCACCCACCAACACCTGAGTGGTGGCTCTGGCTGCCAGCGGGACTGCTGACAGGTGAGGAGTGTGTGAGGAACAATCCTGGTGGGTAGCTCTGGTCCCTCCGGGTTTTATTACGATCTTTCAAGATCGGCTTCCTGCGCTGACACTCACAACAGCCTAATTTTGTATTTTAATACGCGGCACAAGCTACGCTTTTGGATGAGGAGCAGACTCGGGCCCGCCAGGCGTCGGGGAGCCCACAAAATGGCGGGCGGGCGGGCGGCCGGGACTGCGCCTCCCAGCGTGCCCTGCGGCGCGGCGATCTTGGCGCCGAGACTTCATTTCCCAGGCGGCCCTGCGGCAGGGGAGGTGATGCCCGCCATTTTACCGCTCCCTCCTCCCCCGGTGCGGCTGGATTGAATGAGCCCGCTGCCTGCGAATTGAGCGCCATGTCAGGCACCCCGAGCCGTGGCACCCCCGGCGGGACCCCGCTGTCGCCGACTCGCATCTCCCGCATGCAGGAGAAGGAGGAGCTGCGGCAGCTCAATGACCGCCTGGCCGTTTATATCGACCGTGTGCGCGCGCTGGAGCTGGAGAATGACCGGCTGCTGCTGAAGATCTCCGAGAAGGAGGAGGTCACCACCCGGGAGGTACGGCCCGGGGCGACCTGCTGGCCCTCGCCCGGGTCTCCGGGGCGGGCGGGCGAGCGGCGGCGGCCCGTGGGAGGCATTTCCCCCGCTCCGTCCCGAGGAGGGGGTCCGCGGCCCAGGGGCTCGGCCGAACTGTTCCCGTGCAGCGCCTCCGCCCGGCGTGGGGTGCACTGTGGCGGCCCTGGGCTCGGCGGCGCCATGTGCGGCCCGCCGCGCCGTTCCCGCCTAGCTCCGGCCTCGGGGCGAAGGTCGCCCCGGGGCGGTGGGTTCTGGCCGTGCCTGGCAGTTGGGCTGAGGGCGAGAGCTGCGGGGGCAGGGCGGAGCTTCGGGCGGGCTGGAGGGGGACTGTGGAGATCCAGCGCCTGCCTGTGTGGCCCCTCGGGGGGCTGTTAGGGTCTCTCTGGCCGCGGTGGTGGGCTGTTGGTGACACGTTCAAGGTGGCTCAGGCCGGGGTCGTCACCGAGTGAAAAATCGGACACCTGGAAGGGCGCCGGTGGCGGGAGCGGGCCGGGAAGCGGCTCCGGGTGGCGGGGCGAGTGCGGCGCCGCTCCCGCGGTCGCGTGGCGGGCGCAGTCGCACACTCCCCGGTGTGTTTCGGCCCCGGGGGGCTTGCGGCACTGAATACCGTTCTCGGGGTCCTCTGGGTCTTCGTGCAGGTCTCGGCCGCTGTGGGCTGGTTCTTTGCTGTAGTTTGTAGTCTGTTCCTCGTGCAGGCTGAGCCTTCTTGGTGTACTGGACCCCATGCTGAGCACATGCGTCCTGTGAATTGTAGCAACCTGAACGTTACTTTACTGCCCCTATCCTGACGGTTGATGCGATGAGATGAAAAATTTGAAAAGGTTTTGACTAACTTTGCTTCTCACCGGAGAAAATCTTTCCTAGTCTCTGTAAATGCCAGGAATCAAATCCTTGTAGCGTGAACTACTCCGATCTGCTTCCTGTGGTCTTGGAGGCAAAACTGGCTGATCCTTTTTCCTAAGCCACGTTTTGCTCTTCCTTTTTCTGTTGTATCTGCTTTCCCCCAGGACTCTACTTCCCTTGTGGAGGAAGGGTGTAGTCAGTGACACAGCTGGGGACAGTCCCACCCATCCTATACCAGCCCAAATCCCCTCTACTCCATCTCTTGGAGGCAGTCTGCAAGATGAGGTGTCCCACCTCTGAGATGAAATTAAATTTGTGTGGAAAACCTGTAGGTAACAGCCTTTACTGTAACTTGTGTGATGCAATCGATTTCTGTGCCACTGTGTAGGCTTGTTGGCGCTTTTTTTAATTCCCCTTTAAGGGTCTGGTTTGATGATGCTAGGGATGGTGGGAGGAAGGTTTGAATTAATTTAGTTTAAGCAGACCAGATATGGTAGTGTCTTGTTTTGGGAGTGGTTGGCCTACCTGCAATTAGTGTACACCCAGGATTGAAGTACCTTTAAAGTCCCTTTGTTACCATGTAATGATATATGATCACTTCCATGTTTTCAAAATAACTAGATATTTCTAAATGTAAAACATGCCTATATCACTTGTCCTGTGTAGAACCATGCTATAAACAAAGTAACTATGTCTGGTTCAGGGAGGTTCTGAGTTGTAGATTGCTGGCAGCTAGAAGGAGTATGCATTTTAAATGTAGGAGGCAGAACATAATTCTATTGACAGTACACATATAATGAGTAAGCACAGGAGAAGCAGAAAACAGGTATAATACCATTATATTTTTTTAATATGAACATAAACCAACTCTTAATAGCAGTTCTGTGTGTTATCAGTTCTGGAAAAATACTTCTGATATTCTGAATAATCAGAAAATAAACTTGAGGATTTTGATACAAATACTTTGCTTACTTTGCCCTTGAGCTTTCCCTCACTTTTCCTCCAGACTTCAAAAAAACCTTGTAAGTCTTAGACATACTCTAACAAACTTTGTCAGAATTCCTCAAGCTCTTCTTTGACACATCAGAGACAATTTAAGATACTTTAGCTGGTCTCTGGACCATGTTTATTAAATGCTTCTGCCGTCCCTTCAGAACAGCATATTTATTCTTTACATATGTCCAGAAAAGGAGACTTTGTAGTCTTACTGCTTTGATGCAGGATAGTGTGCAGTAGTTTAGGACTGTGGGAGCAGTAAAACTTCAGATGGCTGTCAGAATTTGGGTTTGCCAGAATGGGAGAATCCTGTCCTTTCACTTTCAGGATCAATCTAGTAAACCAAATTTTCTGCTGACAATTCAGTTTTCTTGTTACATTGTTAGAATTCATGTTCAAAAAATGATTAGGCTCAGCATGAAATAAGATATTAAAAATAAACCCTCCAAACCCCTCAAAAAACCAAACAATACCCAAAGCAATTCTAACTTCTGTGTAGAAGCACAGTTCACCGTAGCCCAGTGATATTGGCATGCTGTTCTGGGTACATCATTATATCCTTATATTAGCTCTACCTGCTTAAAATAGACTATTTTCTTTTCCCAGGGTGTTCAAGATGAAAATTCCCCATGGCTGTCCTCAACTGTGTGTAAATTTGACTGATTTTTGTAAGCTGTCTAAATATTCTAATATTTTTGGCTTATCTCTGGTAGTAGCAGGGAATATCATCTGCTGCTGTGGTAGATGGAATGATGCATGTTGTGGGATGGCAAGCAAGAGTTGACTGCTCATGGTGAGCTCTACGTTAACACCTGGGACTTTTGCCTTGAGACCAGGTGATGGGCCCATAATCCAAGGCAAATGGGAGGCTGAGGATTGCTATGACAAGCAGCAGCCAAGAGCATGGTATCATGAGAGAGATGTTTGTCCCTTGCTTGCCACTCCAGTGTCCCACAGTGACCATGGGTGAGACCATTAATAACATCTCTTCCCCCACCCCTGTGTGCATGGGACCAAAGGGTTGGTGTTTCTGGTCTTGTTCTCAAAGCTCAGGTTTAGGGGAATATCTTCTAGATGAGAGAAGTTCTGCTGATGCTGTTTAGGCAAGGACCATAGTCACTGCTCTGCTAGAGGCTCTTTAATTATCAGCTCATCAGGATGTTCTTTTCCCTTGTTGCTTTAATCACCAATCTGCAGAAGATGGAAGAAAGCAGCCTCTTTGCCCTCCTCTGTTGGGCAATCTCCTTAGTTTTACAGACGACGGCTGCATCGTGGCGTTGGAACAAAATAACTCCTGTTGCTCTTTTTGAGGAACACAGGGCTGCCACCTCTTAACAGTAGAAAAAGGAACTTTGCAGAAGTTGAGATTCATCTCTAGCCCTCTACTAATGATAGCCCTTTCCCCCTGCTTTTCCTAACCCTGTCCAATGCTGTTCTGTCTCTACTTGTATGCAGTATAGGCCTCTAGATAAATTAAAATGTATTTGTCTGTGGGCTTACTATATACAAAAAAAATATTTTGCCTTTGTAGCTGGGGGAACCTATAATTGTCCTCATTCTTTCTCTGTTTGCTCTCTTGCATGAGTCCCCTTGTGTAGCTTAGCTTGTGACAGAAGAGAAATTTAGCTCATCCCCTTGTTTTTCTACCTCCCTAGTATATGACTAATGCTGTTCTCCCTGTGTTGGGGTCACTGTTACAGTAACCTAATTTGTGAGGCTGGGAAGGGGAATACTGGAAGGGCTAAGAGGAAGAGAGTTCTAGAGCTCTCCTCAATTCCCTTTCTACTAACTCTCTGCCCTCCCCTGCGGTGCTTATGATTGCAGCCTCTCATGATGTGCATGAGAGGGGTTACTACACTGTTCTGAGGACATCCTGCTGTTCTCTCCCACAGAAAGGAGAAGTAGGGAGAAAAAGAGAACATCCCTGAGAGCCTCAGCTACTAACAGCAATTTCCCTTGTGACAAAAGCAGTATCTACAGTGGGTTCCCTCTTCACCTATGTCTTCCCAGCTCAGTGGGTGTGATTA
The DNA here is from genome assembly GCF_949628215.1 of Phalacrocorax aristotelis. Lineage (NCBI taxonomy): Eukaryota > Metazoa > Chordata > Aves > Suliformes > Phalacrocoracidae > Phalacrocorax > Phalacrocorax aristotelis. The sequence continues at coordinate 26,825,049 of NC_134310.1, forward strand.
CAGGTGGCTGCAGTCTTGTATGTCACAGCCATCAGAACATTCACTGTGGTCTCACCTGGTCTCCATTTATCTGCCAGTACTGTGGCTACCATGCCCTTCACATGCACCATATGTAGTAACCAGAGCTACTGTTGTGACCAGGATATTGGGGTCTGGTGTTGCCTAGTTGCCACCTGCAAAATACATGTTCAGATGCTGCTGTGGATGGTGGGTCACTCAAGAGTTGTAGTGTCCAGGACATGGAGTTAAATGGTCTTCTGGCACTATAGATATCATCTGGGAGGTGATGGTGGTGATACGCAACACACATCTTCGTTGTTCTTGAGAGCTTGATTGATATTCTTGGTAAGTCTGAGCCATAGTTGACTGGCAGTCCTTTGTTAATCCATAACTGGGTGTATAAGAACATATTGAGCCATACCTCGTGGGAATACACTTACGTTTTGCATATTAATGCATATTGAGATTAACGTTTCATCACCAAATTTGTCCTTGTGGTTGGATGGGGCATGCTTCTTGCCTTCTTGGCATGTTCTCTGTGTCTCCATTAAGTGATGTCTTGCAGCTTCACTCAAGTGATTGCTATCAGAGGGTCTGTGTTCGTCTATCCTTGAACCACTGCACAGTGAGCTTTGAGTGCTCCCAGCAGAAGTTGGTAGGTTAAAGAGCATTCAGCAGTCCTGCCTTCCAGACTGTGCTATGGAAACAACTCTGTTTTCTTGTTCTCCACATGCTCTAGTTCTTGTCCCCTGTGTTGCCCAGTTAAAAACTCGCAGGCTCTTTTGCCAGCAAAAGAGGAAAAAACTGAAAGCACATTTGTAGTGCAGTTCATAGGGTGTTCAACTTGGCCTCTGTGCAGGAAGAGTTAGGCTTGGGTGCATGTTGATGTGGATCAGGCTGCAGCCTGTCTTCTGATTCCTGCTGAACTCTGTTTTGAGGTTTTAGCTTTATTTCTTCCATCACCTTCAGATGGGGGGGCTACATTTTTCAGAGTGGAGGGACCCATTTGCTGGCCTAACCTGTCATCTGGGGAGGATTGACAACTGCTTTAAAGAGACAGGATCCACCTGAATAAGTAGGGCAAATGTATCTTTGACAACAGAGCTGGTCAACCTGCTAAGAACAACTTTAAACTGGGAATGATGGGGGAGGGAGAGATTCCTTTTGAGAAAGATCAGGTGAGGAAGTAGTGGATGGGGTAAGCAAGCAAAAGCCTGGGATTATGGGAACAGAAAAAGGATGAAATGGAAACACCCCAAGCATGTAAAGAAGGAATGTCTACAGAACAGTGTTGTGGGGAAGCTCTTCTGCCCTTTCTGGGGAATCATCTCTGAAGGGCCTGCAACACTAATGTGTGCAGCATGGGGAACAAATGGGGGAATGAAAAGTCCGTGAGCAGTTACAGAACTATGACCTCATTGGGAGGAGAGATAGCTCTCGTGTCTAGAGTGCTATGACAGATGGATACAGGCTTTTCAGGAAGGTGAGGAGGGGGAGTTGCCCTTTATGTGAGAGAGCAGTGGGAATGCCTGCAGCTCTGCCTGAGGACAGATTATGAGCTAGCTGAGAGCTTGGTCAGGATTAGTGGGCAGACCAAGATGGGTGACATTGTGGTATGTCTGCTATGTACGTATAAGCAGGACCACAACCCTGAATATCAGGAGAGTAGACTTTAGCCTCTTCAGGGTTCTGCTTGGAAGAATCCCATGGGTTACAGCCCTGGAGAAAAAAGGGGTCCATGAGCGTTGCATTGATATTCAAGGATAACCTCTTCCAAGCTGAAGACTGGTCCATCCCAACGATCAGGAAATGGAGCAAAGGTGGCAGGAAACCTGTATGGATGAGCAAGGAGGTCCTGACTGAACTCAGGAAAGCTGATGTGCTCTATGCCTTCTTGTGGTTTGACCAGCCTTCAGGAATCCCAGGCCCCTGAGACCAGAGGGAAAGTCTGGTGCAAGGAAGACTTCCTCTTGGTAGAGGAGGATCAGGATAAGGAACATCTAAACAAACTGGACATAAGTCCATGGGACCTGATGGGTTGCACCCATTAGTGCGAAGGGAACTGGCTGACATAATTGTGAGGCTACTCTGTTATCTTTGAAAGATCATGATGATTAGGAGAGGTTCCTGAAGATTGGAAGAAAGCTAATGTCATGCCTGTCTTCAGGGGGGTCAAGAAGGAAGATCCAGGGAGCTACAGTCCAATTAACCTCACCTCAGTTCTGGTGAACTCAGTTCAGGTGATGTCTCTGCGTCTTTTTTTTCTTCTCCGTGCCTGCTTGGACTCTGCGTGGCCTCTGTAGGACCCTTTGGTGGGGGATATTGTTCAAGCCTTTTGGGAGTCCAGGCAGACTGGCTTAGCTCAATATCCCCTTTCTGAATGCATGTTGACTTTTCAAACCCTTGTTCATGTGCTTGTTCACTTGTCTGCTGCTTTCCTTTAAAAAAAGCCATACTGTGTGACTGTTTTCTCCACTTTGTTGTGCTTATACAAGTATCCACTACTACTTGTCTGTGTTTAGTAGAATTGTCTTGAATACCTCCTCCCTGGTTGACTGAGCAAGTCCAGTAGATTGTGAAACTTTTATTTTGCACAAGTCCTTTTGATTCTTCCTCAGTATGACTCCTACTCGTGGGCCCTGTAATTCTGTTCTTCGGGTTAATGTCTGCTGTACTGCCATGAACTTCAGAGTTTAGAGACAGGTAGTTCCTGTTTTAGAAAATTGGATGGCATGAGCCATCTTCTAATTCTCTAGTACAAAGTGGACTCTAAATGAGAGCTTAAATAACTTGATGATTTAGTTCAAAAAGTGGGCTTTAGAAAGCTGTTCATACTTTCATTTAGAAAGTGATAGCTTGTTACTGCTTGTTTTGTTCTGTTCTATGCAGTGCTATTCCACTGATGCTTAAGAATCCTCTAGTGCAACTGTAAGTGTAAAAAACAAAACAAAAAACCCCAAACAACAAAACAAACCAAAAGGTATGTTCTCACTGCGGTTTTTTTAGGTGGTGGTTCTACATAAACTGGTCAGCTTGGGGCCATAGACTCTCATGTATGCCTCGTGCCTTTTTCATGAGCAGAGCAAGATAATTGCTTTCTACACCATTCATGAGTTGTTCTTCAAACTTCGTTTTTTGGCTTGCCATGCTGTATTGTGATTAACAGAAGTCACGATCAATTCATTTTTCTTGTCTGTGTATGACCTCAGCCTTTTGAACAATGCTTTACTATGTCTCATCCTCGTTTTGGTCATCTTAAAATATTTTGTATATGTGATCTCTTTAGTTTACAATGGTGTCTTTATACAATATCTTGCTTTCTAGAAAGATTTTATTCTTTTTAAAATTTGTTTTAACAAATACCTCGGTACTCCCCAGTTGCCATGCTGAAACAATTGCAGCAGTCATTGATATATTTTTTTTTTTTTTTTGGCCTTCTCTTGCGTCTGCAAGGATGCTGAAACCAAGTCAACTGATGTTCTTGACAGTATCTTGGCAAATCTTCTATGTGCTCCTGAGAACCAGGTGAAGAGTTCCGTTCTCTCTTGTGGCTTCCTGGATTAGCCACTCCACGGCACTCACTACTAGTGTATGAAAATATAGCTCAGGTATCACCTTCTGGACCACAATTTGGGCTAAATGAAACCTGTTAGAATTACTGTATTTCTGGCTCTCTGATCTCCTGTAATGTCCCTGTTTTCCTTTGTAGCTGGTGGTCAGTAATCACTGTGTAAATCAGTGTTGTTCTGAATGATGCTTGCATTTCTCTTAACCTATTTTAAAAAATCTAGAGCCTGGAAAAAGTGTGTAAGTAAAAGGTGACAAAGATGAGCAGAGCAGCAGAACAACTTGTGACCAGGAGCAAATCTGGAAAAGAGATAAGATACCTGAGGTCTCTAAGTCACAAGTCCAAACAAAGAGCTCTGTCTATGAAGCAAATATTCAGCATTTCTTACAACACAATCTAAAGGCATAAAACGAAATTATCAAGCAGTAGGTCTTAATCCACCAGTTGTCCTTGCATGATGCTCTCTGTTGTGGAAACCGAAAGCTAAACAGATTTACAAAAGGATTAGACAAATTAACAGTATTTGGTGACTGCTGGTTTTTGGTGCCTGGAAGCAATTTTTGGCTCAGATTTTTTTTCTTCAGCTTTTAGAAGCTGGGAGTTTAAGTGTTGAATCAGTGTGTTTGGCTCATTCTCTGTACTTTCTCCCTTCAGCATTTGCTGCCAGCTGCTGTTCCATAAGCTGCTTCCAGCTTATGCTGGAAGGATTGGCATAGGCTTCAAGGATGAGTTTGTATCTTTCTCAGATGTGGGGAGCAGGAGACAATCAGTTGTGGTAACCCAAACAAAATGATGAGGAACAACAAATGAAGGAAGGAATTTGAATTGATAGATTCTACAGGTAGAAGATGGCAAAACCTGTCTGACCATGTCTTCCAAAGAATACTGGATGCAAGAGAAGATGGAAGTGTTCAAGGACAGGTACACACTGTCTGGTGGCACTCTGCTCAGAGATTTGATCAGCCAAAGAACCAGGAATGGGCTTCACAGTTGCCAGATGCATTTATTCAAAGTCCTTCTCTTGTTGCTGTGGATGCTGGCTGTTGTTCCTATTGACTTTTTGTGTGTCCGTGTGTCCCCGTCCAGAAGGGGCATGTGAGGCTTGTCCTAGGAGGTCCTGCTTTGGTTTAACAGCACCTTTTTAAGAATGTCTGGAAGTGTCACTGTACTAGAGACCAAACTGAGTAGCAAATGTAAAGTGGTTTAAAAAAGGGAGTGGGCAGAAGAGTGTCTGCAGAGTCAAAACAAAGCAAAATCATAGGTGTATGCTAAAAAGAGTCACTTTTGGGATCATACTTCTCTGGAGACTTTCATACAGTCAGACTCTAAGTTAAGTTCCTTCCACCAGAACAGAGTTTGAGGAGTGACAATTTCAGGGAACAAAAATACAGAATTTCAGTGCTGGGGTAGAAGGTGCTTTCAGTGAATAAATGTCTTGGGCTAGAAGTGTAGTCAAGTACATAATACCTGGCTAGTTCAGCTAAGCTGGCACTACTTACTTTCCTTTGAGCCTGCTGCTGTGTTTGGTTCTCCTCAGCTTGACCAGTGCTGAAAATAAAAAAGGTGCTATTTTTTATGATCTAGAAAGACCATCTTGAACTGTCCTCCAGTTCAGTTTGATAATTTAAAACTTTTATCAATGTTGTCATGAATCCATATTCTTTTTGCATCCTTTTGTTAGAGTTCTGGCGAGGGTTTGTTTTTTTGGGTGTGGTGTGTGGGGTGTGTTTTGCAGTGATTGAAGGTGTTGCTGCTCCCAGCTGTCTGCTGCCTCCCTGTGCTGGAAGCTGCAATGTGTCCTTATGTCTCAGTTATTTCTGTCTGCTCAGTGCATTAGCTTAAAATTCTAGTGAAAGTGGCTTTTTTGACTAACACTTTGGACTGTGAATTGGACCTGTGTGTTTCCTTCTCATGCTTGTTACTGGAATAGGAGTAGAGAAGAGGTTAACATGCTGCAGGAGAAAAACATGTACTCAGCTACCACAACCGGTTATGCTGTGAATGAATCAGTCCTTTCTAATTAAGTAGTCTCTGGTTCTCTTTACCAACAGGTTCTGAAACTGCTTTCATCATGCAAATTTTGGCTCCATCTAGCCATATTCTCTACACAGCAATTGCATTAAGTGTTTAGTCTCTGTTGAGACTATTGTTGTTTCGGTGTTGTTAAGCTCTGTATTGTTGGTTATGCCTCAAAAGTGTAAATAATTTACTGTAAGTATCACACAGTAACACCTCTTTGACAGTATTCACAAAAACCTAGGGGAAAAGGCTTTCTTCCTTTGTACCTCAATATGCAATTCCAGTTTATGCCCTGGAGTACTGGGAAGAGATTTGTCCTTGTGTCCTGCACTGTGATTTAGTGTGTGTCTCTGAACCTATACCAATACAGCCCCAAGTTCCTGGTAGATGTCCTAGGGCAAGGATTTTGGCACATGTCAGAGTTGAAGGGCAGATGGTCTAAAGAAGGGCTGCCATTAGAGAAGGAGCATTGTAGGTGCAATACCTGATGGTGCAGAATCAGTGCTTGGCCTTTGGGCGATTGTATTTTGTATTGCAATTTGCAAATACTGTATTTTCACTCAAGGGTCATCCATAATGAAAGGCTTTACAGCCTTAAAATCTCCAGTTTCTTCTTGGCGTTGTAGAGTGTGGTATGAATGAGTTTAGCATAGTCATGGTACACTGCTTTGTAGAACTTCCTAAGTTTTGTAACTGATAATACAGAGTTGTATTGGCTTGTGCCCTAAACAACCTATGGCTATCACTATGGAGAAGGAAAAAACCCAAACAAACCCCAAACCAAAACCTAAGCTGAATAAAGCTTGAAAGAATTAATTTCTTAAAAGAAGTAAGATAGCATGGATGTATAGACAGCCAACTCATTTCTGGTATGTGGTATGCTTGTCAACTAAGGCTTCTCAGCCCTCATACTGTCATGTTTTAGTTAATTTCAGAAGTTTTATGAGAATATAGTCTATCAGGATCTTAATTATATCCTGACTGCATTTAATCAGTCTATTTGACGATCAGATGGTTGAGTCTGTCTTTGGTGCTGCTCTGATGTTGAAATAGGCACTCCTAGGAATAGCAGTTTGCTTTCTTGTTTCTACATTTTATGCTTTGTTATGAAATTTCTCTTCCTAAAGTTGGTACATTCTGCTTTTGGCTCTTCTCACTTCCTGATTGCTCTGTTTCTGAATTTTTGCTTCTGTTCAAAACCTGTTTCTGAATCTTATATGGTCTTGACACTTTATCTGTCTTTTATACCTTACAAATAAAAAAAAGGTGTGGAAGACTTTGAGGTGCCTTGCTGCAGTCTGAATAGCTGATTATGTGATATATTGAGTTGGGACAGGGAGAAGTCTGTAGGTCCTTATCATCTGATGTAGAGAACAGGAGTGGAAGCAGTTCACGTTTCTGTAGTTCATCTAGTTTCAGATTCTTCTTAGCTTTATAGTGCAAGAGCAGCAGAGTCAAATTGGGCCTTGGACCTGTATTCAACAAGTCTATCACCACTTACCTTTAAGTGATATTACTGTTTTAAAAAAAAAAAAAATCTCCTAAAGCATCAGTATTGGAAATAAGAGCAAATAAGATCCGATTGTAGGGTGTACCGATCTGCTTCAATTTACCTCTTTGGAAGGCTTGCACACTTCAAACATAGTATGTTTTGTTGTGTTCCACTGGGAATAAAAATTAAATCTTGTCTTTGGGACTAGATGACGTCTAATTGTAGGTGTATATTAATTGCAAATGTTTGATAGGGAATGTTCTTAAACAACAGAAATCATGTCATAT